>NC_092376.1:6895494-7212994 GCF_030028105.1 Mobula birostris | reverse complement strand
AGGAAAGTCTCTCCTAATTGACTGTATAAATCTCTTGGACTTTCGAATTTACCATTCTAAGAACTATGTTTGAATTTACCACTTTAAGAACTGTTTTCGCATTTATTGCTTTAAGAACTAGTACTGGGTGGCGGTTTGTTAAATGGCCGCATAGCAGTTTACTTCCGTTAAGATTTTTGTTTGTTTATTTTTTTTATATAGAGCAGAGTTTAATAAATGTTTGATTGTTTTTTATAAAACCTGTCTCAATTAATATGTTCATTGTTGCCGATAATGTGACAAAGCATACAGTGAAAAACACTGTTTGCATCAGCAACCGACACATCCAAGGATTTAAAAACAAGTGCACAATCTCAAAATTGTATAAAATGACATACATGTATTTTGATAATAAATTTACTTTGAACTTTGAGATTCTGCAGCTGCTGGAAATACAGAGAATGGATGATGGAAAAATTCAGCAGGTCAGGTCATGGAGGGGAATAAAGAGTCAGCATTTTGGGTCAAGACCCTTTATCAGTTCATAGGTCAAGTATAATTGTCATTCAACCATACATGAATGCCCATGAATACAGCCAAATGAAACAGTGCTACTCCGGGACCAAGGTACAAATCACAGTACCAACAGTCATACACAGCACAAAATATCTATAGCACATACAATATATCAGTAAAATACAGTCACATAAAAAATATAGTTAAAGACCCTGAGTCCATGAATGTTGCAGAAATCTGGACTAGAAGGAAAGGGGGAAGAAGCCTGAATAAGATGGGTGGGGGGGGGGTTGGAATGGGATGGAGTACCAGCCAGAAGTGATAGGTGAAGCTATGTGAGGGGCAAGGTAGGGAGGTGAAGTAAGTGAAGAGTCTGAGGGCAGCGGAGATCCGAGGAGGAGCAGTGAGAGAGGGTCTCACTGAACTCCCGACGGAGAGAAGATCTAAACTTCTCCAGCGTAGGCATCCCTCAAAGAGACTTCGCAGTGGACCATCAAACCACAAACACAAAAGATTCTGGAAAGCCAACACAAACAAAATTCTGGAATGTTGGGGGGAGCCATAAGTGCCGCCGCACATTCCAGGACCAACATAACATGCCCACTGTGCTCGGCAGAACAATACAGAACACAAGAAGTAGGCCCCTTTCCGCCCTCCCACCTGAGCACCTTCACAGGCCTCTAACCCTAAGGCAGGACACCCCCTTTGCCCTCCAGCCTCAAGCAGACCCGTATCGAGAGACTGACATTGGACCTCAACTTCCCCATCAGACTTACCTCGCTAGGAAGGTCAGCCCAAACCAGATGACAACTTTAGATTAGATTCAACTTTATTGTCATTGTGCCGAGTACAGATACAAAGCCAATGAAATCCAGTTAGCATCTGACCAGAATAGTGTTATTTACAAAATAACTGCGAATAAAAAGTAAGTGCTACAGCACACAAATATAAAAGTACTGAGACAGTACAATATGGGTGCAATACTGCTTAGCACTGTGATGTGAGGTTCAGCAGGGTCACAGCCTCAGGGAAGAAGCTCTTCCTGTGCCTGCTGGTGTGGGAGTGGAGGCTCCTGTAGCGCCTACTGGATGGGAGGAGAATAAAAAGTCCATGGTTAGGGTGAGATGCATCCTTGATAATGCTTTTCGCCCTGCCCAGGCAGCGTTTATGGTAGATGTTCTCAATAATGGGCAATTGGGTGCCAATAATCCGCTGGGCAGTTTTCACCACACGCTGGAGTGCTTTGCGGTCCAATATGGGACAATTGCCATACCACACTGAGATGCAGTTGGTGAGTATGCTCTCAATGGTACAGCAGTAAAAGTCCGTCAGTATCCTGGGACAGAGGTGAGCTTTCTTGATGCTCCACAGGAAATAAAGGCGCTGTTGCGCCTTTTTGATCAGGATGGAGGAGTTCAGGGACCAGGTGAGATCCTCGGAAATGTGGACACTAAGGAATTTGAAGCTTGATACACGCTCTACTACAGTTCCGTTGATGTAGATGGGGACGTGAGTGTGGCTCCTAGCATGCCTGAAGTCCACAATGATCTCCTTGGTCTTCTGGGTGTTAAGGGCCAGGTTGTTGTCGGCACACCACATGGCCAGGTGCTGGACCTCGTCTCTGTAGACCGTCTTGTAATTTCCTCTGATCAGGCCAACCATCCTGGTGTCATCTGCGAACTTGACTTTGGAGTTAGAACCATGTACAGGTACGCAGTCATAGGTGAAGAGGGAGTACAGAAGAGGGCTCAGCACACAGCCTTGAGGCACGCCGGTATTCAGGGTGAGAGTGGAGGAGGAGAGGTTGTCTAACTTAACTGATTGGGGTCTGTTAGTCAGAAAGTTCAAGGTCCAATTGCTGAGGAATGAGCTGATACCAAGCTGGAGAAGTTTGGTGATCAGCTTGGAGGGGATCACAGTATTGAATGCCGAACTAAAGTCAATGAACAGCATTCTGACGTAACAGTTGGGGCTGTCCAGGTGGGTCAGGGCATAGTGAAGTGCCATGGAGATGGCTTCCTCTGTTGACCTGTTGGTGCGATAGGCAAATTGATGGGGGTCCAGGGTCGTGGGCAGACAGGATTTCAGATGTGATAGAACCAGTCTCTCAAAGCACTTTGTAATGATGGGGGTGAGTGCAACTGGACGGAAGTCATTCAGGCCCGTGGCAGTGGAATGCTTCAGCACTGGCAATGATGGTGGCGCTCTTGAAGCTTGTGGAGACAACTGCCTGGGCCAGGGACAGATTAAAAATGTCCGTGAAGACCCCGGCCAACTGCCCTGCACAGACTCTGAGCACGCGGCCAGGTATTCCATCCAGACCAGCTGCCTTCCGTACATTCACCCTGCTCAGGGTGGCACGAACATCGGAGGTGGAAAGTGAGAGAGGCAGCTCACCAGGTGGGAGATCCGCTTTGAGGGTGACCTCCTTGTTCTCTCGGTCAAAACGAGCGTAAAAGTAATTGAGCTCATCAGGGAGGAAGGCAGAACTCCCTCATTTTTGTGTTTACTTGATGGATTATTTTGGATATTTTCCAGTTTAATCTTAATAAGGTAATTGCTACGGTTGGTGAAAGTCCAGGTCAATATTATAGTCAATGATACCATCTCCTCCGCGTTTCCTTTATTCAGCATACTACTTAGATTAGGTTAGTGATACAAGAAAGCAGGTTCATGGGCTTGGTATTTGAGACAAAAGGCACTGATTACGAGTAAGCACATTAATCATTTATTTACAGACAAACGGTGAAGCATTCGAACAAATACCTAAGCCGTCCTAAATTACAAAAACTACGACACTGAACATTCAGGAACAATTCAAACTGAACAAGTACCTCATTAAGTGTCCCCAAGTTACACAACTGTAAAACTAACCATTCAACAAACCAATGCTTAGCTAAGTGCGTCCTCCTATATCTGCAGCACACTTTCCAAGTGCTTCCACAGCACTGATCATAAACTCAGCGCAAAGAGAAGCCGCTAAAGACAAAAGAAAACCAGCCAATCTCTCACACGAGCTGTTCTTATAACCCCGAGGTGCCTGGAACCAGACACCGGTGCCGTGGCACACAAAGCAACTTATGGGAAAGAGCTGCTGCATCCTTCAAACACACCAGTCGATGACCAGCACATGCCCTTACACTTCCTCCCTTACCACCATTCAGGGCCCCAAACAGTCTTTCCAGGTGAGGAAACACTTCACCTGTGAGTCGACTGGGGTGATATACTGCGTCCGGTGCTCCCGATGTGGCCTTTTATATATTGGCGAGACCCGACGCAGACTGGGAGACCGCTTTGCTGAACATCTACGCTCTGTCCGCCAGAGAAAGCAGGATCTCCCAGTGGCCACACATTTTAATTCCACATCCCATTCCCATTCTGACATGTCTATTCACTGCCTCCTCTACTGTAAAGAGGAAGCCACACTCAGGTTGGAGGAACAATACCTTTTATTCCGTCTGGGTAGCCTTCAACCTGATGGCATGAACATCGATTTCTCTAACTTCCGCTAAGGCCCCACCTCCCCCTCGTACCCCATCTGTTACTCATTTTTATGCACACATTCTTTCTCTCACTCTCCTTTTTCTCCCTCTGTCCCTCTGAATATACCCCTTGCCCATCCTCTGGGTTCCCCCCCCCCCTTGTCTTTCTTCCCAGACCTCCTGTCCCATGATCCTCTGGTATCCCTTTTGCCTATCACCTGTCCAGCTCTTGGCTCTATCCCTCCCCCTTCTGTCTTCTCCTATCATTTTGGATCACCCCTCCCCCTCCAACTTTCAAATCCCTTACTCACTCTTCCTTCAGTTAGTCCTGACGAAGGGTCTCGGCCTGAAACATCGACCACACCTCTTCCTAGAGATGCTGCCTGGCCTGCTGCGTTCACCAGCAACTTTGATGTGTGTTGCTTGAATTTCCAGCATCTGCAGAATTCCTGTTGTTTGCCTTCACATTACAGTTAGTTTGTTATCATACACTCAGCGATCACTTTATTGGCCACATCCTGTGTCTAATCAAGTGCCCACAGCGCGTACGCTCCTGGCCTTCTGCTGCATTCAGAGACGCTCTTCTGCACAGCACTGTTGTAACGGGTGGGTATTTGAGTTACTGTCACCGTTCTGTCAGCTTGAACCAGTCTGATCATTCTCCTCTGGCCTCTCTCATTAACAAGGCGTTTTTGCCCACAGAAGTGCTGCTCACTGGATGTTTTTTATTTTTCACACCACTCTCTGTAAACTCTAGAGACTGTTGTGCTTGGCAATTCCAGGAGATCAGCAGTTTCTGAGATACTCAAACCACTTCATCTGGTACCAACAATCATTCCACTGTCAATGTCACCTAGATCACATTTCTCTCCCATTCTGATATTTGGTCTGAACAGCAACTGAACCTCTTGACCGTGTCTGCATGCTTTTATGCATGGAGTTGCTGCCACGTGATTGGTCGATTAGACATTTGCATTAACGAGCAGGTGACAGGTGTAATAAAGTGGCCACTGCGTGTATACGCCAGGGTGAAATGAAATTAGACGTTTAAGGAGACTTAGAATGGCATTAAAAACTCTCACAAATTTCTACAGGTATACCATGGAGCCCCTGAACATGATTGGAAATAGCTGCAGAAAGTTGCAAACTGAGTTAGCTCCATGATGGGCACTCGCCTCCCCAGCATCCAGGACACATTCTGAATGATTTCTGAATGGACAATGAACCTGCCCATTAACACTACATTACTATTTTTTGCTGTCTCTTTGCACTACTTTTTAAATTTAAAATTTTAATATATATTTCTTATTATAATTGATATATTTAAAATGATTATTATGTATTAAATGCACTGATGCCTGCAAAACAAAAAAATTTATGACATAAGCTGATGATATTAAACCTGTTTCAGATTCAGATTCCTTGCTCACATGAGGATGACAGAATAAACAGTGTACAGTCAGTAATAACTGTGACAATAAATGCAATGGTGAGCAAAAGACAGCAGGAAAGATTGTTTAGTGCACAAAGAAATGCTGAAGTGACAATAATGGAAGAGGTAGAATAACAGGTTGCAGAGCGTGTCATCTCCACTGGGAAGGGGACGTGACTGGGTTGGTTGGTCCAGGAGTCAACTGCAGTGGGGAAGAAGCTGTTCTCGAGTCTGGTCAACCCGGCTCTCGAACCCTTGAATCTTCTTCTGGAAGGTAGAAGACAGAAAAGAGAAGTGCTGCAATTGTAACAAATTTTAAATTCAAAGGATTCAAAATACATTTATAATCGAAGTATGAACAAATTATACAACCTTGAGATTTGTCTGCTTACAGGCAACCACAAAGCCAGAGCTCAGCTGTCTACAAGAAGGGTCAGAGCAGTCTCTATTTCCTGAGGAGACTGAGATCCTTTAACATCTGATGGACGATGCTGAGAATGTTCTACGAGTCTGTGGTGGCCAGTGCTATCATGTTTGCTGTTGTGTGCTGGGGCAGCAGGCTGAGGGTAGCAGACACCAACAGCATCAACAAACTCAGTTGTAAGGCCAGTGATGTTGTGGGGATGGAACTGAACTTTCTGACGGTGGTATCTGAAAAGAGGATCCTGTCTAAGTTGCATGCCATCTTGGACAATGTCTCCCATCCACTACATAATGTACTGGTTGGGCACAGGAGTACATTCAGCCAGAGACTCCTTCCACTGAGATGCAACACTGAGCGTCATAGGGAGTCATTCCTGCCTGTGGCCATCAAACTTTACAACTCCTCCCTTGGAAGGTCAGACACCCTGAGCCAATAGGCTGGTCCTGAACTTATTTCCTGGCATAATTTACATATTACTATTTAATTATTTAGGGTTTTATTACTATTTAATTATTTATGGTGCAATTGTAACGAAAACCAATTTCCCCCCGGATCAATAAAATATGACTATGACTATGACTATGAATATGACTAAAAAAGGAAAGTCCAACATGCAATGCTGAGAGGTGGAGAGAACAAAAAACACAAATCACGAAAACAACAGAAGCAAGCAACAGCATTCCAAACCAAACTGAGTCCTTAGATTCAAATCCCGGAGCGCACAGAGAGAGACGTGAAAATCACGGGAAAGCAAGCGAAATCGGCCCGAGCCTCACCTCTGGTCCTGACACCCTGCCTTTCTGGTCTATCAAGGTTGGCATTTAAATAGTCCAAACACCGGGTTGTTTAGTATTTAGTATTTGGTACCGCTGCCTTGAGGAGTCCCTCCTGCTAAGTAACACTTTGTCACTTTATCATTTCCTGTCGGAGTCGCCTTATGTTCAGATACTCCTGCGTCTAGTGTCACTTATGTGCATACAATCAGTCTATGTACATAAGCTTAAATATATACAGCCACACTCAACAGTTACTTACACATAGTGTTTTCAAGGATTTCTTTTATATTTATATCCACTGCGTTTTTTTTATTGTGTTCTTTATTCTGATTGTGTATTCTACTGCATCAGATCAGGATTAACAATCATTTTACTCTCCTTTACACTCCTGTGCTACAAGACCTTAAGACCAAAAGATATAGGTGCAGAATTCAGCTATTTGACCCAATCTGCTCCATCATTTCATCACAGCTGATCCATTTTCCCTCTCAGCCCTTTCTCCTGCCTTCTCCCTGTATCCCTTCATGCCCTAACTAATCAAAAATCTATCAACCTCTGCTTTAAATGTACACTATGACTTGGCCTCCAGAGCCCCCTGAATTCCACAGACTCACCACTCTCTGGCTAAAGAAATACCTCCTCATCTCTGTTCTAAATGGACGTCACTCTATCTTGAGGCTGTGTCCTCTGATCTTAGCCTTCCCCAGCATAGGAAACATTCTCTCCACATCCACTCTATCGAGGCCTTCAGCATTCGATAGGTTTCAATTAGGCCACCCCTTATTCTTCTGAATTCTAGTAATTACAGCCCTAGAGCCAGCAAACATTCCTCATATAATAAGCATTTCAATCCTAGAATAATTATTGCAAACTTCCTCTGAACCCTCTCCAATGTCAATACATCCTTTCTAATATAAGGGATCCAAATCTGCTCACAATACTCCAAGTGAGCCCCCACCAGTACTTTATAAAGTCTCAACATTACATCATTGCTTTTATATTCTAGTCCTCTTGAAATGAATGCTAACATCACATTTGTCTTCTTCACCGTTGACTCAACCTGCAAATTAACCTTCAGGGAATCCTGCACAAGGACTCTCAAGTCCCTTTTCATCTCAGGTTTTTAAAAAAATTTTCTTGCCATTTAGAAAATAGTCTTCAGTTTTATTTCTTCTACCAAGGTGCATGACCATACACTTCCTGATACCGTATTCCATCTCCTATTTCTTTGCTCATTCTCCTAATCTGTTCAAGTTCTTCTGGAGCCTCCTTCCTTCCTCAGTACTACCTGTCCCTCTACCTATCTTTGTTCATCAGCAAACTTGGCCACAAAGCCATCAATTCTGCCATCCAAGTCACTGACATATAACATTAAAAAATCGGTCCCAACACAAACCCCTGTGGAACTCACCAGCCACCAGAAGCCAAATAGAGAAGACCCCCTATATTCCCACTCTCTGTGTCCTGTGAATCAGCCACAGTTTCATCCATGCTGGAACCTTTCCTGTAATACCATGGGCTCTTAACTTGTTAAGCAGCCTCATGTGTGGTCCTTTTGAAAATCTAAGTACACAATATCCAATGATTCTTCTTTGTCTAGCCTGCTTACTATCTCTTCAAAGAATTCCAAAAGATTTGTCAGGCTCAATTTTCTCCAAGTACACCAAAACCGCATCCTTAACAATCAACTCCAACATTTTCCCAACCACTGAGATTAGACTAATTAGCCTCTCCCCCTTCTTGAAGAGTGGAATGACATTTGCAACTTTCGAGTCCTCCGGAACCATGACAGAACCTAATGAACAATCATTATGAATGTTACCTCTTTCAGAACCTTGGTGTGTAGGCCACCCGGTAGTTTTTTATGATTATGAGTGAAACAGCCAGTTTTCCCTCAGGGTCAATACTAGAGGATATGCATTTAAAGTGAAGTTCAAAAGAGATGTGTTGAGCATGTTCTTTACACAGAGAGAGACAGGGCCTGGAATGTGTTGCTAGGGGTGATAGAGGAGGCAACTGCAATAGTGATGTATGCTACTCTTAAATAGTCAATAGTTCAATATG
This sequence comes from Mobula birostris, assembly GCF_030028105.1. Lineage (NCBI taxonomy): Eukaryota > Metazoa > Chordata > Chondrichthyes > Myliobatiformes > Myliobatidae > Mobula > Mobula birostris. The sequence goes on along the minus strand of NC_092376.1, from coordinate 7,204,321 downwards.
CAGAGAAAGGAGGTATATGGAAGGGATTTAGTTCAGTTGGGTAATACTGGTTTAATTAGTTTCATACAACATTGAGGAAGGCTATCACAGCAAAAAAAGCTGTCAAAGCTTGCAACAAGATTGTAGCTGAAAAAAATGGCAGATGGGATTTAGCGTAGACAAATGCAAGGTGTTGCTCTTTGGTAGGACCAACGAGGTAGATCTTACACAGTGAACAGTAGGGTATCATGGGGTGATATAGAACAAAGGGATCTGTGAATACCAGTCCATAACTTGTTGCAAATGGTGTCACAGGTAACTAGATCTGTAAAGAAAGCTTTCGGCATATTGACCTTCCTAAGTCAAAATATTGAGTACAGGAGTTGGGATGTTATGTGGAAGTTGTATAGGACGTTGGTGTGGGCTAATTTGGATCATATTGTCCAGTTCTGGTCAACTACCTACAGGAAAGGTATCGGTAAGATTGAAAGAGTTCTGAGAGGATTTACAAGGGTGTTGCCAGGACATGAGGACCTGAGGTACAGGGAAAGATCGAATAGGTTCGGACTTTATTCCCTGGGGCGCAGGAGAATGAGGGGAGATTTCATAGAGGTTTACAAAATTATGAGGGGTATAGATAGAGTAAATGCAAGCAGGCTTTTTCCACTAAGGTTGGGTGCAACTAGAACTAGGGGTCATACATTAAAGGTGAATGGTGGCATAATGAAGGGGACCCTGAGGGGGGCGATCTTCTTGACTGAGAGGACAGTGAGAGTGTGGAACGAGTAGCAGCAGAAGTGGAGGATGTGAGATCAATTTCAACACTGAAAAGAAGTTTGGAGAGGTACATTAATGGGAGGGGTATGGAGGTCTATGGTCCAGCTGCAGGTCAATGTGGTGAGGCAGTATAATAGCTCAGCACAGACTAGATGGGCTGAAGGAGTTGTTTCTGTGCTGTAGTGCTCTTTGACTCTATGACTGTAAGGGCTCCGCAAGTCAGGCAGCATCTGTGGAGGGAAACGAACAGCTGATATTTTAGGCTGAGACTGTTCCTCAGGCCTGAAGTGTCAACTGTTCATTTCCTTCCACGGACCCTGCATGATCTGTTTAGTTCCTCCAGTGTTTTTATGTGTGTCGATGTTTCAGGCCATGACCCTTGACAGGGACTGAAAAGAAAGGCGGGGTGGGGGCAGAAGCCAGAGTAAGATGTTGGGGGATGGGGGTGGGTGGGAGAGGAGGTCAAGCTGGCAAGGTGACAGGTGAAACCAGGTGAGTGGGGGAGGCGGGAATAAAAGGGAATGACATGAGAAGCTGGGAGCTGATAAGAGGACAAATTTAAGACGGGTGTTACAACACCTCTCCTCCTCTCTTGCTGAATAATAAATAAACAATCTGAGCCAGGCCTGGGACTTTGCAACGTCTGCATTGTGTAAGGTGTGTGGTGTATAGGAAGACTTTGTACCCAGTCTAAGTGAAACATGCAGAGTTCCATTCCAGGGCACTCCACCAACTACTGAACAGGGGACAAGATGTGCATTGATTTCGCCCCTGTTAGGATCCCGTTACGCCGTCGCTTGCAGATGCTTGCAGTCCTGCAGTGGGTGTTTTCATTCCTTTGTCTGGGTAAGCTGCTCTGGGTTCTTAATACATCTTCAGACTAGTTGCTTGAAGTTAACCCTTGGCACAGCCTTTTCAGTAAACTCCTGAATTGCCAATTTCTTTTCAGAATCAGAATCAGGTTTAATATCATGGGCATATGTCAGGAAATTTGTTGTTTTGCAGCTGCAGTACAGTGAATTACATAAAATACGTTTGTACATTGCAATATAAATTACCATAAGAAAAAAAAAATAGTACATATAATTAAATAAGTAGTGCAAAGAGAAAATAAAAGAGAAAGAAAATAGAGAGGTATTGTCCCTGGGTTCATTGCCCGTTCAGAAATCTGATGGTGGAGGGGAAGAAGCTGTTCCTAAAATACTGAGTGTGTGCCTTCAGAGTCCTGTACTTCCTCCTTAATGGTGGCAATGAGAAGAGGGCATACGCCAGTGATATTGACCCGAATTCCAAATCAAAGACAAACTCCGGGTTGATGTCAAAGTGGTCATTGTACCTCTGGCCTTTGAGCTTGCAGATAAACCCAGCCCAGTACAATCATTGTTGTTCTGTGGAAATGCCTTTGTCGGTGCCAGAACGTGTGATGACCCTTGCGGGCTGCCCCCAGCACGTGCTTAGATCTAAACACACGAGACTCTGCCGATGCTGGAAATCCGGAGGAACGCACACGGAGGAATGCTGAAGGAATTCAGAATTAATGAGAGGCTGGACAAACTTGGGTTGATTTTTCTGGAGCGGCAGAGGCTGAGAGGAGATCTGATCAAGATTTATTAGATTATGAGAGGCATAGATAGGGTAGACAGGCAGTATCTCTTTCCCGGGGTAGAAATGTCTAATACCAGAGGACATGCATTTAAGATGAGAGGGGGTAATTTTAAAGAAGGTGTGAGGAGCAAGGTTTTTTTTAGACAATAGACAATAAGTGCAGGAGTAGGCCATTCGGCCCTTCGAGCCAGCTCCACCATTCACTGTGATCATGGCTGATCATCCACAATCAGTATCCAGTTCCTACCTTATCCCCATAACCTTTGATTCCGCTATCTTTAAGAGCTCTATCCATCTCTTTCTTGAAAGAATCCAGAGAATTGGCCTCCACTGCCTTCTGAGGCAGAGCATTCCACAGATCCACAACCCTCTGTGTGGAAAAAGTTTTTGCTCAACTCCGTTCTAAATGGCCTACCCCTTTTTCTTAAACTGTGGCCTCTGGTTCTGGACTCACCCATCAGCGGGAACATGCTTCCTGCCTCTAGCGTGTCCAATCCCTTAATAATCTTATATGTTTCAATCAGATCCTCTCTCATCCTTCTAAATTCCAGAGTATACAAGCCCAGTCGCTCCAATCTTTCAACATATGACAGAGTGGAAGAGTACACAGAGTGGAAGGTGCTCGAGGCAGATACATTAGGGACTTTTAAGAGGTGTTTAGAAAGGCACATGAATGTCAGAAAAATGGAAGGATATGGACATTGTGTAGCAGAAAGGATTCGTTTAGATAACCATTTGATTACTAATTGAATTCATTGAAACTGGATCTGTTCCCATGTTGTACTGTTCTATGTTCTACAGTTGGGGCACCATGGCAGCGTAACAGTTAGCACAACACTATTACAGCTCAGGGCTTCAGAGTTTGGAGTTCATTTCTGGTGCTCTCCGCAAGGAAGTTTGTATGTTCTTCCCACATCGGTTTCCTCGGGAGCTCCAGTTTCCTCTCACAGTTCAAAGACGCACCAGTTAGAAGGTTAATTGGTCATTGTAAGTTGTCCTGTGATTAGGCTAGGGGTTAAATCGGTGGGTTGCTGGGCGACGTGGCTTGTTGGGCTGAAATCAAATAAACTCACCAGGTCAGGCAGCATCTGTGGAGGGGAATAATGAGTCAACATTTCAGGCCAAGACCCTTGATCGGGACTGGAAGTTGTGTTGATTGTTAACGCAAACAACACATGTCACTGAGTTTCTTTGTACATGTGATAAATAAATCTGAGACTGCAATCACACCTCATCACAAACGTACTTTAACCGCCCTCCCGCAATTAACTGAGATCCCAATTAAACAGCTGGTCTCTCATTTTCAAATATTCTATAATCGACAATATAACTTAATTCTTTTACAACTTCATATAATGTCAAGATTGTTAAATGCCATCTCCAGTGCACAAGTGTACTGCTCTCCTCAGCCTGGTCAGAAAGTTGAGATGTTGGTGTGCTTTCCTGATTGTGTAGGATGTGTTCTTGGACCGTGAGAAGTTGTGCAAGGTGTGCACTCCCAGGACCTAGAAACTGCTCACACCTTGCACACTTTCCACTGCTGTGCTGCTGATGTAAAGTGGGGTGTGAGTGGTGCAAGTTCTCCTGAAGTCAATAACCATCTCCTTTGCTTGGTACCAGGCCTCAAGCTTTCCACCCCTCTCTGTAGGCCATCTCATTAATGTTGATGATGAGCCCGACCATTGTCAAAATAATAAGATTATGATCGCAATTAATAATAATAATGTATTAAGATTAACGTCTAATAATAGCATGCATCCAGTAATCCAGCACATTTGTGACTTTGATAGAATTACACTCGCAGTATTCCCCACGTTAGTACGGTAGTATGGTATTAGGGAATGGCATGAGCAGAGACTCAGATTTGGACACTGTGCCCGCAAGTGTGGCCTCACATCCTGGTGCCAACATAGCATGCCCACAATGCTCGGCAGAACCATACCAAACCAGAACACAACAAGCGATAAAATAGTAGCAAAACAAGACCAATTCCTCTTTCCCAAACACACACACACACACACACACACACACACACACACACACACACACACACACACTCACAGTCTTCCAACCCAGGTCAGGCCATCTTCGGCCTCCAGCTCCAGCAGACAATAAGTCTTTGACGTCCCCAGTGGACTCCAAATTATGGGCCTCGCCTCCCAGACTTCCAATCGACCTTTGGGCTTCAATCTTTGACATTGACCCCAGGACTTGCCGATGATGCCAAACAATGACCCTGGTGAAGACCCCAAACACTAGGTCTCAAACTCTGGACTCACCATGATGAGACCCTAAACACCAGGCCTCAAACTCTGGACTCAATGATGGGACCCTGAGCACTAGGCCTCAAACTGTGGACTCATCGATGATGGGACCCTGAACACTAGGCCTCAAACTGTGGATTCATCGATGACGGGACCCTGAACACTAGGCCTCAAACTCTGGACTCAATGATGGGACCCTGAGCACTAGGCCTCAAACTGTGGACTCATCGATGATGGGACCCTGAACACTAGGCCTCAATCTGTGGATTCATCGATGACGGGACCCTGAACACTAGGCCTCAAACTCTGGACTCAATGATGGGACCCTGAGTACTAGGCCTCAAACTATGGACTCATCGATGATGAGACCTGGTGAGACACGGCAGCAAACAAAACTACTAACAATTCTACTAGGTATACTTTTTCAGGATTATGATCACTGCAATCCACAGCTTGTAAGTTCCTGTGGGAGGAGTGCTTTTGAACCGACTGTATGACGTGGCATTTTTGTGGTATCCTGAAGGATTTGGCAAGCCGGACTCCCAAAGTGGCCATTACTGGAGTGATCTTGGAGCCAGACTGAAACTTTAGGCAAGATTGAAGAGGCAGGGCCTGCCCCCGAGTGCAGGTAACAAAATGATGTTTGGCCGATTCAAGCGCCAAGTCAGATTAGAAAGATTAAGATGTCAAGGCTGAAGTTGGAGGACAAACCAGTGTTCAGCTCACTACTCTGGGAGACTTTACTCCACCTGAATGCTGAGCTGATTCTGTAGCTGTGGCCTGCAGCCAACAGCACTCGCCTCCTGCTGAACCTGGCTACGTGGCTGTGGCCTGCAATCATTGGGCTTCTGGACAGGCTGCAGTGTTGAACTGGCAAGGTGGCTGTGGACTCGTTTTCAGGGACTCTGTGGCTCATGTTCTGTGCATTGTTTGTTTTTTTATTGTTTGCACAATTTGTGCTTTTTTTCGCACATTGGATGTTTGACGGTCTTTGTTGTTGGGGGGGGGTGGGTTCTTGTGGATTCTATTCTGCTTCTCTGTTCAGTGGCTGCCCGCAAGAAGATGAATCTCAAGGTTGCATGTGGTATACAAATATGACTCACGTCTGTGCTGCCAGATTCAGCTCAAATCGCACCAAGTTCACTGATGATATTACAGTGGTTGGCCTCGTCAGCAGCATTGATGAGTCGGAATACAACGAGGAGGCAGAGAGGCTTGTCAAATGGTGTGAGAACAGCAGCCTGAGTCTCAGTGTGGACAAGACAGAAAAGATGATTGTGGACTTCGGGAAGGCACAGGTCAACCACTCTGCACTGCACATCAATGGCTCTGCTCTGGAGAGAGTGAAGAGCCCAGAGTTCCCTGGTGTGCATATAATGGACGATCTAACCTGGACCCACAACACCTCCTTGTTAGTCAAGAAGGCGCAGCAGCATCTACACTTTCTGAGGAGACTGAGGCATGAAAGGCTTCCCGCCCCCATTCTAACAAACTTCTACAGGAGCACCATTGAGAGTGCCCTGTCTGACTGCATCATTGTCTGGGACAAAGGCTGCAAGGCATCAGACTGCAAGACCCTCCAAAGGATAATTAAAACGGCCATAGTCTTCTCCATCCCACCACCACTTGTGATGTTCACCGGGAACATTGTACATGAAGGGCCCAAAGCATTGTTGAGGATCCCTACCACCCATCCCACAATCTCTTTGACCCACTACTGTAAGGAAGGAGGCACAGGAGCATCAGGACTAGGACGGCCAGACTGGGTAACAGCTTCTTCCCTCAGGCTGCGAGACTAATGAATACCCCGCCACCACTGAGGTCTAGTCACTAGGACAGTGAGCTGTTTATTGTTCACTGTTTACCTGTGCTGAACACTACATACATTTTATTATATTTATTAATTCATTTATGGTCATACTTTAGTTTATGTGCTGTGTGTGATATATGTATTGTGGTTGCATTATAGTCCGGAAGGAATGTTGTTTCATTTGGTTATATATATGAACAGTCAGATGATGATAAACTAGAACTTGAACATACTTTGATAATAAATGTACTTTGAACTTAGACAGGATCCCGAACACTCGGGCCTGGAACTCCTGTCTCGCTAATTAGCTGGTCTGCCAGTCCGAAATCTAAGCAAGGATGTCCTACATCCGTGCTGTTGCCCTTTGAAAGTGGTGTGGTAGCTTAGACCTTGGTCCGACCTCTAACTCCCCCACACCCCTGTCCGTAAACCCTAATCTGACCTCCACCTCCCCCACACCCCGTCCCTAAACCCTAATCTGACCTCTAACTCCCCCACACCCCTGTCCCTAAACCCTAATCTGACCTCTAACTCCCCCACACCCCTGTCCCTAAACCCTAATCTGACCTCTAACTCCCCCACATCCCTGTCCCTAAACCCTAATCTGACCTCTAACTCCCCCACATCCCTGTCCCTGTCCCTAAACCCTAATCTAACTCCTCCACATCCCTGTCCCTAAACCCTAATCTGACCTCTAACTCCCCCACATCCCTGTCCCTAAACCCTAATCTGACCTCTATCTCCCCCACATCCCTGTCCCTAAACCCTAATCTGACCTCCAGCTCCCCCACACCCCTGTCCCTAAACCCTAATCTGACCTCTAACTCCCCCACATCCCTGTCCCTAAACCCTAATCTGACCTCTAACTCCCCCACACCCCTGTCCCTAAACCCTAATCTGACCTCCACCTCCCCCACACCCCTGTCCCTAAACCCTAATCTGACCTCCACCTCCCCCACACCCCTGTCCCTAAACCCTAATCTGACCTCTAACTCCCTCACATCCATCTCTAAACCCTAATCTGACCTCTAATTCCCCCACATTCTTGTCCCTAAACCCTAATCTGACCTCTACCTCCCCCACATCCCTGACCCTGAACCCTAATCTGACCTCTACCTCCCCCTCATCCCTGACCCTAAATCCTAATCTGACCTCTCTCCCCCACATTCCTGTCTCTAAATCCTAGTCTGAGCTCTACCTCCCCCTCATCCCTGTACCTAAACCCCAATCTGACCCCTATACCTCCCCCTCATCCCTGACCCTAAACCCTAATCTGACCTCCACCTCCCCACTCTGACCCAAACCCATCCCTACAAACCAAAAAAAGTAAAACGTAATAAAATAAGTAAGTCTGAAGGACTATTTCAACGGAGACCTTAGCTTGGCACCATCTTGACTGCATGACTGGAGGAAATTATGAGTACAAGTACATGGTCTTCATTGGATTCCAAGAGTTGGGACATTATGTAGCAGTTATATGAGATACTGGTTCAAAGTTCAAAGTTCAAAGTAAATCCCACTGTCAAAGTACATTTATGTCACCATCTACAACCCTGAGATCCACTTTCTTGTGGGTGGACTCAGTAAATCTATAGAACAGAACCAAATCAGAATCAATGAAGGACCACACCAACTCGGGTGATCAATCAGAGTGCAGAAGACAACAAACTGTGCAAATACAAAAAGAAGAAATAATAATAATAAATAAATGAGCAGTAAATATCGAGAACATGAGATGAAGAATCCTTGAAAGTGAGTCCATTATTTGTGGGAACATGACAATGATGGGGCAAGTGAAGTTATCCCCATTGCTTCAAAAGCCTGATGGTTGAGGGGTAATAACTGTTCCTGAACCTGGTGGTGTGAGTCCTGAGGCTCCTGTATCTTCTTCCAGATGGCAGCAACGAGAAGAGAGCATGGCCTTGGTAGTGGAGGTCCTGATGATGGATGCTGCTTTCCTACTTAAATGTGCTCAATGGTTGCGAGGACTTTTCCCATGATGGACTGGGCCCTATCCACTATTTTTCTGTAGAATTTTCCATTCAAAGGACATTGGTGTTTCCATACCAGGCTGTGATGCAGCCAGTCAACATATTCTCCACTGCACATCTACAGAAGTTTGTAATTGCACTGACGTGCTGGGCCCAAGAAAGGTCCTCCAAAATAATAACACCTTGGAATTTAAAGTTGCTAACTCTCTCCAACTGTGACCCTCTGATTGTGAGGCCACACCTGGAACATGTAACACACATAAAAGTTGCTGGTAAACCAGCAGGCCAGGCAGCATCTCTAGGAAGAGGTACAGTCGACGTTTCAGGCCGAGATCCTTCATCAGGACTAACTGAAGGAAGAGTTAGTAAGAGATTTGAAAGTGGGAGGGGGAGGGGGAGATCCAAAATGATAGGAGAAAACAGGAGGGGGAGGGATAGAGCCAAGAGCTGGACAGGTGATTGGCAAAAGGGATATGAGAGGGTCATGGGACAGGAGGCCCAGGGAGAAGGAAAAGGGGGAGGGGGGGAAGCCCAGAGGATGGGCAAGGGGTATAGTCAGAGGGACAGAGGGAGAAAAAGGAGAGAGAGAGAGAAAGAATGTGTGTATATAAATAAATAACGGATGGGGTACGAGGGGGAGGTGGGGCATCAGCGGAAGTTAGAGAATTCGATGTTCATGCCATCAGGTTGGAGGCTACCCAGACGGAATATAAGGTGTTGTTCCTCCAACCTGAGTGTGGCTTCATCTTTACGGTAGAGGAGGCCGTGGATAGACATGTCAGAATGGGAATGGGACGTGGAATTAAAATGTGTGGCCACTGGGAGATCCTGCTTTCTCCGGCGGACAGAGCGTAGGTGTTCAGCAAAACGATCTTTACAGTAGAGGAGGCCGTGGATCTCCTCTACTGTAAAGATAGACCTGCAACATGTGTTCAGTTTTGGTTACGCTGATACAGAACAGATGCCATTAAGCTGGTAAGAGTGCAGTGGAGATTTACAAGAACATTGCCCAATCTCGAGAGCTTGAGTTATAGTGAGAGCTTGGGCATGCTGGGACTTCATTCCTTGGATTGTGAAGACTGAGGGGTGTCCTTATAGAGGTGCATAAAGTCATGAGAGGTGTGGATAGGGTAAATGCACGCAGCTGCTTTCCCTGGGGAAACGAGCCACAAACTAGAGGGCAGGGGTTCAAGGTGGGAGAGGGAAGATTTAAGTGGGACCTGGGGGAGAAATTCTTATGTATTGAGTATATGGAACATGTTGCCAGAATGAGTGACGGAGCTAGTTGAAATATGACAATTTTAAAGTCACTTGGACAGATACAGGGATACAAGAAATTTAGAGCAGGGGTTCCCAACCAGGGTTAATGGTGTTGATCCATGGTGTAAAAGTGACTCCCCCACCATAGGAAGCATCCTTTCCACATCCACTCTATCAAGGCCTTTCACCATTCGGTAGGTTTCAATGAAGTCACCCGTCAATCTTCTGAATTCCAGTGAGCAGAGTCCATGTTGTATGAGTCTTTGACTCTGATTTAATATAGTTAAAGATATTAGATTCGTTTGCCCTTTCTCGAGTGGATGAGTTATTGGGAGATGATGAAAGATCTCAACCTGAAACGTTGACTGTTTTCTCCTTTCCATAGACACTGCCTGACCTTCTGAGTTCCTCCAGCATTTTGCGTGTATTGATCTGGATTTCCAGCATCTGTAGAATATCTTGTGTTTAGAATTAATTGTCGCATGTACATTGAAAACACACAGTGAAATGTGTCATTTTGCATGAAGAACCAACACAGTCTGAGTATTGTACCGGGGGCAGCACATTGGTGTGGCCGTGCTTCTGACATAAACATAGCATATCCACAACACACTAACCCTAACTCGTATATTTTTGGACTGTAGGAGGAAACCAGAGTACCTGTAGGAAATCCATGTGGACACGGGGAGAACATACAGACTCCATACAGACAGTGGTGGGAATTAAACCCCAATTGCTGGTCATTGGCGATGTAAAGCATAATGCAAACCGCCCGGCTACTGTGTCACCCCACACACAAGTTACACCAAACTCCCAGTAATCCAACACATTTGGTTTTGTTGGACGAAAGGATTTTTGAACAATTAGATATTTCTCACATTAATACCCAAACAAATTTTGCCTCATCATTTTTAGAATCAGAATCCGGTTGACTGTCACAGACGTCAGTCATGAGATTTGTTGTTTTGTGGCAGCAGTAGATTGCAATACATAAAATATTATTGTAATTTACAATAAGTCCATAAAACATCAGAGTAGAATAAGGCCATTTGACCCATTGCATCTGCTTGGCCATTTGCTCATGGCTGATCCAGTTCCCTCTTAACCTCACTCTCCTACCTTTCACACCCTGACTGAACAGGGATCTAGCAACCTCTGCTTTGAATATACTCAATGACCTGGCGTCTGGAGCCAGCTGTGAAAATGAATTCCACAAGTTCACCATCTCCTGAGTAAAGAAATTGCTCCTCATCTCTGTTCTAGAGGGATGTCTCTCTACACTGAAGTTCTGCCCTCTGCTTCTAGGCTCCCCCACAATAGGAAACATCCTCTCCACACCCGCTCTATCTAGGCTTTTCAATATCTGATAGGTTTTAATGAAAATAAAAAATAATGAATGGTGGAAAGAAGGAATAGTGAGGTAGTGTTCATGGGTTCATGGTCCATTCAGAAATCTGATGGCAGAAATGAAGAAGCTGTTCCTAAAATGTTGAGTGTGTGTCTTCAGGCTCCTGAACCTCCTCCTTGATGGTAGCAATGGTGGTTTTACATAGAACATGGAAAAGTACAGCACAGAAACAGGCCCTTTGGCCCATCTAGTCCATGCAAACAGTTATTCTGCCTACTCCCATTGACTCACACCTGGACCTCCTTGCCCCTCCCATCCATGTACTTATCCATACTTCTCTTAAATGTTAAAATCGAGAGCTCCTCCATCACTTCCACTGGCAGCTTGTTCTACACTTGCACCACCCTCTGAGTGAAGATGATCCCTCTCAGGTTCCTCTTAAGTCCTTCACCTTTCACCCTTAACCTATGGCCTCCAATTCTAGTCTCACCCAGCCTCAGTGAAAAAGCCGCTTGCATTTAACCCTCATAATTTTGTATACCTCTATCAAATCTTCCCTCATTCTTCTACACTCTAGGCAATAAAATCCTAACCTATTCAACCTCTCCCTATAACTCAGGTCCTCAAGTCCTGGCAACATCCTTGTAAATTGTCTCTGTATTCTTTCAGTCTTATTTTCTTTTCTGTGGGTAGACCAGAACTGCACACAATACTCCAGAATTAGGCCTCACCAACATCTCATACAACTTTAACATACCTTGCTATTAAAATGCTTTTCCCTTTTCTCAGTTCCTTCGTCTCCGCCACATCTGACCCCAGGATGAGGCTTTCCTTTCCAGAACATCAGAGGTGTGGGTTTCCCTTCCTCCACCATTGACGCTACCATCATCCACATCTTCTCCATTTCCCAGACGTTCGCGTTCACCCCATCTTCCTGCCGCCTTAAGAGGGATAGAGTTCCTCTTGTCCTCACCTACCACCCCACGAGCCTCCTCATGCAACGTATCATGCTCCACCACTCCTGCCACCTTCAACGGGATGCAACCACAAAACACACCTTTACCTTTCCCCCATGCTCTGCTTTCTGCAGGGATCGCTGCCCCCATGATTCCCTTGCCCATTCGTCCCTCGCCACTAATTTCCGTCCTGCCACTTATCCCTGCAAGTGACAGAGATGCTACACCTGCCCCTACACCTCCTTCCTCAACCAGCACACATCAAAGTTGCTGGTGAACGCAGCAGGCCAGGCAGCATCTCTAGGAAGAGGTACAGTCGACGTTTCGGGCTGAGACCCTTCGTCAGGACTAACTGAAGGAAGAGCTAGTAAGAGATTTGAAAGTGGGAGGGGGAGGGGGAGATCCAAAATGATAGCAGAAGACAGGAGGGGGAGGGATGGAGCCAAGAGCTGGACAGGTGATTGGCAAAAGGGATATGAGAGGATCATGGGACAGGAGGTCCCGGGAGAAGGAGAAGGGGGATGGGGAGGAAAAAGCCCAGGGGATGGGCAAGGGGTATAGTCAGAGGGATAGAGGGAGAAAAAGGAGAGAGAGAGAAAGAACGCGTGTATATAAATAAATAACGGATGGGGTACGAGGGGGAGGTGGGGAATTAGCAGAAGTTAGAGAAGTCAATGTTCATGCCATCAGGTTGGAGGCTACCCAGATGGAATATAAGGTGTTGTTCCTCCAACCTGAGTGTGGCTTCATCTTTCTCCAGTTAGTCCTGACGAAGGGTCTCGGCCTGAAATGTCGACTGTACCTCTTCCTAGAGATGCTGCCTGGCCTGCTGCATTCACCAGCAACTTTGATGTGTGTTGCTTGAGTTTCCAGCACCTGCAGAATTCCTCGTGTTTACCTCCTGCCTCACCTCCATTCAGAGCCCCAAACAGTCCTTCCAGGTGAGGCAACACTGCACCTGTGAATCTGTTTGGGCTGTCTATTGTACCTGGCACTCTTCTACACTGGTGAGACCCAAAGTAAATTGGGTCACCTCCACTCCAGGGAGCTGAAGCAGAACTTCCTGCTGGCCAACCACTTTAATTTCTCTCCCTATTCCCGTTCTGATATGTCATTCCATGGCCTCCTCTTGTGCCAAGAAGAGGCCGCCCACAGGTTGGAGGAGCAACACCATATATTCTGTCTAGGTAGCCTCCCTGCTGATTTCTCCTTCCAGTAAGTTTTTCCCCTTCCCCTTCTCTCTTCTTCAATTTCTCACTCTGGCCTCTTACCTCTTCTCCTCACCTGGCTATCACCTTCCTCTGATGCCCCACCTTCTTCCCTTTCTCCTACTGTCTACCCTGCTCTCCATCAGATTCCTTCTTCTCCATCACTTTAACTTTCCCACCTACTGGCTTCACCTTCTAGCTTGTCTTCCTTTTGTTCTTTTCAAATCTTTTTATTATTATATTATACAGGAAAAATAACACGAGTACATCGAAGTAACAACACTTACAATGCCTCAAAAAAAACATTATCTTAAAGATTGAAAAAAAATTTTGTGATAACAAAAAAAACCTACAAAGCAGAAAAGTGAGAAAAAAAAAAGAACCCATTAGGTGTACAACCCCGGAGTCATGCGTCATACAAAAAGCTTCTTAAAATAAACATCAAACCGCCAGCAAGAAAAGAAAATATACTAAAAGAATTTACAATTAGATCATGGAAAAATTATATCAATTAACTCAAATGATAATAACGAGCAAATGAGCCCCATCTTTTCTCAAAATCAAATAAATGTTCAAAGGTTCGACTTCTAATTTTCTCCAAACTAAGACATAGCATCACTTGAGAGAACCATTGTGACAAAGTGGGAGCTGATGTATCCTTCCACTTCAACAAAATGGCCCTCCTAGCTATCAATGTAACAAATGCAATAACATGTTGGTCAGACACAGAAATACCATGAATATTTTGAGGAATTATTCCAAAAAGCACAGTTAATTTCTTCCTTCTCTCCCACCCCCACGTTTTTATTCTGGCATCTTCCCCCTTTCTTTCCACTCCTGAAGAAGTGTCTTAGCCTTGAACATCAACATTTTGTTCATTTCTAAAGATGCTGCCTGAGCTGCTGAGTCCCTCAAGCATTTTGTGTGTGTTGCTCCAGATTTCCAGCATCTGCAGAATTTTTTGCGTTTAACATAATATCCCAACTCCTGTACTCAGTGCCCTGATTTATGAAAGCCAAAGTGCCAAAAACTCCCTTTATGACCCCATCTATCTATGACGCCACTTTCAAGGAATTATAGATCTTATTCCCAGATTCCTTTGTTCTAAAGCTCTTGTAGGTACCGTCTCATTCACTGTGTAGGTCTTACCCTGATTTGTCCTCCCAAAGTGCAATACTCCACTCATACCTAAATTAACTTGCATCTGCTATTTTTCGGCCCATTTTCCCAGCTGGCCCAGATTCCACTGCAAGTTTTGATAGCCTTCCTCGCTGTCCACTACACCCCCGAGTTTGGTGTCATCCACAGATTTGCTGGGCCAGTGTACCACATTGTGATCCAGATTGTTGATATGTCATAGACAGCAATCAAACAAGGACCCAACACCAGTGCCCGCTGCACTCCGCTAGCCACAGGCCTGCAGTCAGAGAGGCAAACGATGGATGAGACTAGAATTAAAGGTCATGGTTTAAGGTTCAAAAATGAAATACTTAAGGGAAACTTGAGACCAAACATCTTCCCTTGGAGAGTGGTATAGAATGAGCTGCCAGCAAAAGTGATGGATGCGCGGTCAATTTCAGCAATGACAAGACAGAGTTCAAGAAGGTGATAGAATCATATGGTTATAGAGCACTACAGTACAGAAACAGGCCCTTCAGCCCATCTAGTTGGTGCCAAACTGTTATTCTGCCTACTCCCATTGATCCCCCACTTAGACCATTGCCCTCCGTACCCCTCCCATCCAAGTATTTATCCAAACTTCCCTTAAATATTGCTGCCATCGTGAAGAAGGTCCAGGAGCCTCCGGATACACACCACCAGCTTCAGGAACAGTTACTGCCTCTCACCCATCAGGCTCTTGAACCAAAGGGGATAACTTCACTCAACTTCACTTGCCCCATTACTGAAATGCGCCCATAAACAGCGGATTCATTTTCAAGGACTATTCATCTCATGTTCTCGATATTTATTGCTTAGTTATCAATAATTATTCTTTCTTTTTGTATTTGCATAGTTTATTGTCTTTTGCACAGTTTATTGTCTTTTGCACATTGGTTAAACACCCTAGTTGGGCAGTCTTTCATTGATTCTATTATAGTTATTATTCCATGGATTTATTGAGAAAATGAATTTCATGGTTGTATACGGTGACACAGCCAGGCAGTAGTGTAGTAGCATCTGCCACCGGACTTTGAGTTGAGTGGTTCCGTCTTCGAATCCAGCCAGCTCCTTGCACGCTTTCCATCCGTAGTGGATTGAGCGTCGAGCTAGCAACTCTGCCTCGTAAAAAAACAGACAAAATGCTAAAGAAGTGGCAAGGTTTTGGCCCGATGTGCCACAAGGCACAGAAAGGAACAACAATGACATGGTGACATATATGTATTTGATAATAAATTTACTTTGAACTAAATGCTGCATTTGAACCTGCATCCACCACTGATATAGAGAGTCTAGTGACGTGACGTCAAGACAACTTCCCCATCGATGTTAACAAAACACTGGTCATCGACTCCAGGAGGGGTGGGGGCGGTGTGGAGTACACACTGCTGTCTGTTCTAATGGTACTGTGGTCAAAAACTTGGTAGGTGTAAATATCACCTGTAATTTTTCATGGTCCAGCCACGTGGAAACTAAGCCTCTACTGGGACACCAATGGCTCTACTTTCTCAGAACGCTAAAGAAGTTCTGGCATGTCCCCGATGACCCTCACCAATCTCTACAGAGGCACCAGACTAAGCATCCTATCTGGATCCAGTGCTTCATACAGCAACTAATCTGGTCACGGGGAAATGCAGATTGCTTTTATTTATTAAGATACAGTGTGGAATAGGCCCTTCCGGCCCTTCAAGCTACACCACCCAGCAATCCCCCGATTTAACCCCGGCCTAATCATGGGACAACTTACCTACCTGGGTGGTGGGGTGGAGATACGTCTCTACCAAAGGAGGTGTAAGGCACTCCTTCCCTCCACTATCCTACAGGTCACCCTTGGGCAAGGTGTAGCACTTAGTCCTCCGATCAGGGTCACGTGAAGCCATGGGATCTGGTGGCGGATTGTCGTATGAGCAGCCGGTGCATATCACAAGTCCTGTTTATGCGACCACTGACGCCAGGCAGACAATCTCTGAAGAGTATTGATAATGGCTGGGGTCACCTTTCTTTGACTTTAAACTAGAATGGTTGGGGGGTGGGAATCAAATTAAAGAGGCTAGGCGTGAGGAGGTTAGTTCACTACAGGGGGATGGGAACCAGTGCAGAGAGACAGAGGGGTGTAAAGTGAGGGCAGAAACAAAAAGTACTATGGAGAAAAGTAAAAGTGGCAGGCCGACAAATCCAGGGCAAGCATTAAAAAGGGCCACTTTTCAGCATAATTGTATAAGGGCTAAGAGAGTTGTAAAAGAGCGCCTGAAGGCTTTGTGTGTCAATGCAAGGAGCATTCGTAATAAGGTGGATGAATTGAAAGTGCAGATTGTTATTAATGATTATGATATAGTTGGGATCACAGAGACATGGCTCCAGGGTGACCAGGGATGGGAGCTCAACGTTCAGGGATATTCAATATTCAGGAGGGATAGACATGAAGGAAGGGGAGGTGGGGTGGCATTGCTGGTTAAAGAAGAGATTAACACAATAGAAAGGAAGGACATAAGCCAGGAAGATGTGGAATCGATATGGGTAGAGCTGCGTAACACTAAGGGGCAGAAGATGCTGGTGGGAGTTGTGTACAGGCCACCTAACAGTAGTAGTGAGATCAGAGATGGTATTAAACAGGAAATTAGAAATGTGTGCAATAAAGGAACAGCAGTTATAATGGGTGACTTCAATCTACATGTAGATTGGGTGAACCAAATTGGTAAAGGTGCTGAGGAAGAGGATTTCTTGGAATGTATGCGGGATGGTTTTTTGAACCAACATGTCGAGGAACCGACTAGAGAGCAGGCTATTCTGGACTGGGTTTTGAGCAATGAGGAAGGGTTAATTAGCAATCTTGTCGTGAGAGGCCCCTTGGGTAAGAGTGACCATAATATGGTGGAATTCTTCATTAAGATGGAGAGTGACATAGTTAATTCAGAAACAAAGGTTCTGAACTTAAAGAGGGGTAACTTTGAAGGTATGAGACATGAATTAGCTAAGATAGACTGGCAAATGACACTTAAAGGATTGACGGTGGATATGCAATGGCAAGCATTTAAAGGTTGCATGGATGAACTGCAACAAATGTTCATCCCAGTTTGGCAAAAGAATAAATCAAGGAAGGTAGTGCACCTTTGGCTGACAAGAGAAATTAGGGATAGTATCAATTCCAAAGAAGCAGCATACAAATTAGCCAGAAAAAGTGGCTCACCTGAGGACTGGGAGAAATTCAGAGTTCAGCAGAGGAGGACAAAGGGCTTAATTAGGAAGGGGAAAAAAGATTATGAGAGAAAACTGGCAGGGAACATAAAAACGGACTGTAAAAGCTTTTATAGATATGTAAAAAGGAAAAGACTGGTAAAGACAAATGTAGGTCCCCTGCGGACAGAAACAGGTGAATTGATTATGGGGAGCAAGGACATGGCAGACCAATTGAATAATTACTTTGGTTCTGTCTTCACTAAGGAGGACATAAATAATCTTCCAGAAATAGTAGGGGACAGTGGGTCCAGTGAGATGGAGGAACTGAGCGAAATACATGTTAGTAGGGAAGTGGTGTTAGGTAAATTGAAGGGATTGAAGGCAGATAAATCCCCAGGGCCAGATGGTCTGCATCCCAGAGTGCTTAAGGAAGTAGCCCAAGAAATAGTGGATGCATTAGTGATAATTTTTCAAAACTCGTTAGATTCTGGACTAGTTCCTGAGGATTGGAGGGTGGCTAATGTAACTCCACTTTTCAAAAAAGGAGGGAGAGAGAAACCGGGGAATTATAGACCGGTTAGCCTAACGTCGGTGGTGGGGAAACTGCTGGAGTCAGTTATCAAGGATGTGATAACAGCACATTTGGAAAGCGGTGAAATGATTGGACTAAGTCAGCATGGATTTGTGAAAGGAAAATCATGTCTGACGAATCTCATAGAATTTTTTGAGGATGTAACTAGTAGAGTGGATAGGGGAAAACCAGTGGATGTGGTATATTTGGATTTTCAGAAGGCTTTTGACAAGGTCCCACACAGGAGATTAGTGTGCAAACTTAAAGCACACGGTATTGGGGGTAAGGTATTGGTGTGGGTGGAGAGTTGGTTAGCAGACAGGAAGCAAAGAGTGGGAATAAACGGGACCTTTTCAGAATGGCAGGCGGTGACTAGTGGGGTACCGCAAGGCTCAGTGCTGGGACCCCAGTTGTTTACAATATATATTAATGACTTGGATGAGGGAATTAAATGCAGCATCTCCAAGCTTGCGGATGACACGAAGCTGGGTGGCAGTGTTAGCTGTGAGGAGGATGCTAAGAGGATGCAGGGTGACTTGGATAGGTTGGGTGAGTGGGCAAATTCATGGCAGATGCAATTTAATGTGCATAAATGTGAAGTTATCCACTTTGGTGGCAAAAATAGGAAAACAGATTATTATCTGAATGGTGGCCGATTAGGAAAAGGGGAGGTGCAACGAGACCTGGGTGTCATTATACACCAGTCATTGAAAGTGGGCATGCAGGTACAGCAGGCGGTGAAAAAGGCGAACGGTATGCCGGCATTTATAGCGAGAGGATTTGAGTACAGGAGCAGGGAGGTACTACTGCAGTTGTACAAGGCCTTGGTGAGACCACACCTGGAGTATTGTGTGCAGTTTTGGTCCCCTAATCTGAGGAAAGACATCCTTGCCATAGAGGGAGTACAGAGAAGGTTCACCAGATTGATACCTGGGATGGCAGGACTTTCATATGAAGAAAGACTGGATGAACTGGGCTTGTACTCGTTGGAATTTAGAAGATTGAGGGGGGATCTGATTGAAACGTATAAGATCCTAAAGGGATTGGACAGGCTAGATGCAGGAAGATTGTTCCGGATGTTGGGGAAGTCCAGAACAAGGGGTCACAGTTTGAGGATAGAGGGGAAGCCTTTTGGGACCGAGATTAGGAAAAACTTCTTCACACAGAGAGTGGTGAATCTGTGGAATTCTCTGCCACAGGAAACAGTTGAGGCCAGTTCATTGGCTATATTTAAGAGGGAGTTAGATATGGCCCTTGTGGCTACGGGGGTCAGGGGGTATGGAGGGAAGGCTGGGGCGGGGTTCTGAGTTGGATGATCAGCCATGATCATAATAAATGGCGGTGCAGGCTCGAAGGGCCGAATGACCTACTCCTGCACCTATTTTCTATGTTTCTATGTTTCTATGTTTCTTGTAAAGACACTGCCCAGAAGAAGGCAATGGCAAACCACTTCTGTAGAAAAAATTTGCCAAGAACAGTCATGGTCACCCACTTCATGCAAGACGGCCCATAACGAACAAACAACTTAACCTGCCAAACCAGGGAAACTAGAGCAACCAGAGGAAACCCACACTCTCACAGGGAGAACATACAAACTTCTTACAGACAGTGGTGGGAAACGAACAGGGGTCACTGGTACTACAAAGCACTGTGCTAACCACTACTCTACCACGGATGCAGCTCAGCACATCTGAGAAACCAGCCTCCCCTCCGTGGATTCTGTCCACTCCTGTTGGTGAAGTTCCATGTTCTGTCTTCTGCTACCTAGTGACCTTGTCCTGTGACCAATTTCGGAATAGGCTGTCCCTTTAGGGCTCTGGAGTTGCGCATGTATTGACAACTAGGGCCTCAAAGCTGGGGGTGTTGGCTTGGGAGAGGGCACTGGCATCAACAGGATAAGAAATGGGGGAGAAACATCTTCACTCAGGGGGTGGCAAAGCTGTAAATGTCCAGCACAAGCTGCAGTGGAGGCCAAGTCACTGAGGGTATTTAAGAAAGTAGATACAGTATATCGCTAAAGGCGCTTCTTTTGGGCCCTTTGCTCCCAGTAGAGCATTAGATTATGAAGACACGTAGTCCTCTTTTATTGTCATTTAGTAATGCATGCATTAAGAAATGATACAATATTTCCTCCGGTGCGATATCACAAAACACAGGACAGACCAAGACTGAAAAAACTGACAAAACCACATAATTATAACATATAGTTACAACAGCACAACAATACCACAACTTGATGAAGAAGTCCATGAGCACAGTAAAAGTTCAAAGTCTCTCAAATGTCCCACATCTCACGCAGACGGGAGAAGGAAGAAAAACTCTCCCTGCCATACCCAACCACGGTCTGACTCTGAGTCATCCGAAAACTTCGAGCTCTGATCAGCTCTCCGACACCGAGTACCAAGCGCCATCTCTATCCGAACGATTCGACCTCCATCTCGGTCGCCAACAGCAGGCAAAGGCGGGGATTTTGAGGCCTTCGCTCCGGAAGATTCCCGACCGCGCAGTAACAACAGCAGCCAACGAGGGATTCAGAAATTTTTCCAGATGTTCCTCTGTGCTTTCACGTCCGTCTCCATCAAATCAGAATTGTCCACGGCCCCTATTTAAAGGATATGACATCATTTTTCACCGGAGGGCTGCGCACGTGCGGTGCGCTGCTCTCTCTCCTCCCGCCGTCTGGGGAGGCCATCGATGCCCTCCTGTCTCCATCATCCAAAGTCGATGGTATGGTTGGAGTTCACCAATGTTTCTGTAATCTATTGTAACCACTGTACGGGAGATTGGTCTATACAGCTTCACCAGATCCCTGTTGGCCGGCCTTACTCGTTTCCACCTCTCACAATGGGGACATATCTCTAAAGACAGAAGCCATTAAGTCTTGGGAGAGCGTGAGGAATATGGTATTGAGATAGAGCGTCAGCCATGACCAGATTGAATGAGGTAGCAGGTTGGAAAGGGCCCAATGGCCTGCTTTTGCTCCTGTATTTAATCTATATTTCTGTGTTAGTGGGCATATATGTACGCATTGACACTGGGGGGCCAGGGTGCACCTGCACGCAGAGCCCAGCAGAGGGCGCAGCAAACTCTTTCACATCCATTTATCTATCTGTTGAACATCGAAACAGACAGTGAAACACATCGAACGCTTTAGCACCAACGCAATCTAGAGATGTGCAGGGGGCAGCCTGCAAGTCTCACCACCAACTTGACACATCCAAAACATTCAGCAGAACAAAAAAAAACAAAACAATAACGACACAACAAAACAGCAACAAATTTCATGGGCTCTGTTCTTCAAAGGTGTATTAATTCTAACTATTTTCAATTTTCTTTCTGAATTTGTCTTTTTTTAAATTTTACAACTGATAGTTTTGGGGTATCTGATTAATTTTATTTAGAGATACAGTGCAGAATAAGCCCTTCCGACCCTCCGAGCTGCACCGCCCCAGCAAGACTCAACCCCAATTTAACCCTAACCTAATCATGGGACAATTTACAATGACCAATCAACTTGCCCTTTTGGACTGTGGGAGGAAATCGGAGCACCCAGAGAAAACACACACATTCCACAGGGAGGATGTACAGACTTCTCACAGAGGATGCCAGGATCGAGCCCTGAACACCAACGCCCTGAGCTGTAATAATGCCACGCTAAATGCCATGTCACTGTGGTGCCCATTCAAACATACTTAAACAGTACGTCCTTTAACAATTTTAGCTAAGCTTGGTCGGAAGTCCGGTTTAACCTAGGGGAAATGCTCAGTTGCCAACTACAGCCCATTGTGAATTGTGTATAATTTATGCCTAGAACTTAGAACATAGAACAGCACAGATCCTTCACCCCACGATGATGTGCTGACCTTATAAACTACTCTTACGTTCAATCTAACTCTTCCCTCCCTCATATCCCTCCATTTTCTATCAACCTATCTAAGAGTTCATTATATGTCCCTAATGTATGTGCCTCTACAACCACACACCCAAACTTCTCTGTGTAAAAAAAAACCTCTAACATCTCCCCCATACTTTCCTCCAATCAACTTAAAATTATGCCCCTCATGTTAACCATTTTCTTCCTACGAGAAATATGCTGGCTATCCACTTGATCTGTGCCTCTTATCATCTTGTACACCTCTATCAAGTCACCTCTCATCCTCCTTCACTCCAAAGAGAAAAGCCCGAGCTCACTCAACCTATCCTCATAAGACATGCTTTCCAGGCAGCGTCCAAGTAAATCTCCTCTGCACCCTCTCGAAAGCTTCCACATCCTTCCAATAATGTGGCAACCAGAACTGAACACAATACTCCAAGTGTGGTCTAACCAGCATTTTATAGCACTGCAACATTACCTCGTGGTTCTTGAACTCAATCTCCCGACTAATGAAAGCCCACACACCTTAGGCTTATGAACATGGATCCCAAGATCCCTCTGTTCCTCCACACTGCTAGGAATCCTGTATTCCACTTTCAAATTCATGCTTCCAAAGTGAATACAGTACTGTTTATCTGATGCTATGTGCCTGTGATGGTGTTGCAAGTACAGTAAGCTCTTCATTGTATCTGTGTGTGGTTTCACAATCTAACTGTTATGATCTTGTACCTGATTATGTGCCTGCACTGCACCTTCTCTGTAGCTGTTACACTTTATTCTGCATTCTGTTATTGTTTTACCTCAGTGCTCTGTGTAATGATCTGATCTGTAGGAACAGTTTGCAAGACAAGCTTTTCACTGTATCTCGGTACATGTGACAATAATAAACCAATTCTAATACCAATTCTTTCCTGTACTCCAAGTCTGCCCACCATTAACAGGCCTTTGAATGGGCCTTTTGTCTGATAAGATCAAAAATTCAGACATTCTCTCTTCTCCCCACCCCACCCCCCCATCAGACAGAAGATACAAAGCCTGAAAGCATGTACCACCAGGAAAAAGGACAGCTTCTATCCAACTATTATCAGACTCTTGAAAGGTCCTCTTGTACGATAAGATGGACTCTTGGCCTTTCAATCTACCTTGTTATGATCTTGCATTTTATCATTTACCTGCACTGCACTACCTCAGTAGTGAATTTTACACTTTATTCTGCATTGTTATTGCTTTGCCTTGTTCTACCTCAATGCACTGAGTAATGATCTAGAAACATACATAGAAAATAGGTGCAGAAGTAGGCCATTCAGCCCTTCGAGCCTGCACCGCCATTTATTATGATCATGGCTGATCATCCAACTCAGAACCCCGCCCCAGCCTTCCCTCCATACCCCCTGACCCCCGTAGCCACAAGGGCCATATCTAACTCCCTCTTAAATATAGCCAATGAACTGGCCTCAACTGTTTCCTGTGGCAGAGAATTCCACAGATTCACCACTCTCTGTGTGAAGAAGTTTTTCCTAATCTCGGTCCCAAAAGGCTTCCCCTCTATCCTCAAACTGTGGCCCCTCGTTCTGGACTTCCCCAACATCGGGAACAATCTTCCTGCATCTAGCCTGTCCAATCCCTTTAGGATCTTATACGTTTCAATCAGATCCCCCCTCAATCTTCTAAATTCCAACGAGTACAAGCCCAGTTCATCCAATCTTTCTTCATATGAAAGTCCTGCCATCCCAGGAATCAATCTGGTGAACCTTCTTTGTACTCCCTCTATGGCAAGGATGTCTTTCCTCAGATTAGGGGACCAAAACTGCACACAATACTCCAGGTGTGGTCTCACCAAGGCCTTGTACAACTGCAGTAGTACCTCCCTGCTCCTGTACTCAAATCCTCTCGCTATAAATGCCAGCATACCATTCGCCTTTTTCACCGCCTGCTGTACCTGCATGCCCACTTTCAATGACTGGTGTATAATGACACCCAGGTCTCGTTGCACCTCCCTTTTTCCTAATCGGCCACCATTCAGATAATAATCTGTTTTCCTATTTTTGCCACCAAAGTGGATAACTTCACATTTATGCACATTAAATTGCATCTGCCATGAATTTGCCCACTCACCCAACCTATCCAAGTCACCCTGCATCCTCTTAGCATCCTCCTCACAGCTAACACTGCCACCCAGCTTCGTGTCATCTGCAAACTTGGAGATCTGATCTGTATGAAGAGTGTGCAAAGCAAGCTTTTCCCTGTATCTTGGTACATGTGACCAAATTCCAATTCCAAATCCACTTCTAATGCACTTGTGACAATAAACTTGACTTTGACTTTGAGCACCCAGGACATCACATGGATTTAGGAGAAAACCAAAGCAGCCGGAGGAAACATCCTTGTAAATTTTCTCTGCATATCCCTTCAATCCGATTGGTGTCTTTTCTGTAGGTGGTGACCAAAACTACCCACATTGCTTGCAAATGTCTACAAATGTACCACGGAGAGCATTCTAACTGGTTGCATGACTGTCTGGTACGGAGGGGCCACTGCACAGGATCAGAAAAAGCTGCAGAAAGTTGTAAACTCATCCTGCTCCACCATGGGCACTAGACTCCCCAGCATCAAGGACATTTTCAAAAGGCAATGCCTCAAAAAGGCATTGCCTATCATTAGAGACCCCTATCACCCAAGAAGTATAGGAGCCTGAAGACACACACTCAACATTTCAGGAATAGCTTCTTCCCCTCTGCCATCTGATTTATGAATGGACATTGAACGTATGTACCATAAGACCAAATGATATAGGAGCAGAAGTAGGCCATTCGGCCCATGGAGTCTGCTCGTGTACAGATGTACACGGCATCTTTATATTTTTCCTCTCTTTTTGACCTACCTATTTAATTTAATTTTCCTTTTTCATATATCCTTCTTATTGTAATTTATGACTTTTCAATATTATGTATTGCAATGTTCTTCTGCTGCAAAAGAACACATTTCATGACATATGCCGGTAATATTAAACCCGATTCTGATTCTGAAATTAGGCTTCACCAGTGTCTTATACATAACAACCCAACTCCTGAAGTCAATACTTTGATTTATGGTACCAACTGAAACATTGTGTGGATAAGCATAAGGAAGCGAGGTATGGAGAGCTATGGTCTAGGTGCGGGTCAATGGGACTAAGCAGAATAATAGTTTGGCATGGACTAGATGGGCTGAAGGGCCTGTTTTGTACTGTAGTGTTCTATGGCTCCAGAGGCTGAGAAGTGGAAAGTTTAAAAGATGAGCGGGGTAAGCTGCTGGTTGAGGATTTGAGTTACAGGGAAAGGTTGAATAGGTTAGGACTTTATTTCTTGGAACGTAGGAGAATGAGGGGGGACTTGATAGAGGTTTACACAATCACAAGGGGTATAGATAGAGTAAATGCAGGCAAGCTTCTTCCACTGAGGTTGGGTGAGATTAGAACTAGAGGTCATAGGTTAAGGGTGAAGAGTGAAATATTTAATGATATCCTGACGGGGGATTTCTCAAATCAGAGGGTGGTGTGAGCTGTCAGTGAAAGTGGTGAATGTGGTTTCGAATTCAGCACTTAAGAGAAATTTGGATAGGTATATGGACAGGATGAGTATGGAGGTCTATGGTTCGGGAGGGGGTCGATAGGACTAAGCAGAATAATAGTTTGCCATTGACTAGATGGGCTGAAGGGCCCGTTTCTGTGCTGTAGTGTTCTATGACTCTATGGCTCTAATTCCGATTCCTGTTTCCTTGTACAGCACAATGCTGTGCTGCGCTCTTCGTCACCCTCTTCTTTACTCGCTTCTGGTTCGTGTCCGTACTGTATGCCACGTGGTGGTTCTGGGACCGGAACACGCCTTACCAGGGAGGTCGTAGATTCCACTACCTCCGCAGCCTGAGACTATGGGGCTACTTTTGCAACTACTTTCCTGTTCACGTGAGTACCAATCTCAGAGCGGGACAGCTGGCGGCGGGGGCAGTGATTCGCGGGTTCGCTGAGTTTCTGCTATGTTCCTTCTTTACTGAGATCTGAAGAGAAATTTGGATAGGTACATGGATGGGAGGGGTATGGCCTAGGTGCAAGTCAATGGGTTGGGGAAGAATAAAAATTCATCATGGCCCAAGTGGGAAAGGATGATTTTGTGCTGCAGTGCTATAGGACTCAATGGACACAGCAAGATATCAACGAGATTGAAAGAGTGCAGAGAAAATTTACAAGGATGTGACCAGGAATTGAGTACCTGAGTTATGGGTAAAGGCTGAAAAGGTGAGAACTTTATTCCCTGGAGCGTAGGAGAATGAGTTTTGATAGAGGTATACCTTTAGCGGGCCAGCTGGTGGTGTAGCAGCATCAGCACTAGACTTCAAGGCAGATAGTCCTGAGTTCAAACCCAGCCGGGTCAGACTCGCGGAGCAGACTCGATGGGCTGAATGGCCTACTTCTGCTCAACTTATGGTCTTACGGGTCCCAACCTCGGTAGCAGCAGTATCTGCTTCAGAAGAAAGGCCTGGTAATCTACTTTTGTATCTTGCCATGAAACTCTTATGGACCCTACGGTCCATGAGGTCACGAGAAATTGGACTCGACTAAGCGACTGAAAAACAAAGCTTTTGGAGTGTGCCAGTGGCTTTTGCTCATCAGCTTCAGGCCTGGGTGAGGTAAAATATCCTGTAAGTTACTCTCTCACTGTCCTTATTTGTCCTTTCCTCATCTGTTAGGGCATAGTCGTTCAGTACAGTGCGGTGTTTTGAACCTTCAGTCTCCCAGAAAAACACTTCTGAGCCGCAGCCCCTGAGAGAATGTGTTAAGGAACTGGAGCTGCAGCTCGATGACCTTTGCTTAATACGGGAGAATGAGGAGGTGACAGACAGGAGCCACAGGGAGATAATCACCCTTAGACTGCAGGAGACAGGCAACTGGGTGACTGTCAGGAGAAGGAAGGGAAAGGCACAGCCAGTGCAGAGTACATCTGTGGCTGTTCCCCTCAATAAGTATTCAACTTCAGATACTGTTGAGGGGACGACCCACCAAGGGAAACCACAGTGGCCGGGTCTCCGGCACTGAGTCTGGTGCTGTGGCTCAGAGGAGCAGAGAGCTGAAGAGGAGACTCCTTGGTCAGAGGAACAGAGGCGAGATTCAGTGGGCACAATAAAGACATCCGGATGGTATGCTGCCTTCCTGGTGCCAGGTTCAAGGATGTCTTGGATCGGGTCCATGGAGTATAAGAGCTGGAACGTTATGGTGAGGTTGTATAAGGTATTGGTGAGGCCAGATCTGGAGTATTGTGTTCAGTTTTGGTCACCAAATTACAGGAAGAATATTAATAAGGTTGAAAGAGTGCAGAGAAGGTTTACAAGGATGTTGCCGGGATTTGAGAAACTCAGTTACAGAGAAAGGTTGAATAGGTTAGGACTTTACTCCCTGGAGAGTAGAAGAATGAGGGGAGATTTGATAGAGGTATATAAAATTATGGTGGGTATAGATAGAGTGAATGCAAGCAGGTTTTTTCCACTGAGGCAAGGAGAGAAAAAAAAACAGAGGACATGGGTTAAGGGTGAGGGGGGAAAAGTTTAAAGAGAACATTAGGGGGGGCTTCTTCACACAGAGAGTGGTGGGAGGGTGGAATGAGCTGCCAGATGACGTGGTAAATGCAGGTTCTTTTTTAACATTTAAGAATAAATTGGACAGATATATGGATGGGAGGTGAATGGAGGGATATGGTTCGTGTGCAGGTCAGTGGGACTAGGCAGAAAATGGTTTGGCACAGCCAGGAAGGGCCAAAAGGCCTGTTTCTGTGCTGTAGTTTTTCTATGGTTTCTATGGTTTCTAATTCTCAAGGGTGAGGTTGAGCTGCCAGAAGTCTTGGTGCATATTGGGACCGATGACAAAGGTAGACAAGGTGAGGAGGTCCTGAAGAGAGATTTTAGGGAGCTAGGTAGAAAGCTGAGAAACAGGATCTCCAGGGTAGTAATCTCTAGATTGCTGCCTGTGCCACGTGCCTGTGGGGGTAGGAATAGAATGATTTTACAGGTGAATGTGTGGCTAAGGATCTGGCACAGGAGGCAGAGGTTCAGATTTATGGAGCATTGCGATCTCGTCTGGGGAAGTTATGACCTGTACAAAAGTGATGGGTTACACCTGAATCTGAGGGTTTCAATATCCTCGCGGGCAGGTTGGCTTGAGTTGGTCGGGCGAGATTCAACTAATTTGGCTGGGGGATGGGAACCGAAAGGATAGTGCTGAAAATGAGGTAGTAGGTTTACAAACAGAGGCAATGTGTAGTGAGACTCCTTGCAAGAAGAGGCTGATGATTGGGAAAAATTACAGTCAACAGAATGAGTTACAACGTAAAAGTCAGACAAGATCAAAAATGGTGAATACAGGACTGAAGGTGTAATATTTGA
This sequence comes from Mobula birostris, assembly GCF_030028105.1. Lineage (NCBI taxonomy): Eukaryota > Metazoa > Chordata > Chondrichthyes > Myliobatiformes > Myliobatidae > Mobula > Mobula birostris. The sequence goes on along the minus strand of NC_092376.1, from coordinate 7,175,932 downwards.
ACACCGACACATTGTTTTTTATTTTTTCCCTCTCAAATTTCAAAGTTTGAGATTTGAGATCATATTGTGATCACTGTTCCCTAAGGGTTCCTTAACCTTAAGCTCTCTTATCACCTCCAGATCACCACACAACACCCAATCCAGCACAGCCGATCCCCTAATGGGATCAACAACAAGCTGTTCTAAAAAGCCATCCCTTAGACATTCTACAAATTCTCTCTCTTGAGGTCCAGTACTGGCCTAGTTTTCCCAATCCGCTTTCATGTTAAAATCCCCAATGATTATCACGACTTTGCCTTTCTGACCTGCCTTTTCTATCTCCTGGTGTAATTTGTAATCCACATCCCGGCTGCTGTTTGGAGGCCTGTATACAACGGCCATTAGGGTCCTTTTACCCTTGCCATTTCTTAACTCAACCCATAGAGACTCTACACCTTCTAACCCTATGTCATCCCTTTTCAATGATTTGATATTATTCCTAATACACAGAACCACACCCCCCTCTCTGCCAACTAACCTATCCTTCTGATACACCGTGTATCCTTGGATGTTCAGCTCCCAATGGCAATCGTCCTTTAGCCAAGTTTCAGAGATGGCCATAACATCATACTTGCCAACCTGTAGCTGAATTTCAAGATCGTTCATTTTATTTCTTACAGGATTACTGCCTGTGCCACATGACAGTGAGTATAGGAATAGAACGAGGTGGAGGATAAATGCGTGGCTGAGGGATTGGAGCAGGGGGTAGGGATTCAGATTTCTGGATCATTGGGACCTCTTTTGTGGCAGGCGTGACCTGTACAAAAAGGACGGGTTGTACTTCCAAGGGGCCAATATCCTGGCAGGGAGGTTTGCTAGACTACTTAGCAAATACAAAGACTGATAAATGACCAATGCCCTAAAGAAGACAAATTCTGTCAATAAAAAAGAATAATAATACTGAGAAGAAGAGGGCAAAGGTTTAATATCAGAGGCGGGAGATTTAGATTGAGATTCAGATTTACTTATCACATGTGCAAGTGTGAACAAAGCAATGAAAATACTGAAAACGAGAGGGCATTCACAAGATCTCCACGAGAGTGTGGAGGTTGTGGAATCAGTTCAGAGTTGTGGTGAATGAAGTTATCCACTTTGGTTCAGCAGCCTGTTAGTATTGTTTGCTGTCACTGTCCCGGTGCACTTCTTAACTTCCAGAAACGGGCCCTCTGCTCCCAGCTTGTGTTTGTCCAAAGGTTGCGATGAACTGATGAGCTGCTTGGCGGATGTGCGGGTCCCACCCCGCGGCTGCCCAGGTCAAGGTTTGAAAACAAAGTTAGACAACAAACGAAGCACAACAACACCCTCAGAACACAGGATTCAGCCACTTACAAACCGAGGGTGTGACATGCTGCGTGCGAGAATAAAATGTTCATGCCATTCTCCATACCAGGAGTAACTACCAGAAGTGACAGTCTTGATGATCGAGATACACTGCAGAACAGGCCCGTCCGACGCACTGGGCCGCAATGCCCAGCAACCCCTGACTTAACCCCAGCCTAATCACAGGACAATTTATAGTGATCAATTACTCTTCTAACCGACATATCTTTGGACTATGGGAAGAAACTGTAGCACTCAGGGGGAAAAACCCGCATGTTGATGTCTATAATTTATTTACTCAGAGACGCTGCACGGTATGGGTCCTTCCAGTACCACTGAGCCGCACCGCCAAGCTTCCCACTGATTAACCCTTGTCTAATCACAGGACACTTTAACTTACTAACAGACACAAAATGCTGGAAGAACTCAGAAAGTCAGGTCGCATCCATGAAAATGAACAAAACAGTTGACGTTTTTGGCCAAGACCCTCCATCAGGACTGGAGAAGGGTTGCGGCCCGAAGCGCCGGCTGTTTGGTCAGTTCTATGGGTCCTATCTGACCTGCTGTGTCCCTCCAGCACTTTGTGTGTGTTGCTTTGGTTTTCCAGCATTTGCAGAATTTCCTGCATTTATAACATACAAACCAGTGTGCCTTTGGACTGTGGGAGGAGACCGGGGCCCCTGGAGAACACCCACACGTTCCATGGGGAGGACGTACAGACTACTTGTTGGAATTGAACTCTGAACTCCGATGCCCTGAGCTGCAACGGTGTTGTGATAACCGCTACACTACCATAGCACCCAATTGTTGGAGAAAACGTCACTGTTGAAGAAATTCAAAATAATTCTGAGATGAGTGCAGCAAAGATTTTCTAGACGTAAGGTTATGAATTACAAGGAGAGGCTGCATACACTAGGACTTCAAACTTTGGAATTTAGGAGATTGAGGGGTGACCTGATAAAGGTCATGAGGGGCATGGACAAGGTTAAAACACTTTGTGTGTAGACTGGGTTGCTAGAAACAAATTTAAGATCACAGGTGAGAGATTTCAAAGTTCAAAGTAAATTTGTTATCAAAATACATATACATCACCATATACAACCCTGAGATTCATTTTATTGTGGGCATACTCAGTAAATCTATAAAATAATAACCAGAACAGAATCAATGGAAGACCACACCAGCTAGGGCATTGAACCAGGGTGCAGAAGACAACAAACTGTGTAAGTACAAAATGAGGAAATAATAATAAACAAATAAATATTGAGAACATGAGATGAAGAGTCCTTGAAAGTGAGTCCATAGATTGTGGGAACAGTTCAATGATGAGGCGAGTGAAATAGAGTGAAGTTATCCCCTCTCATTCAAGAGCCTGATGGCTGAGGGGTAATAACTGTCCCAGAACCTGATGGTGTGGGTCCTGAGGCTCCTGTACCTTCTGCCCAATGGCAGCAGCGAGAAGAGAGCATGACCTGGGTGGTGGGAGTCCCTGATGATGTGTACCGCTTTCCTGTGATTTAGATTAGGTTATGAGGACACTCAGTCCTCGTTTATTGTCATTTAGAAATGCATGTATTAAGAAATAATACAACATTCCTCCAGAGTGATATCACAAAAAAAACAGGACAAACCAAAGACTAACGCTGACAAGACCACATAATTATAACATATAGTTACAGCAGTGCAAAGCAATACCCTAATTTGATAAAGAGCAGACCATGGGCATGGTAAAAAAAAAGTCTCAAAGTTCCCACTGACTCCTGATAGTCCCGATAGCAGGCGGCAAAATGGAGAAACTCTCCCTGCCATAAACCTCCAGGCATCGACAACTGCCGAGGCATTGGAAGCACCCGACCACAGCCGACTCTGAGTCCATCCGAAAACTTCAAGCCTCCAACCAGCCCCTCCAATACAGCCTCCCGAGCACCATCCTCTGCCGAGCGCTTCGACCCCACCCCAGCCGCCGAGCAACAAGCAAAGCCGAGGACTCGGGGCCTTCTCCTCCGGAGATTCTGGATCACACAGAAGAAGGCATATCAGAAGTTTCTCCAGATGTTCCTTCATGCTCTCACGTCTGTCTCCATCAAATCAGGATCGTGCACGGCACCCTACTTGACAGATTACAGATATCGTTCACCGGAGTGGCCGCTGCGCACTGCGTCGCGCCACCATCTTCTTCTCCTCCTCCTCAGAAACACTTCATGTAGATGTGCTCAATGGTGGGGAGAGCTTTACCTGTGATGAACAGGGCATATACACTACTTTTTGTAGGATTTTCCATTCAAGGGCACTGGTGTTTCCATACCAGGCTGTGATGCAGCCAGGCAATATACTCTCCACCACACATATATAGAAGTTTGTCAAAGTTTTAGATGTCATGCTAAATCTTTGAAAACTCTGCAAAAGGGATCATCATGAGTAGTTTCTTTTCACTCAAGGAGCAGTGCATATTTGGGAGGAACTCCCAGAAATAGTGGTTCTGGGGAACACATTGACAATAATTAAAGCCCATCTAGGTAAGTACATGGGTAAGAGAGCGCTGATCAGCCAAAAGTGAGCAGATGGGACCTGCTTGCAGGGCAACACATTCTACATGACACCTAAAACTTCCACAACTTTTATAGATGTGTGGTGGAGAGTGTACTGACTGGTTGCATCACAGCCTGGTATGGAAACACCAAAGTTCTTCAATGGAAATTCCTACAAAAAGTGGTGGATATGGTCCAGTTCATCACGAGTGAAGCCCTCCCCACCATTGAGCACATCTACATGGTGCATTGTCACAGGAAAGCAGCATCCATCATCGGGGACTCCCACCACACAGGTCATGCTCCCTTCTCAGTGCTGCCATCAGGAAGATGGTACAGGAGCCTCAGGACTCACACCACCAGGTTCAGGAACAGTTATTACCCTCAACCATCTTGAATGGGGAAGGACAACTTCACTCAGTTTCACTAGCCCCATCACTGAACTGTTCCACAACCTATGGACTCACTTTCAAGGACTCTTCATCTCATATTCTTGATATTTATTGCTTATTTATTAATTATTATTATTATTGTTTCTTTTTGTATTTGCACAGTTTGTTGTCTTTTGCACTCTGGCTGTCTGTCCTATTGGTGTTGTCTTTCAGGATTTTATTATGGATTTATTGAGTATGCCCGCAAGAATATAAATCTCAGGGTTGTATGCGGTGACATATCGTATACGTACATTGATAATAAATTTACTTTTGAACTTTTTTGGATCAAAGGCCCTGTTTCTGCACTGTGTGATTCTGTGGATCTCTCCTGAACAATCGCCATACCAAGCCAACTTCATTACGTTCACTTGTACACCTGCTTGTATAATGCAGATATCTAATCCCAATCAAATGGCAGCAACTCAACGCATAAAGGCACGCAGACAAGGTCAAAAGGTTCAGTTGCTGTTCAGACCAAACATCAGAATGGGAAAGAAATGTCATCTAAGTGACTTTGACTGCGGAATGATTGTTGGTGCCAGACGGGGTGGTTTGAGTATCTCAGAAACTGACAACTTCCTGCGATTTTCCTGCACACTGGTCTCTAGAGTTTAGAGAATTGTGCGAAAAATAAAACAGCCAGTGAGCAGTAGCTCTGTTGGTGAAAACACCTTGTCCATGAGAGAGGTCAGAGGAGGATGGCCAGACTGGTTAAAACTGACAGGAAGGTGACCAGTGGCTAAGTACCACACATTACAACAATGGCGTGCAGGAGAGAATCTCTGAATGCACAACACATCAAACCTTGAAGTGGACGGGCTACAGGAGCAAGAGACCCATGAACAGACACTCAGTGGCCACTTTAGAATTTTAGAATTAGAATTAGAATTTATTTAAATCTTACATCCATCCCACAATGTAAGGGAGTAAAAATCTTTGCATTATGACTCCGTTGCAATGTATAGATATGTGAATTTAAAAGTCTAATGGCTTGTAGGTAACTGAATGTATATATCCAGATCGGATGCTTTCTAGGGTACACCAATAGAAATTAGTGAGGGTCAGGGATTAGCTCTTCTCACCTGCCTGTTACCCCCCTCAGGTCCCCTCCTTCCCTTTTAACTATGGTCCACTCTCCTCTCCTGTCAGATTCCTTCCTCTCTAGCCCTTTACCTTTCCCACCCACCTGGCTTCACCTGTCACTTTCTAGTTAACATTTTCCAATGTTCCTTAGATTCAGGATCAGTTCCTGAGGATTGGCGAATGGCTAATGTTATCCCACTTTTTAAGAAAGGAGGGAGAGAACTATCGCCCTGTTAGCCTAACATCAGTAGTGGGGAAGATGCTAGAGTCCATTATTAAAGATGAAATAGCGGCATATCTTGATAGCAGTGATAGGATTGGGCCGAGCCAGCATGGATTTACCAAGGGCGATTCATGCTTGACTAATCTATTGGAGTTTTTCGAGGATGTAACCAGGAAGATAAATGCGGGAGATCCAGTGGATGTGGTGTACCTTGACTTTCAGAAGGCATTTGATAAGGTACCACATAGGAGATTGGTGGGTAAAATCAGAGCTCATGGCATTGGGGGGAGGATATTGACATGGATAGAAAACTGGTTGGCAGATAGAAAGCAAAGGGTAGCAGTGAATGGGTGTTTCTCAGAATGGCAGGTGGTGACTAGTGGGGTGCCACAGAGCTCGGTATTGGGACCACAGCTGTTTACGATTTACGTCAATGATTTAGAGGAAGGCATTGTGAATAACATCAGCAAGATTGCTGATGATACTAAGCTGGGTGGCAGTGTGACATGTGATGAGGATGTTAGGAGAATTCAAGGTGACTTGGATAGGCTGGGTGAGTGGGTAGAAACTTGGCAGATGGCGTTTAACGTGAATAAGTCTGAGGTTATTCACTTTGGGAGCAAGAACAGGAAGGCAGATTATTATCTGAATGGTGTGGAGTTAGGTAAGGGAGAAATACAAAGAGATCTAGGAGTACTTGTTCAAAAGTCTCTGAAGGTGAATGAGCAAGTGCAGCAGGCAGTGAAGAAGGCTAATGGAATGTTGACCTTTATTACAAAGGGAATTGAGTACAAGAGCAAGGAAATCCTCTTGCATTTGTACAGGGCCCTGGTGAGACCACACCTGGAGTATTGTGTGCAATTTTGGTCTCCAGGGTTAAGCAAGGTCATCCTGGCTGTGGAGGAGGTGCAGCGTAGGTTCACTAGGTTAATTCCTGGGATGTCCGGACTGTCTTACGCAGAGAGGTTAGAGAGACTGGGCTTGTACACGCTGGAATTAAGGAGATTGAGGGGGGATCTGATTGAGACATATAAGATTATTGAGGGATTGGACAAGATAGAGGCAGGAAATATGTTCCAGATGCTGGGAGAGTCCAGTACCAGAGGGCATAGTTTAAGAATAAGGGGTAGGTCATTTAGGACAAAGATGAGGAGGAACTTCTTCTCCCAGAGAGTTGTGGAGGTGTGGAACACGCTGCCTCAGAAGGCAGTGGAGGCCAATTCTCTGGATGCTTTCAAGAAGGAGCTAGATAGGTATCTTATGGATAGGGTTATGGGGACAAGGCAGGAACCGGGTATTGATAGTAGATGATCAGCCATGATCTCAGAATGGCGGTGCAGGCTCGAAGGGCCGAATGGTCTACTTCTGCACCTATTGTCTATTGTTATCCTCCTTCCCCTCCCCACCCCACCTTTTTATTCTGGCATCTTCCCCTTCCTTTCCAGTCCTGAAGAAGGGTCTTGGCCTGAAACGTCGAACATTCGTTCATTTTTATAGTTACTGAGTCCTTCCAGCATTGTTTGTGTGTCACTATTTCTGGCAGCTGATTTCAAATACTCACCACGCTTTGTGCTGAAGAAGCTGCTCACAAATGAACAATGCATTTTGTGTATGTTGCAATGTACCTTCATGATTCAAGATTATTTAATGTCATTTCCAGGACACAAGTGTAAAGGAGAACAAAATAATTGCTACTCCAGATCCAAAATAGCACAAAATAAAACACAATAAGATAAAGAACACAATCATGAAAAACACAATAAACATAAATACATAAGATAGCTTATATACGTACGTAGATCGATTATATGTCCATAAAATGATGCTAGGCATAGGGGTGTCTGGACAAAAGGAGACTCTGACAGGAAACGATAAAGTTGGGAGTGTGGAGAGGTGGGTTAGTAGGTGGAGGTGCTAATCAGCCTTACTGCTTGGGGAAAGTAACAGTTTTTGAGTCTGGTGGTCCTGGCATGGATGCTACGTAGCCCCCTCCCTGATGGGAGTGGGACAAACAGTCCGTGAGCAGGGTGGGTGGGATCCTTCATGATGTTCCTGGCCTTTTTGCAGCACCTTTCTGTTTTGACGTGCCTGGTGGTGGGTAGGCTGGTGCTAGTGATGTGCGAGAGAGTTTTGACTACCCATTGTAGGAACTAAAGTTGAGCTCTTCCAGCGTTTTGTGTGTCTTGCTCTTATATCCAGCATCTCCTGTGTCATAGAAACTATCCTATCAGGATGCATCACATCTTGGTTTGGCAGCTGCAGGGAGTTGTGAACACAACTCTGACCACCACACAGGCTGGTCTACCTTCTATTCACTCTGAATACACTTCCTGCTGCCCCAGGAGAGCAGCCGGCATAATCGAGGACCCCTTCCTCTCTCTCCTCCTCCCTCCCATCAGGCAGAAGATACCAAAGCTTGAGACCACAATAAATATAAACATAAATACATAAATATCTTAATAAATACATAAGATAGGTTGATTGTATGGCCAGAAAGTGACACTAGACACAGGAGTGTCTGTACATATACAACTGTCACTATCACTATTTACATGTGATAAATAAATCTCAATCTGAATCTAAATCTCTCACCTCTGATCTTAAACCTTTGCCCTTTTGTTGTTAGCGGTCCTCCCTGTGAAAAAGACAATTTGCTTTCACCCTGTCTACACCACTCATGACCTTATCTGCCTCTATTAAGTCACCCCTCAATCTAACATCCAATGAGCCACACTGCCCAGCAACCCACCTACTGAACCCCAGCCTGATCACAGGACAATTGACACTGAACAATTAACCCACTAACCGGTCTTTCTTTGGACTGTGGGAGGAAACCAGAGCACGGGGAGGAAACCCATGTGGTTCATGGGGAGAACGTACAAACTCCTCACATACAGTGCCGGAATTGAACTCCAAACTTTGGATCGGCCCAAACTGTAATAGCGTCACGCTAACCCCGACGCTACTCTTGTTTCTTCTGACTTTACAAGGGGAGCCAAGTTCCCAAGTTTATCAGCAAATTCGTGTCTTTTGGCTTTGGGACCAACCAAAAGTATTTCAGAATAGAGAGACATTCCTTCAGAACAGAGAGGAGGAAGAACATCTTTAGCCAGAGGGCGGTGAATCTGAGGAATAAAGGTGGCCGAGTCATTGGATATGTTTAAAGTGGAGGTTGATAGGTTCTTCATTAGTCGGGGTTCAAAGCTTGCTGGAGAATGGGGTTGAGAGGGTTAATAAATCGGCCATGTTGGAATGGTGGAGCAGATTCTATGGGCTGAATGGACTCATTCTGCTCCAATAACTATGGTCTTCAAATGTTGGGGGATCTCAGCAGGTCAGGCAGCATCTATGGAGAGGAATAAAGAGTCAATGTTTCAGGTCGACACCCTTCATCAAGACTGGAAAGGAAGTGAGAAGCCAGAATAATAAAGTGGGGATGGGAGGGAGTACAAGCTGGCAGGTGATAGGTGAGACCAGGTGAGGGGGGTGGGGATGAAGTGAGAAGCTGGGAGCTGATAGGTGGAAAAGACTGAAGAAGAAGGAATCTGATAGGAGAGGAGAGTGGAGAGAGGGAGGTGATGGGCAGGTGAGGAGAAGAGAAGAGGTAAGAGGGGAACCAGAGTAGGATGGAAGAAGAGAGAACGGGGGGGGGGGAGAATCGTTGTTCGTGCTGCCCAGATGTAAACAGAAGTGTTGCTCCTCCAACCTGAGAGTGGCCTCTTTGTGGCAGAAGAGGCAGTAAACCGACATGTCGTAATGGGAATGGGAGTGGAATTAAAACGGGTGGCCACTGGGAAATCCTGCCTGTTGCAGACAGAAGAAAGGTACTTGACAAAGTGATCCCCCAATCTACGTAGGGCCTCAATCCCTGTATATGTCCAACTCTCTTTTAAATGTTATTGTATTTACTTTAACCACTTCCCCTGACAGCTCATTCTACATACATGCCCTACACTGTGCCCCTCCTGCAATGGGGGGGGGGGTGGTTTTGGAAAAGGGTAAATAGTTTACAAATTTATTCCCTGAAGAGTAGGAGAATGAGAGGAGATTTGACAGAGGTATACAAAATTATGAGAGGTATAGATAGGGTAAATTCAAGGCTGGGTGAGACTAGAACTAGAGGTCATAGGTTAAGGAAGAAAGTTGGTATTGAAGCAAAACCTTAGGGGGAACTGGTGAGTGTGTGGAATGAGCTGGAAGTGGAAGTGATAGATGGGGGTTCAGTTTCAACATTTAAGAGAGACTTGGATAGGTACATGATTGGGAGGGGTGTGGTCCAGGTGCAGATCGATGGCACAAGGCAGATTAATAGTTCAGGTTGGACGAGATGGGTGAAAGGGTTTGCTTCTGTGGTGCTCTATGACTCTATAGCTCTAAGTGTTTTCTGCACTCTTTCTGATTTAATAACAACCTTTCTAGAGAAGGCTATGTCTAGATTTACTGTCTGTATGTGGGGTGGGTGGAGGAGATCATCCATTTCACTACTATTCCCATCTGAGACTCTATGAATAGAGCGATTGTGCTGCTTTTAAAAATGCTGTATTTGTTTCCGTTTTCATGCATAGCTGTTTAGAAATTTGCCCTAGTTTTATCAGGAGAAATATCAAATGTACTTCTTTTCTTTAAGCATTAGAATGTTCCTTGCATTAACAAACCAATATGGTGTATTTAAAGGATCGTTATAGGAATTATTGACAGTTCCACAACCCCTGTGAAGATGCTTAACTATGTTAAATACACCGTATCGGGTTGTTAAAGCAATGAGAAGCTGTATATATCTATAAAGGATTAATAATCAAATAAAAACTCTCACCTAATCAATTGGTAAATTAGTCTATTATTGTCACGTGTACAGTGAGAAGCTTGTCTTGCAGACGGTTCATACAGATCAGATCATTATACGGTGCATTGAGGTAGGACAAGTTAAAACAATAACAGAATGCAGAATAAAGTGTTACAGTTACAGAGCAAGGACAGTGCAGGCAGACAATAAGGTGCAAGGTCATATGAGATAGAGTTCTGAGGAGTAAGTTTCTTTACACAGAGAGTAGCGGATATCTGGATCGTCGGGACCGTAATAGTGTTACTCTAACCACCGCATTATTGTGCTGCCACAAAATGTGCAAAGATATCTGGTCAAGAATGGTGAATACACAGCTAAAGGATTGACATAAAGTTGACCTCATCCACCCAGGCCGCATGCTCTTCATGTACCATGCAAATACATCAGGGCCATTTGAGACAGGGACATAGATGATGGAAAAACGGAGAACTATGTGGGAGGGAAGGGTTAGATTGATCTCGGAGTAATTTAAAAGGTTGGCACAATGTTATGAGCGAAAGAGCCTGTACTGTACTGTAGTCACAGGAAAGCAGAATCCATCATCAGGGACATCCAACATTCAGTACATGCTCTCTTCTCACTGCTGCCTTCAGGTAGGAGGTACAGGAGCCTCAGGACTCACACCACCGGGCTCAGGAACAGTTTAACCCCTCAATCATCAGGCTTATGAACCAAAGGGGGTAACTTCACTCAACTTCCCTTGTCTCATCACTGAACTGTTCCCATAACCTATGGACTCACTTTCAAGGACTCTTCATCTCATGCTCTTGATATTTATTGCTTATTTATTATTTATTTCTTTTTGTATTTGTGCAGTTTGTTGCCTTTTGCACACTGATTAAATGCCCAGGTTGGTGTGGTCGTCCACTGATTCAATTATATTTATTATTCTGTAGATTTATTGAATATGTCCACAAGAGTGTGAATCTCAGTGTTGTATATGGTGACATATATGTGCTGTGATAATAAATTTACTTTGAACTTGATGACAGACATTACTGTTCCTACCTGATATAGTCTTCGTATAAATTAGAAACACGAGAGATTCTGCAGATGCTGGAAATTCAGAGCAATACACACAAAATGCTTGAGGAACTCAGCAGGTCAGGCAGCATCTGTGGAAATGAATAAACAGTCGACATGTTGGGCCCTTCTTCAGGGCTGGAAAGGAAGGGGGAAGATGCCAGAATAAAGAGGGCGAGAGGGGAAAGAGGACAGGCTAGAAGGTGATAGGTGAAGCCAGGTAGGTAGGAAAGGTAAAGGGCTGGAGAGGAGGGAATCTGATAAGAGAGGGGAGAGGTCGAGAGGAAAAAGGGAAGGAGGAGGGGACCATGGGGGAGGTGATAGGCAGGTGAGAAGAGGTAAGAGGCCAGAATGGGGATTAGAAGAAGAAGAGAGGGGGAAGGATTTTTTTTAATGGGAGGAGAATTCAATGTTCATTTGTCGGGTTAGAGGCTACCCAGATGGAATATAAGATGTTGCTTCTCCACGCTGAGGGAGGCCTCATCTCGGTACATGAGGAGGCCATGGACCGACATGTCAGAACAGGAATGCGAATGGGAATTAAAATATTTAGCCACTGGGAAGGTCCGCCTTTGGTGGATAGTGCTCGACAATGCAGTCGCCCAATTTATGACGGGTCTCACCAGTGTAGAGAAGGCCATATTGGGAGCACTGGACACAACAGACAGCCCCAGCAGGATCGCTGGTGAACTGTTGCCTCACCTGGAAGGACTGCTCGGGCAGGTGAGGGAGGAGGTGAATGGGCAGGTATAGTACTTATGCCACCCGCAGGGATAAGTGCCAGGAGGGAGATTACCAACAAATTGGTTCATTATTGCCAGCTGTTCTAATGTACAATGATTTCTTTTCATGCCATCCACACAGAGAATCTCATCACATCGTACATTGCCGTCGTACAAGGGAAAACAATAACAGAATGCAGAATAAAGTCTAACAGTTACAGAGAAAGTGCAGTGCAGTCAGGCAGTAGGGTGCAAGGTCATAGTGAGCTAAATTGCAAGGACAAAATAAAGTCTATCTTATCATACTGGGGAGCAATTCAGTGATCTTATGACAACAGGGTAGAAGCTGATTTTCCATAAGTTACAGGAGATTGGAACCAGCTCGGCAGGCACTGTGGTTGGCATGGATTCACTGTGTCCATACTGTGAGTGAGGGAAGGAGGGCTCGACCATGGGTGTTGCATCCCAGCTGTCCAGACACGCTGGCCTGGGCAGTACGATATGGAGAGCAAGCTGTCGCCCATGTAGCAAGCTCCCCCTCTCCACGCATCTGATGAACCCAAAGGTATGGTACAGGCTGATACAGTTTGGCACCAGCAGCATTGCAGAAGTTGCCAGCCAGTGTTGAACTCAACGTAGGATTGTCATAGGAACTCCATCTCCAGATTTCTCCCTCAGGGTTTACTCCCAAAGCCTTTCCCAGTGAGAAGGTATAGCTGCAAGGTTTGGGATCAGAGTTTTCCTTCTCCTGGATGCAGGTAGTGGGTAGTGGCTCCATATGTCACTACTACAGGGCGTGACAACCCTCCCTTACACGAGTCCCGGGCTCAGCTGGCTCCGGCTGACTGTACTCAGTATGGGCCCCTATCCAGGGTTATGGATCCCACTGCCTTGTGGGTATCTTCGGGAGAAGAGAAGGCTGAGGAGTAAACCCCACACAAATCCGGAGCGGAGCCCCTAACGCGGTTGGAGGAGGTATCACGTCACCTCCCGGCAGCTCCTGCAGCCAAGCTGATGCCAAATGTACTGCTTCGCATTCCCTTGGACAACATCTGCAAGGCCGAGAGGGGGATCTTGATGTCTGGGCAGCCCAGGATCTCCATATTCATCGCCCAGGTCTGCGCCCCGGAACAGTCGCATCCATTATCAACTTAGACAGACGGAGCCATGATGAGATGAGCTGCCAACCACTGCTGATGCGCCCCATCTGCCTGACGTGACTGGTTTTAAGGCATCAGTGACCTGACTTTGCTCCTTCTCTTGCCAGTGGGAACAGTTCCACCAGGCTTAGTAGCTAAGCCACGTATGAAGGCCAGGAGCTGGAGCTGATTGTCAGAGGTATTTTGAGACACGCACCATTGGGAGCATTTAATAGGTACTGGGAGCTTGCCTCCACTACCACCCATGGCTGTAACAACCTTCAGGAACCGGTCTGCAGCAGTCCATACTATATGGCTGTATAATGCAAGTGTAGTTCAAGTTTAAGGTTATTGTCATCTGACTGTGTATATGTACAACCAAACGAAACAACATTCCTCCAGACCACACTGCACACACGAAACAGATATCACACACAGAGCAGAAAACAGAGTATTACCATACATAAGTTAATAAAATATATTTCAAAATGCATGTATTGTGCAGCACAGGCAAACGGTAAACAGCACGCTATCTGAGTGATGAGATCTCGATGGTGACAGGGTATTCATTAATCTCACAGCCTGAGGGAAGAAGATGTTACCCAGTTTAGCAATCCTAGTCCTGATGCTCCTGTACCTTCCTAACTCTCTGACTGTCTAAAAGGCAAAAGGTCTACTCAGAACTTATATCTTCTACACATGTAAGTGTGCCTCAGTTCCAAATTTTGCAAATCCTCACTCTGATCCTGGGTGCTTTGGCTGCCTTCCTCAGCCCAAGACGTGCGGGTTGGTGTGTTAACTGTAAGTTGCCCCTCGTGCCTGGATGCAGGATAGAATCCCAGCAACACATATTCTCTACTAGATCAGTCCTCCCTCTGTGATTTTATGCACGTCCATAAAAATCACTGTCTGATGTGGAGGGGCCACTGCACAGGATCACAAAAATCTGCACAAAGCTGTAAACTCAGCCAGCCCCATCCTGGGCACCAGCCTCCCCAGCATCAAGGACAACTTCAAAAGGCAATGTTTCAAAAAGCTGGCATCCGACTTTAAGGACCCCATCACCCAGGACATGCTACCATCAGGGAGGAGGTACAGGAGCCTGAAGACACTCACTCAACACTCAGGAACAGCTTCTTCCCCTCTGCCATCAGATTTCTGAATGGACATTGAACCTGTGAACACTACCTCACTATTTCACCCCTCCTTCTCTTTTACTTACTATAATTTAGTTGTTATTATTATGTATTGCAAAGTACTGCTGCTGCAAAACAACACATTTCACGACATATGCCAGTGACATTAAATCTGATTCTGAGTCACCCCTCGGTCTCCTGCACGCTTCTAGATCCCCCACCCCTCCACCCACCTCCCACTCACCGTGTCTGCAATAACCTTTGATCTTTTAAACGCTTCATCCTTGGTGCTTAACACTTTCAGTCTCAGAATAACTTTTTCCAGGGCAGAATGACTTATGTGAGGGGGCATAATTTTAAGATAATTGGGAGGAAAGTATAGGGGATTTGCCAGTAGTAGTTTTACACAAAGAATGATAGATGTGTGGAACGTGCTGCCAGGGGTGATGGTAGAGACAGATGTAATGCTCAGCTATATTGGCTGATATTTATCTCGGGGAAACCCTGTCCGCTGCCCACCTTGACTCCCGGTTACGTTGGTTGCTGTACAAATGCCACTTGATTCAGCTTCAAACATCAATCATCAGCCAGCACACAATGTACATTTTACCAATTACACTTTATAGATATTACTAAGTCTATGAGATTAATATAAGTTCAATACAAAAAAGGAATGGAAAAGGCGCCAGACTTATCAAAGTTCAATTTCTTCGTGCACAAGTTGGAGCTCGGGGGCCTCTTCGGGACCACCCTGACCCCGTCGACTCGCGGCTCGGGACCACGTGGAGTGATCAACCTGAGCTTTCCCCGCACGTCCGTCGTCCTCACGGTCTCTCGTCCGACTCCCCGCTAAAAGCCCATCGTTCCCAGTCATATGAGACACCCTATCACCCCCAGAAAGAATAACATGGACACCCATTGGCTCATTTACTCTGTTATCTGTTATAACCCAAGCAAAGTGCTAGCTAGAGACTCTCTCAGCACTTAACATAACAAAGAAGCCATTTCAATTAACATACGCACATACGCAGTAACAAAAAAAAGAAACCCCTTACACAGATATATTAGAGACGTTTTAGAAGCATTTAAGATCAGAGTAAATTTATTATCAGTGTCACCATTTACAACTCTAAGATTCATTTTCTTGTGGGCATTCACAGTAAATCATAGAAACACAATAGAATCAATTAAATACACAAAGAATGACCAAGTAACCAATGGTCAACAAAAATACTCTTTACTAAACTCGTAAATTGGCACATGGATGGTAGGAATTTGGAAGGCTATGTGGGAGGGAAGGGTCAGATTGATCTTAGCGTAGTTTAAAAGGTTGACACAACATCACTGGCGGGATGTTCTGTACTGTGCTGTAATATTCAGCCATTCCTTATAACTTACATTCTCAAGTCCTGGCAGTATCCTTGCAAATTTTCTTTGCATTCTTTCAAACTTATGCTCTATGTCGGCCTTAGAGTTGTAAGTCATGGAAAGAATCAGGTGTTTTAACGCGGAATGGTGGTGCGTGGAACACGATGCTGGGGTGGCAGTAGAGGCAGATATATTTAAGAGGAAGGGAAGCATTAGATAGATCGACAGGTAGTTTTCAGTACATCACAGACTGTACTGTTCAGTGTTTTATAAACCAGAGCACCGGGATAAAACACACGCAGTCAGAGGGAGAGTGTTTAGATTCTGCACGTAGGCAGCTCCCAAGTTCGGGACTGAACCAGTGGTACTGGGGCCTGAGAAACAGCAGCTCTACTAACTGCCACACATCTTGTGGAGCTGTGCAATTAATCTGTTAATGTATAATTTGTGCTCTTGTAAGCTCTGGCTCAACGTTTAGCATACACATGCAAGGTCACAACATAATCTTTTTTTTCTCAAAACATTTCCCAATGTCAAACACTAGAATCGTCGGCATGACGGGTTGCATTCCGGTTAAGAATGATTTTCGGATGTTGTCTAGATGGTGAATGAGAGAAAAGACGCCTTTTAATTAACTCAATGATTACACTAACATCCCTTTGTTTTGTCCCATCCTTGAATTAAATTCAAGCAATCAATGATTCAGGAACAGCTTCTTCCCCACTGCCATCAGATTTCTGAATGGATAATGAACTCATGAACACTACCTTACTAGTGTTTTTCCTCTCTTCTCACACTAATTTAGTTTTTATATATTTATTAATATGGAGGTTGGTTGTAGGGGATTCGTAGCCCATTCTTTAGTTAGAGCCTTCAGCATTTTGGGCATCGAGGGAGATAGAGGAAGAGGAGAGCCATCCGCAGTACCACCGATGCGGCAGAGAGGGCCTGAAGATGGCTGTGGCTCAAAAGAGGGGAGCCATGGAGTCATAAGTAGCCATCTGGACACAAGCTGGGGTGTGATCAGCCCCGGCTGGGTCACCTGCAGGAGGTTGTATGATGTTGAAAGACCCGAAACATCCGATGATTCCAGGAACATCACTGAAGATGTGGCCAGAAGCATCAATAGATGTATGTACACAGCAATATAAGTTAGGGTATTTTTATATATTGCACTGTACTGCTGCCAAAAAACAACAAATCACATGAGATATGCTTACTAATGCAAATATCTGATCAGCCAATCACATTCAAAGTTCAAACTTCCAACTTAAAGGTAAATTTATTATCAAAGTACATATATGTCAACATATATCTCTTGCAGGCATACTCAATAAATCCAGGTACCATAACAGGATTGATGAAAGACATCGCCAAAAGGGCAGACAACCTGGGTGCAAAAGACAACAAACTGTGCAAATACAAATAGAAATAAATAATAATAATAATAATAAATAAATAAGCAATAAGATGAAGGGTCCTTGAAGGTGAGTCCATTGGTAGTGGAAACGGTTCAGTGATGGGGTACATGAAACTGAGTGAAATTATCCCCTCTGGCTCAAGGGCCTGATGCTTGAGGGGTGATGACTGTTCCTGAATGTGGTGGTGTGAGTCCTGAGGCTTCTGTACCTCCTTCTTGATGGCAGCACTGAGAGGAAAACATGGCCTGTGTGGTGGGGGTCCCTGATGATGGATGCCATTTTCAGCAACTGCACCCTGTGCAGATGTTCTCTCTGGTAGGGAGGGCTTTACCCATGAAGGACTGGACCGTATCCATTACTTGTACGATTTTCTGTTCAAAGCCTTTAGTGTTTCCATACCAGGCTGTGATGCAGCCAGTCAATATACTCTCCGCCACACACGTATAAATTTTTGTCAAAGTTTTAGATGTCATGCTGAATCTTCACAAACTCCTAAAGAAGTAGAGGTGCTGCCGTGCTTTCTTCGTAATGGCATGTACAAGCTGGGCGCGGTATACAACCTCAGATATGATAACACCGAGGAGTTTAAAGTTGTTCACCCTCTCCATCTCCGTTTCCCTGATGAGGACTGGCTCATGGATCTCAGGATTCCTCCTGCTAAAGTCAGCTCTTTTGTCTTGCTGGCATTGAGTAAGAAATTATTGTTGTGGCTCCTCTCAGCCAGAGTTTCAATCTCCCTCCTATATGCCGGTCCGTCACCACCTTTGATTTGGCCAGTGATGGTGGTCTCATCAGCAGACTTGAATATGGCATTGGAGCTGTGCTTAACCTCACAGTCATTAGTGTAAAATGAGTAGAGCAGGGGGCTGAGCTCACAGCCCTGTGGTGCATCTGTGCTGATGAAGATTGTGGAGAAGATGTTGTTGCCAATTCAAACTTAATGGATTCTGCAGGTGAGGAAATCGAGGATCCAATTGCACAAGGGGGTATTGAGGCCAAGATCTTGGAGCTTATTGATTTGTTTTGAAGGGACAATGGTATTGAATGCTGAGCTATAAGTTGATCAAGAGCATTCTAAGGTGTGCATCTTTGCTGTCCGGTTGTTTCAGGGCAGAGAGAAGAGCCAATGAAATAGCATCTTCTGTGGATCTGGTAGGCAAATTGGAGCAGATCCAAGTCACTTCACAGGCAGAATTTAAAATATTTCATCACCAACATCTCCAAACATGTCATCACCCTGGATGTAAGTGCTCCTGGACAATAGTCCAGGTTACCACGTTCTTCTTCATGTGGCAGCAAATTAATGCATAAAAGCACACAGACATGGTGAAGAGGTTCAGTTGTTGTTCAGCCCAAACATCAGAATGGGGAAGAAATGTGGCCTTGACTAGTGACAGGCAAGGCGGTTTGAGTTTCTCAGAAACTGCTGATCTCCTGGGATTTTCACGCACAACAGTCTTTACAGAGAATGATGCAAAAAAAAATCAGTGAGCAGCAGCTCTGTGGGCAAAAATGCCTTGTTATTGAGAGAGGTCAGCGGCCAGACTGGTTCAAGCTGACAGGAAGTTGACAGTAACTTAAATAACCACACGTTACGACAGTGATGTGCCGAAGAGCATTTCCGAATACAGAGCACGTAAAACCTCGAATGGGTTTCCTCCAGGTGCTCGGGTTTTCTCTCATGTCGACAGATGTATGGGCTGCATGGATGTAATTGGGCAGTGCAGGCCTACTGGGCCAGAAAGGCATTTATCATGCTGCATCTCTAAAGAAATAAATAGTAAATAAGACATGTTAAAGCTGGAAATTTGACTTCCCATTCCCATTCTAACCTGTCTGTCCATGGCCTCCTCTGCTGCCACAATGGGGCCAAACTCAGGATGAAGAAGCAACACCTCATATTCCGCCTGGGTAGAGTCCAACCTGACAGCGTGAACACTGATTTCTCCAACTCCTGGGAATTTTTCCACTCCCTTTTCTCTGTTTTTTCTGTTCCCCATTCCAGTTCCCCTCTCAACCTTCTCTTCTCCTCATCTGCACATCACCTCCCTCTGGTTTTCCCCTTTCTTCCTGTTCTCCGACGGTTCACTCTCCTCTCCCATCCGATTCCTTCTTCTTTGACCCCTTACCTTTTCCACTTATCAGCTCCCAGCTTCTCACATTTCTCCCTTGCTCCCCAACCACCAACACTCGCTCTGACTTGGCTTCGCCGAACACCTGCCAACTTGTGCTCCTCTCCCTCTGCCTGTCCACTCAGTCTATGCCTCTTATCATCATCTACACTTATGTAGGTACGTGTGACAATAATAAACCAATTCCAATATTCAAAGACTCCACCACCCCAGAACGTTCATTCTTCCACCCTCCCACAGGGCTGAAGGTATCGAAGACTGAAAGCACTTACCACCAGGATCATGGATCTTATCCCTCTTTTACAAGTCTATTGAAGACCGTAAGACAGAGGAGCAGAATTAGGCCACTTGGTCCACTGAGTCTGCTCCACCATTCCACCATGGCTGATTTACTTTCTTTCTCAACCCCGTTCTCCAGCCTTCTCCCTCTAACCTTTGACATCCTGATTAATCAAGAATCTATCAACCTCCACCTTAAATATACCCAAAGATTTGGCCTGCATAACGATATGTAGTAATGAATACCACAGAGTCTGATAAGATCTGTTTCCTATTCCTGTTCCAGCATGTTGGTCCATGACCTCCTCTTGTGCAATGATGAGGCCACCCTCAGAACGGAGGTGCAACACCTTATATTCTGTCTGGGTAGCCTCCAAACTGATGGCATGAATATCAATTTGTCCTTCTGGTAAAAAAAATTATCTCCCCCTCATTTCTTCTTCTATTCCTTACTCTGGCCTCTTACCTCTTTTCACCGGCCTATAACTTCCCCTTGTGTCCCCTTCTCCTTCCCTTTCTCCGATGGCTCACTCTCCTCTCCTATCAGATTCCTTCCTAGACCGCCCTTAACGTCTTTTTCAACCCTTTGCCTTTCCTACTTTCCTTTCCTTCACTGATCACCTTCTAGCTTGTCTTCCTTCCCCCGCCCTCCTCCCTTTTTTATTCTGGCACCTTCCCCCCCCCACCCCCTTTTCAGGACCGAAGAAGGATCTCGACCAGAAACGTAAACTGTTTATTCATTTCCATACTTGCTGCCTGACCTGCTGAGTTCCACCAGCATTTTGTATATATTGCTCTGGATTTCCAGCATCTGCAGAATTTCTTACTGTTCCTTTAGGAACAGTAATGTCTGTCATCAAGTTCAAAGTTCAAGAGTTGAAAGTAAATTTATTATCACAGCACATATATGTCACCATATACAATACTGAGATTCACATTCTTAGATTAGATTATGAGAACACTCAGTCCTCTTTTATTTTTGTCATTTAGAAATGCATACATGCATTAAGAAATGATACAATGTTTCTCCGGAGTGATATCACAGAAAACAGGACAAACCAAAGACTAACACTGACAGAAACACATAATTATAACATATAGTTACAGCAGTGCAAAGCAATACCATAATTTGATGAAGAACAAACCATGGGCACAGTAAAAAAAAGTCTCAAAGTCCCCGAGTCGATGGACTCCCGAGTCCCCGATAGCAGGCGGCAAAAGGGAGAAACTCCCTGCCATAAACCTCCAGGCATCGTTAACTTGCCAATGTCTTGAAAGCAGCCGACCACAGCCGACACTGAGTCCATCTGTCCGAAAACTCCGAACTTCCGACCAGCCTCTCCGATACAGCCTCCTGAGCGCCTTCGACCTCGCCCCGGCCGCTGAAACACACAAAGCCGAGGATTTTGGGACTTTCTGCTCCGGAAATTCCGGTTACCACACAGTAGCAGCGGCAGCAAAGCGGGCATTTCAGAAGTTTCTCCAGACGTTCCTCCGTACTCTCACGTCTGTCTCCATCAAATCAGAATTGTGCACGGTCCCCTACTTGACAGAAAACAGATATTCATCACCGGAGAGGCCACGCGCACTGCCGTCGCCCCGCCATCTTCTCCTCCTCCATTCTTGCAGGCATACTCAATAAATCTATAGAATAATAACCATAATAGAAAGAATGAAAGACTGCACCAACTAGGTCGCTCAACCAGTGTGCCAAAGACAACAGACTGTGCAAATACAAAAAGAAAGAAATAATGAATAAATAAGCAATAAATATCGAGCACATGAGATGTAGAGTTCTTGAAAGCGAGTCCATAGGTTGTGGGAACATTTCAATGATGGGGCAAGTGAAGTTGAGTGACGTTATCCCCTTTGGTTCAAGAGCCTGAGAGTTGAGGGGTAATCTGAATTCCTGGATCTGGTGGTGTGAGGAGGCTCCTGTACCTTCTTCCTGATGACAGCACCGCGTAGAGAGAGCACGTGCTGGGTGGTGGACGTCCCCAGTGACGGATGCTGCTTTCCTGTGACAGTACAGTACAGACCCTTCGGCTCACAGTGTTTTTTAAATTATATCAATCTAACCTGCGTGTTGCTTGGCATTTCCATCATTTACACACTTTCTCTTGTTAATAATAAACCAATACCAACTCCAATAATCAAACACCCCGCCCAGCCTGTACGTTCTCTCTTCACCACCACCCCCCCAATCAACAGAAGATACAAAAGCCTGAAAGCCTGTACCACCAGGCTCAAGGACAGCTTCTATCCCGTTGTTACAATACTATTGAATGGTCCCTAGGATAATAATATTTACACCTAATTCACGATCTACTCCATTATGATCTTGAACTTACTATGTACCTGCACAGCACTTTCTCTGTAACTGCTACCCTTCATTCTGCACTCTGTTATTGCTTCATCTTGTTCTACCTCGATGCACTGTGTAACGATCTGATCTGAATGAGCAAGACAAGTATTCACCGTATGCAAGACAAGTTTTCACTGTATCTCAGTACCAGTGACGATAATAAACCAAGTGCAGTTTCACATTGTTGAAAAATGAATGACTAACATGCTTAAGTTCAAGTCTGATTGCCGTTCAACCAAACAGAAACATAGCCAAACGAAACCTCAGGAGCCTAGGTGCATAACGCATTCCCAACAGTACACGGTACGTATGGTTATGGTTACAGACACCTCACCCTGCAAAAACTCATTTCAGGGAGGTAGCACCATCAATTTGTGGGAGACTTCCTGGAGAGGTGGGATGTCTGCAATAGAGTAGCTCCTTAGCAGCTGGCCAGCTAGTTTAAATAACGTTAGCTATGCTAATGAACGAATGACACCTGTTAAACTCACCTCAACATGTCTTTTACAGTCTTAACCCACCATGGGCAATAGAAAAGTCACTGTTGCAAACAGTGCAGCGAGCAACACTGTCATTATTTTTGACCCCAATGAGGCAGGGGTACACTTTAGGGTAGTCTGGGATGATGTACGTTTTATATTTTTTTTGGAACACACTGCCATGGCGCACTCTCACTCTCTCTCGTCGTCGCTCGCACGCCCTCAAGTGCTCTCGCTTGCTTTCTCTCTCGCTCACTCTCTCTCGCTTTCTCCCTCGCTCTCTCTCTCGCGTGCGCTCTCTCTCGTAGTCGCTCTCACGCTCTCTCTTGTTTTTCTCTCACTCGCCCTCAAAAAAAATTGATTTCCGTGATATTGCATATAATTTGCGGGCATCAGGGAGCCACTATTAATATGCGGAGACTCCCGGAAGTTCCGGGAGAGGTGGGATGTCTGTGATTGTAGAAATCCTACAATCACAAAAGAATAGCCAAAATCCCTGAACGAGTATTAAATTGTTTTATAATATCTTGCAGCTGGTCAAGACGGCAGACCTGGACCCGAAGAAGAATTACATCTTTGGGTTTCATCCGCACGGTGTTCTGGTGGCGGGGGCCTTTGCTAACTTCTGCACGGAGATGACTGGTTTCCAGACCATCTACCCTGGGCTGAAGCCCCACATGCTGATGCTGCCCATTTGGTTCAGAGTCCCGTTCTTCAGGGACTACATCATGACTGGCGGTGAGTGGACACAGGGCACGTGCGGGGACAGCCCGTGGTCACACAACAGCACAGATATAGAACACAGGAAGCTGAGTGGGAAACACTGGACTGATGTTGGAGTAGTTTAAAGGGCTGGCAGGACACTGTAGGCCAAAGGTCCCGGACTGTTCTATGGTAATATATTTATTTACAGTGTTTAGATATAGAGTGTGGAACAGCCCTTCTGACCCACAGCACACCTCCCTAGCCTAATCACAGGACAACTTTATTAGAACAGAAACATGGAAAACCTACAGCACAATACATAGTTGTGCTGAACATGTCCCTACCTTAGAAATTACTAGGCTTACCTATAACCCTTGATTTTACTAAGCTCCACGTACCTATCTAAAAGTCTTTTAAAAGACTCTATCGTATCTGCCTCCACCACCGTTGCCGGCAGCCCATTCCACGCACTCACCACTCTCTGAGTAAAAAACTTACCCCTGACATCTCCTCTGTGCCTACTCCCCAGCATCTTAAACCTGTGTCCTCTTGTGTTAACCATTTCAGCCCTGGGAAAAAGCCTCTGACTATCCACACAATCAATGCCTCTCATCATCTTATACACATCTATCAGGTCACCTCTCATCGTCCGTCGCTCCAAGGAGAAAAAGCCAAGTTCCCTCAACTTATTCTCATAAGGCATGCTCCCCAATCCAGGCAATATCCTTGTAAATCTCCTCTGCACCCTTTCTATGGCTTCCACATCCTTCCTGTAGTGAGGCGACCAGAACTGAGCACAGTACTCCAAGTGAGGTCTGACCAGGGTCCTATATAGCTGGAATCTTACCTCTCGGCTCCTAAATTCAATCCCACGATTCATGAAGGCCAATACACCGTACGCCTTCTTGACCATTAACCTACATCCTTGGACTTTGGGAGTTAACTGGAGCACCCAAAAGAAACCATGTACTCTTGGAAAGGAATGCACAAACTCCTTACAAAGGATGCCAGTATTGAACCCCAAACTCCGGTAGCTCGAGCTGTAATACTGTCACACTAACCACTACACAAGCGTGGTCTATGTCACGACCAAGAGAAAATCTGCAGATGCTGGAAATCCAAACTAGCAACACTTTCTTGATGGCCTGAACATCGATCTCTCCAATTTCTGGTCATTGTCCCCCACCTCTTTTGCACCATTTCCCATCTCCTTTCCCCTCTCTCAACTTACCCTTGGCTGCCCATCGCCTCCCTCTGGTGCTCCTCCCCCTTTTTCTTTCTTTATTTGTCTTCTGTCCTCTCCTATTAGACTCCCCCTTATTCAGCCCTGTATCTCTTTCACCAATCAACTTCCCAGCTTATGAGTTCACCCCTCCCTCCCTCCCAGTTTTGCCTATCACCTTCTGTTTCTTCCTCCCCTCTCCCCATCTTCTAACTCCAACTCCTCGTCTTTTTTCTCCAGTCCTGCTGAAAGGTCTTGACCCAAAACGTCGACAGTACTCTTTCCATAGATGCTGCCTGGCCTGCTGAGATCCTCCCACATTTTGTGTGTGTGTTACTGTGTTCTATGTTCAATGTTCTAAAACCATCCTAGGTTCCCTCTTGAAGCTGGTATCAAATAAAATATGAGGCCAGAAGTCCTTTGATAGAATTGTACAAGATGATAAGAAGTGCCTTTTTCTCAGGGTGGAGATGCTAATACTTGGGAGGATAAATTTAGGGTCATTGGAAGAAAGGACAGGGGCCAAATCAGAGGTAAGTTTTTTTTCACACAGAGGGTAGTGAGTGCATGGAACTCACTACCAGGGGTGGTGGTAGAGGCAGATACATTCACGACTTTTAAGATAGCCACATAGATGATTGAAAAATGGAGGATTATGTAGGAGGGAAGGGTTAAATTGATCTTGTACAAATTTAAAAGGTCAGCACAATGTTGTGGGCCGAAGGGCCTATACTGTAATGTCACGGGAAAGCAGCATCCATCATCATGTCCTCTTCTCGCTGCTGCTGTTAGGAAGAAGGTACGGGAGCCTCAGGACTCACACCTCCAGATTCAGGAACAATTACTACCCCTCAACCATCAGGCTCTTGAACCAAAGGGGATAACTTCACTTGCCCGTTCATTTAAATGTTCCCATAATTAATAGACTCACTTTCAAGGACTCTTCATCTCTTGTGCTCAATATTTATTGCTTACTTAATCATTATTTTTTGGTGTTTTTCCTCTCTTTTTGCATTCGGACAGTTTTTACACTAGTGAAATGCTCAAGCTGGTGTGGTCTTTCACTGATTCTGTTATGGCTGTAAATCTTTCTTTCTTTTTCAATATTTTTATTAATTTCTTACATAAAAGAATACAGCATACAGTAGGATATATAATAAATATCGATTACAATATATTGAAATCACAAAGTGTAATTACCTCATATCCATATAAAATTAAAATGGTTGTAATTCTATAGATTTACGTACTAAGTATGTCCACAAGAAAATGAATCTCGGGGTGCCATATATGTACTTTGATAATAAGTTTACATTAAACTTTGAACTTCAAAGTTTAACAGTTCAAAGTACATTTTTTATCAAAGTATGTATACTTTATACAAACTTGACAGCCATGAAACAAAGAAGCCTAATAGGCCCCATTAAAAACAAAAGAAGACCGTCAAACACCCAATGAGCAGAGAGGGAAAAATAAAATGAATCGGGCATACAATAAAGCAAGCAAACAGCATTCCGAGCTGATGTTCACGACACCAGGCATCACAGCAGAAGTCCGCAGAAGCAGGTTCAGAAAGCCTCAGTCCAGCAGAGAGTTGAACCGGCCCATCCTTCAGCTCCAACCCTGACACCCTGACCATTCCAATCCAGCCCGGTGCTTAATCACAGGACGAATGCTGTTAGGGATAGTGTGAGCATAAATAATGATTTACAGTCATCCAGTGCAAAAGGAGCCCCTTCGGCCCAACTCAGCTATGTTGACTAAGGTGTCCATCTAGTGCCATTTTCCCATGTTTGCCCCATAATCTCTATACCTTTCCTATCCATGTAGTTCTCTTTTCAATGTTCCAATCATACTCATCTCTATCACTTCATAAGACCATAAGGTACAGGAGCAGAGTTAGGCTGTTGGGCCCATCGAGTCTGCTCTGCCATTTCATCATGGCTGATCCATTTCCCTTCTCAGCCCCAATCTCCTGCCTTCTCTCCGTATCCCTTCAACCTCTGCCTTAAATATACCCATTGACTTGGCCTCCAACAAATTCCACAGATTCACCACTCTCTTGATAAAGAAATTCCTCCTCCTCTAAAAGGACACTCCCCTATTCTGAGTCTGTGTCCTCTGGTCCTAGACCCCCAGTTATAGGAAACATCTTCTCCACATCCATTCTATTGAGGCCTCTCAACATCCAATAGGTATTAATGAAATCCCCACTTATTCTTCTGAATATCAGTTAGTACAGGCCCAGAGCCATCAAACGCTCCCTACGTGACAAGCCTTTCAATCCCGGATAATTTTTACGAACCTCCTTTGAACCCCTCTCCAATGTCAGCACATCCTTTCTTAGTTAAGGGGCCCAAAGCTGCTCACAATACTCCAAGTGGCAGTCCATTCCATTCACATACCAGCCTCCGTGTGGAAAAAGTTTGCTTCTCAGGTCCCGTGTAACGCTGTCCCCTCTCGCCATACATAAAACATTAGAATAGTACAGCACAGCATAGGTCCTTTGGCCCATGACGTTGTGCCGAGCTTTAACTTACTCTGAGAGCAATCTAACCCTTCCCTCCCACATAGCCCTCCATTTTACTATCAATTTTTAAAATTTTTATTTATTTTTATGTGCAATAGGCCCCTCCACCCTTCGAGCTGCACTGCCCACCAGCCCACTGATTTAACTCTAGCCTAGTCACGGGACAATTTACAAGGACCACTAACTGGCATGTCTTCGGTCTGTGGGAGGAAATCTTCATCTATGAGCCTATCTGAGGGTCTCTTAAATGTCTGTCATGTATCTGCCTCTTCCACCAATCCTGGCAGTGCATTCCATATACCTAACACTCTCGATGCAATAAAAACTTACCCTCTTGTTTTAGACCTCCCTCTCTTGGGATAAAGACCGATACAATGCACCTTACCATGTCCCTCATGATTTTACAAACGCAAGGTCATCCCTCAGTCTTTGTCATTTCAGGAAATATCTCCCCCACCCACCCCCACTATTCCCAATCTCAGCTTATAACTCAAACTTCCAGTTCTAGTAACATCCTCGAGAATTTTTACCGGACTCTTTTCAGCTTACTGACGTCCTTCTGTACCCAGGTGGTCAGAACTACACACACGACTCCAGGTGTGGTCTCACCTCCATCTCAGGTGTTCCTGTTCTTCCTTCCTCTTCACTGCCATGGGAATCTTCATGTGGGAATTTTTTTTTTATGTGTTCCAGGTTTGGTGCCATCTGATAAGGAGAGTGCCAAGTATTTACTGAGGAGAAAGGAGGGTGGTAATGTGGCGGTCATAGCCATTGGAGGTGCCCCAGAAGCGTTAGATGCCAGGCCAGGTGCATTCACACTTCAGCTAAAGGAGAGGAAGGGCTTTATCAAACTTGCTCTGCAGTTTGGGTAAGGAATCTTGAACCTCATTGGTGTTTGGTGTGTTAACTATTTCTTACAAATGGCTGAACTTTAAATGTCTAGAAATCAAGAGGTGGTCCCTTACATTGCACTGTGCCTGGAATAAGTGGGATGCCCTACCCAACTATACTCTGAAATATGCGGGTTGTCTACCCAAAGGTTTTCTGGAATGAGTGGGATGCCTACCCAACTGTTCCCTGGAAGGACAGGGTTTTCTACCCAACTGTTCTCTGGACTGGGTGGGATGTCTACCCAACTGTTCCATGGAACATGTGAGTTGTTTACCCAACTGGTACTGTAATGGGTGGGCTGTTTACTGAACTGTTCTCTGGAACGGGTGGGATGCCTGCCCAACTCTTCCCTGGAATGTGAGAGTGGTTCACTAATCTCCTTCGGAAATATATGCAAGGGATCCTACCCACAATGTTCACTGAGACACTGATCCCAGTACGCTCTGGGACCATGTCCTCAGTACACTCTCGGATCCGAGTCTCAATCCCACACTGGGATCCCACATCTATCAAATCTTCTGTCAAACTGCATGCAGGATACACAGTCCCACTGTTGAAGGAATGATTTAATCTCCTCATCATCCCTAACTTTTCCAATCATGTTGTCAATTACTTTTGGAGTGATAAAGGGAGGGGAGGAGAAGATGGCGGCGTGATGCAGCGCGCGCGGCCGCTCCGAAATGATATCATATTTGTAAGTAGGGGCCGTGCACAATCCTGATTTGATGGAGACAGACATGAGAAGCACGGAGGAACATCTGGAGAAACTTCTGAAATGCCTTCTTCGCTGCCGTTACTACTGTGCGATCGGGAATCTCCAGAGGGGAAGGTCCCAAATCCTCGGCTTTGCCTATTGCCTGTTGCCGGGGCCGGGGTTGAAGCGCTCAGCAGAGATGGTGCTCGGTGCTCGGTGTCGGAGGGCTGGTCAGAGGCTCGAAGTTTTCTGACGGACTCAAGAGTCGGCTGTGGTTGGGTGCTTCCAGGGTGCTGCATCGGCAAGTTTGCGGTGCTGGAGGTTCATGGCAGGGAGAGTTTTCTTCCTTCTACCGTCTGCGTGAGATGATGGGACTTTCGAGAGGCTTTGAGACTTTTTTTTTCCGTGCCCATGGTCTGTTCTTTATCAAATTATGGTATTGCTTTGCACTGTTGTAACTATATGTTATAATTATGTGGTTTTTGTCAGTTTTTTTTAAGTTTTGGTTTGTCTTGTGTTTCTGTGATATCATTCTGGAGGAACATTGTATCATTTCTTAATGCATGCAATTCTAAATGACAATAAAAGAGGACTGCGTGTCCTCATAATCTAATCTAATCTCATCTAATAACACTGACCCCGCTCTGCCTTTTAACACCAGGGCCCCTCTTGTTCCTGTGTTCTCATTCGGGGAGAATGAAGTGTTTAACCAGGTGAAGAACCCCAAGGGATCGTTCCTAAGGAGAGTCCAGGACCGACTGCAGAAGCTGATGGGGATATCACTCCCTCTTTTTCATGCCCGAGGTGTTTTCCAGTACAGTTTTGGACTCATCCCGTATCGGAAACCCATCCACACTGTAGGTAAGTAACGTGGGCTCCATCGGGAGCATTTCCCAGACTAATTTTTTATCAAGAAATGGTTGCAGCCCAACTCAACCCAACCCAGTCTGAAACGTGCCCAACGCAAGCCCAGCCCAAATGGCAGCACAGTAGTATAGTGGTTAGTGCCGCGCTTTACAGCACCAGCGATCAGCGATAGGGGTTCCATTTTCCGCCACTGTCTGTAAGGAGTTTGCGGGTCTTCCCTGTGATCATGTGGCTTTCCTCCACATGCTCTGGTTTCCTCCCACATTCCAAAGACGTACAGTTTAGGGTTACCAAGTTGTGGGCATACTATGTTGGCGCCAGAAACGAGGCAAAACTTGCAGGCTGCTTATTGGCCGTTGACGCAACTGATGCATTTCACTGTAAGTTTCCATAAGACCATAAGACAGGAGCAGAATTAAACCATTTGGCCCATCAATTCTGTTCCACCATTCCATCATGGATGATTTATTATTCCTCTCAACACAATTGTTCTACCTTCTGCCCTAACCTTTGACACTCTTACTAATCAAGAACTTATCAACCTCCACTTTAAATATAAAGTGATTTATATGATGACTTGGTCTCCATAGCCAACTGTGGCAATGAATTCCACGGATTCACCATCCTTGGCTGAAGGAATCCCTCCTCATCTCTGTTCTGAAGGAGGGAGGGAGGGGAGGGGAGGGAACGTCGACTCAGACCATGACAGGCCTGCGTCGGGCATTTTCATGCCTTACAAGGCACAGATTGGAAGTCTGTGTGGGGCGCCACTCCTCACACAGACACTAGAGCAATGTGTGGTTAAGTCTCTGCCGCATCTGCTCTCAGGATGAGGATTTTCATTCTAGGACGAGGGAGATGTCTTCCTTTTTTAAAGAAAGGGGCTTCCCTTCCTCCACTATCAACTCTGCTCTTAAACGCATCTCCCCCATTTCACGTACATCTGCTCTCACTCCATCCTCTTGCCACCCCACTAGGAATAGGATTCCCCTGGTCCTCACCTACCACCCCACCAGCCTCCGGTCCAACATATTATTCTCCATAACTTCCGCCACCTCCAACGGGATCCCACCACTAAGCACATCTTTCCCTCCCCCCCCTCTCTCTGCATTCCGCAGGGATCGCTCCCTACGCAACTCCCTTGTCCATTCGTCCCCCCCATCCCTCCCCACTGATCTCCCTCCTGGCACTTATCCGTGTAAGCGGAACAAGTGCTACACATGCCCTTACACTTCCTCCCTTACCACCATTCAGGGCCCCAAACAGTCCTTCCAGGTGAGGCAACACTTCACCTGTGAGTCGACTGGGGTGATGTACTGCGTCCGCTGTTCCCGATGTGGCCTTTTATATATTGGCGAGACCCAACGCAGACTGGGAGACCGCTTTGCTGAACATCTACGCTCTGTCCGCCAGAGAAAGCAGGATCTCCCAGTGGCCACACATTTTAATTCCACATCCCATTCCCATTCTGATATGTCCATCCACGGCCTCCTCTACTGTAAAGATGAAGCCACACTCAGTTTGGAGGAACAACACCTTATATTCCGTCTGAGTAGCCTCCAACCTGATGGCATGAACATCGATTTCTCTAACTTCCGCTAAGGCCCCACCTCCCCCTCGTATCCCATCTGTTACTCATTTTTATGCACACATTCTTTCTCTCACTCTCCTTTTTCTCCCTCTGTCCCTCTGAATATACCTCTTGCCCATCCTCTGGGTCCCCCCCACCTTGTCTTTCTTCCCAGACCTCCTGTCCCATGATCCTCTCGTATCTCCTTTTGCCAATCACCTGTCCAGCTCTTGGCTCCATCCCTCCCCCTCCTGTCTTCTCCTATCATTTTGGATCTCCCCCTCGCCCTCCCACTTTCAAATCCCTTACTCACTCTTCCTTCAGTTAGTCCTGACGAAGGGTCTCGGCCTGAAACGTCAACTGCACCTCTTCCTACAGATGCTGCCTGGCCTGCTGCGTTCACCAGCAACTTTGATGTGTGGTTAAGTGCCTTGTTCAAGGACACAAACACACTGCCACAGCTGAGGCTCGAAATAACGACCTTCAGATCACTAGAAGAAGGCCTTAACCATTTGGCCATGTGCCCAACACTGTTCTGAAGGGACGTCATTCTATTCTGAGACTTTGCCCTCTGGTCCTAGACTCCCCCACTGTAGGAAATGTACTCTCCATACTGTATCTAAGTCTTTCAATATCTAAGTCTTTCAATATTTGATAGGTTTCAAAGAGATCCCATCCCCACCTCTCGTTCTTCTAAACTCCAGCAAGCTATTATGTGATAACCCTTACATTCTCAGAATCATTTTTGTGACCCTCCTCTGGAACCTCTCCAAGGTCAGCACATCCGTTTTTTAAAGAGACCCAAAACTGATCACAAATCTATAAATGTAGTCTTATAAGCCTCAGCTTCAATGTATTTATCTATTTACGTAGTGATATGGCAGGTGGGGCTCGTCAGCCTTGGAAGCAGCCCGCCTGTGAGAAGGAAAACTCTGATTTTAAACCTCAGCTGCCTTGCAGCCGTACCCAGCCATGGGAAAGGGTCGGGAGTAAACCCCGAGGAAGAAATCAGGAGCCGGGGCCCCTAAGGCAATTTTATGTTGTTTACAACTTCACTCGGGCAACCTCTGCAACGACACTGGTGCCAAGCTGTATCGGCGCTTGCTCTTCCCTTGGACTACGTCAGTGACGTTGTGAGGGGGAGCCCACTGTATGGGCAACAGCCAGTTCTTCAAATCTTCCCTCCCAGGCTCGCGCCCTGGAGAGGGCACAGAGGTGCAAACCCATGATGCCCTGGGGTCGACGGCTGCCTACTATGGCATGAAACTGGCCCAATGAGTCACATGGCCCAGCAATCCATCTACCTAATCCTCCCCTAATTGGAGACCAATTTTACAAAGACCAATTAACCTATGAAGTGGTACGTCTTTGGACTGTGGGAGGAAACCAAACCACTTCAGAGGAATCCCACGTGGGAAAGACATACAAACTACTTACAGACAGCGTTGGAACTGAACTCCAAACTCCAATACCCCAAGCTGTAATAGTGTTGCGCTAACCTCTACACAACTGTTGCACTCCATAATAAAGCTAATCTTTAAATCTTTAACTTCACAATTGCACATTTAAACATTTCCTCACCTGGGAATTCTCAGTGGATCGCGGGGCAAGGTTGGGATTTTGGTCGTGGAATGGGTTGAGGGATTGGACTGGGAGATCAGCTAAGTGATCAGATCTCGTGCCCAGTGCTCACAGGAACCTTGCACCACGGGCTGCTAACTCAATGAAAGCAGTGGTACAAGGTTCTTGATAAAGAAAACCGTGGTGACCAGAGGGGCCATTTTATTTACACAGGGACTTATTCTGCTCTGAAGGGTAGCCAGGTAGAGGGTGGCCCAACAGGCCTGTACAGTGCTATAGTTTCTATGTAAAGGAGCTGTAGAACTAAACGCAATAGCGGTGGTCGGAAGGGAAATGGGAGTGCTCG
Source organism: Mobula birostris (assembly GCF_030028105.1). Lineage (NCBI taxonomy): Eukaryota > Metazoa > Chordata > Chondrichthyes > Myliobatiformes > Myliobatidae > Mobula > Mobula birostris. The sequence continues at coordinate 7,142,992 of NC_092376.1, read as the reverse complement.
CGATCATAGAACATAGAACACCACAGCACAGAGCAGTCCCCTCAGATCACGATGTTATGCCAACCTTTTAATCTACTCTGTCAATTTATCCCTTCCCTCCCACACAGCCCTCCATTTTTCTATCATCCATGTGCCTATCTAAGAGTCTATTAAATGTCCCTAATGTCTCTGCCTCCACCATCACGGTTGGCAGCGCATTCGAGGCACTCACCACTCTCTGCATGAGATACCTACCTCTGACATCCCCCCTATACTTTCCTCCGACTACCTTTAAGTTATGCCCCCTGGTATAAGCCATAAATTGGGGAGTAGGGAGGGGGGTAAAAGCAGGTGGGACAAGATGGCTAGTTGGGTATCTTCAGTGAAAATATAGAAGCAGACAGCGGCGTAAATGGCTTAGTCAGAGTCATAGAGCATGACAGCACAGAGGCAGGCTCTTCAGCCCATGTAGTCCATGCTGAACTATTATTCTGCCTAGTCCGCACCAGGCCTGCACACCCCTCCCATTCATACACCTATCCAAACTTATCTTACATGTTGAAATCGAGCCCAATCCATCTCTTCTGCTGGCAGCTCACTCCACACTCACACCAGTCTCTGAATGAAGAAGTTCCCCCTCAGGTTCCTCTTAAATGAAATACAATGTTGGAAAGTGTGTGGTTATGCACTTTGGCAGAAGAAATAAACGGGCAGACTATTATTTAAATGGGGAAAGAATTCAAAGTTCTGAGATGCAACGGGACTTGGGAGTCCTCGTACAGGATACCCTTAAAGTTAACCTCCAGGTTGAGTCGGTAGTGAAGAAGGCGAATGCAATGTTGGCATTCATTTCTAGAGGAATAGAGTATAGGAGCAGGGATGTGATGTTGAGGCTCTATAAGGCACTGGTGAGACCTCACTTGGAGTACTGTGGGCAGTTTTGGTCTCCTTATTTAAGAAAGGATGTGCTGATGTTGGAGAGGGTACAGAGAAGATTCACTAGAATGATTCCGGGAATGAGAGGGTTAACATATGAAGAACGTTTGTCCGCTCTTGGACTGTATTCCTTGGAGTTTAGAAGAATGAGGGGAGACCTCATAGAAACATTTTGAGTGTTGAAAGGCATGGACAGAGTGGATGTGGCAAAGTTGTTTCCCATGATGGGGGAAGTCTAGTACGAGAGGACATGACTTAAGGATTGAAGGGCGCCCATTCAGAACAGAGATGCAAAGAAATTTTTTTAGTCAGAGGGTGGTGAATCTATGGAACTTGTTGCCACGGGCAGCAGTGGAGGCCAAGTCATTGAGTGTAGTTAAGACAGAGATTGATAGGTATCTGAGTAGCCAGGGCATCAAAGGTTATGGTGAGAAGGTGGGCGAGTGGGACTAAATGGGAGAATGGATCAGCTCATGATAAAATGGCGGAGCAGACTCGATGGGCCGAATGGCCGACTTCTGCTCCTTTGTCTTATGGTCTTATGGTCTATATAATTCACATTTCACCTTTAACCCATGACCTCCGGTTCTAGTCTTAGCCAAGCTCAGTGGGAAAAGCCTGCTTGCGTTTGCCCTGTTGTTACTTCCTCTTGTGCTCACCGCTGCAGCAGCGCCAGGACCATCTTTAGTAAAGCCTTCTGTCACGGCTCCGAGGCTCAGGGATGCTTGTGTTTTGAAACCTGTCTGTGTTTTGTTCCAGTTGGCAGACCGATAGAGGTGGAGAAAAGGGAAAGTCCAACGCAAAAGGACATTGATGTATTACATCAGAAATACATCGAGGAACTCTCCAAACTCTTCGAGGAGCATAAAACACAGTACGGGGTGTCTAAGGACAAACATTTAATGTTCACCTAAGTCTTTTCAATATGCTCTTCTCTTGCTTCTCTCTTTATATCCTCTTCTCTTCCCTCAGCTTGTCTTCCTCACTTGCCTTCTTTATCTCTTTCTCTCACCCTCTCTACCCCTTCCTCTTGCTTTCTTCCATCTTCTCACTCTGTCTTGCTCTCTCCCACTTTCCCTCAACACTCCATCTCTCTTTTCCTCTCTTGCATTTCCTCCCTCCCTCTCTCGTCCCTCTTTCTCTCTCTCTTTCACACACAGACATAAACTCACACACAAACACATATACTAACACATCGCAGATGCACACACATGCCACACACATGCAGATGTACATACCTGCCAGACACACACACACTCGTATCATTATCATAGCTGACAATTCAAATCCGTTTTGGACTTTCAACCAATTGGATGGTTGACATTAACATCCATCTAAAGGGAAAAAGATGTCCAAGTTACCATCATACTGATCCAGACTGACGCCAAGATGAAACAGCGGAGGCCAGACAGAAATCGGACCATCCCTTCCCCACCCCCTCACAGAAAGAGGCTGCAACAAAACGCTGCGCATGTTAATTATGTCCGTGCTGGGCCAGGCACACTGTACACAGGGACTCAGACACGGCAGCCTAGTGTGATTCCTGACTGAGCCAAGGTATCAAGAGCACCGTGTGTGGGCTGGATCCCTGGATCAGGTGAATTCTGTGGTTGCACTGACTTTTTGTGAACGGAAGCTTTGGCCACTGTGGCGATCTGACATAGTGGAGTGATCTACAGATTGCAGCCAGGACTCAGGTGTTGGAGCTTGGATTCTATCTTCTGGCCGCCTTGATGTTCTACAGGGTGCCACAGAAACGCAGCGGTTAGTGCAACGCAATTACAGTTTGGGCTGTCGGAATTTGGATTTCAGTCCAGCGCCGACTGTAAGGAGTTTCTATGTTCTCCTCGTGAGCAGAGTCCAAAGACCTACTGGCTAGTAGGTTAATTGATCATTGCAACTTGTCCTGTGACAAGGCAAGGGTTAAATAGGTGGGTTGCTGAGCAGCACCGCTCGTTGGGCCAGAAGGACCTGATCCACTCTGTATCTCTAAATAAATAAAGACAACCAACTGACCGGCAGCCAAGGGTCTAGATGCAAAGTGTTCCCGGTCTCTCACCTCCTCCCCGGAGCCCACCACTGGAGCAGGATATCGCACACGTAATAGGCATCTGACCTCTGCCTTTCAGTGTGCCAGCGTTGAATCCAAGGACAGGCTGACTTGGTTCAACGCAAAGACCAGACCTCAAGTAAGAAGGGTGGAAGCCGGGAACACTCAGGTCAGGTAGCATTTGTGGAAAGAGAACCAAGAGTTATCATCTCGGGTTGAAGACCCTTCATCAGAATTAGGAGGGAAAGCATGAAAACTAGGAAATGAGAGTGAAAAGTGAGTTGAAGTTCATGTTTAATTGTCATTCAACCATGGCCTCTGTGAATACAGGTAAACGAAATAGAGTTCCTCCAGGCCAAGGTGAAGAACATAATACCAACAGCACACAGCACATATGGTATGATACCAGACAACTTGCAGTCAGAAAAAAATGGTGTAGCCCAAGTCCCTGAGTGTCATGGCCTGTAGATCGATGGTGCATGTGATGTTGTCCTGGAGCCAGGTTTCAGTAAGAATGAGAATGCAACAGTTCCCCATCACATGCTGGGTGGGTCAGCCGCAGGGAGCGAACACTGGAGAGCAGCACCGACTGGAGGGATCAGCCCCAACCTAGCGCAGACTTAAGCTCTCTCCCACACCGCATCCGGTATCTCCTCCACTGGGCAGCAGCAACAGGCGACCTTGCGGCATGGGGGCCTGGTTTGCGCAACAACTGAGGCCGTGCAGCTCCCCCACCAATGAAGTTGACTCACAGTATTTTACATTACCCGTGTTCTCTCTCTGCAACTGTCCTTACCTCCTCACGTCCTGGCTGTCATAGACAACAGTCCATGATCTCGCTCCGTGGGAGAGTCCAGGATCCAAGAGAATAGCCTCAGAAATTTGCCTCCTGAATAAAGGAGTGTCCGATTAGAACAGCGATGAGGAGGAATTTCTTCAGCCAGAGGGAGGTGAATCTGTGGAATTCGTTGCCACAGACGGCTGTGGAGGCCAAGTTATTGGTATATTTAAAGCAGAGGTTGATAGCCTCTTGATTAGAAAGGGTGTCAAAAATCACGGGGAGAAGGCAGGAGAATGGGGATGAGAGGGATAGTAAATCAGCCATGATGAAATGATGGAGCAGACTCGATGGGCTGAATGGCTTAATTCTGCTCCTATATCTTATGGTGTCATGGAAACATGCAGTGAAATGCATGTTTGTGTCAATTATCACTCCAATTAAACCTCTTATAAGATTGTTAGGTTCTTTCTTTTTCTTTTCAAATCTTTTTATTGTTATATTATACAAAAGAAATAACACGAGTACATTGAAGTAACAACACTTACAATGTCTCAAAAAAGACATTATCTTAAAGATTGAAAAAAAAATTGTGAAAACAAAAAAAAACCTACTAAGCAGAAAAAGTGGGGGAAAATGCCCCATTAGGTGTACATCCCCGGAGCCATGCGTCATACAAAAAGCTTCTTAAAATAAACATCAAACCGCCAGCAAGAAAAGAAAAATACCAAAAAATTTACAATTAGATCGTGGAAAAAATCTATCAATTAGCTCAAATGATAATAACGAGCAAATGAGCCCCATCTTTTCTCAAAATCAAATAAAGGTTCAAAGGTTCGACTTCTAATTTTCTCCAAACTACGACATAGCATCACTTGAGAGAACCATTGTGACAAAGTGGGAGCTGATGTATCCTTCCACTTCAACAAAATGGCCCTCCTAGCTATCAATGTAACAAATGTAATAACATGTTGGTCAGACACAGAAATACCATGAATATTTTGAGGAATTATTCCAAAAAGCACAGTTAATTTATTAGGTTGTAGATTAATTTTAAGTGCTTTAGAAATTGTTGAAAAAAACTGACTTCCAGGACTGTTCCAATATAGAACAAGACCAAAACATATGTGTCAGTGTAACTATCTCAGTTTTACATCTATCACAATAACTATCAACATTAGAAAATATTTTAGGAAGTCTCTCCTTCAACAAATGATAATGATGTACAATTTTTAGGTTCTTGATCAGTAAGGGGATAGTTAAGGGTTATGAGGAGAAAGGAATTAACTCAATGGGCTGAATGTCCCAATTCTGTTCTTTTACCTTATAGGTTTAGGTCCAAACTGCCCCCATTAATTCATTGATCAGATTACGTCAGTTACAAATTATCCCCAGGGAAACCTTTCAGAAGCTTCTCTTTATCCTATCCACCTCTCTCCCATCCTCCCTGCAGCTGAATGCAAACTTATTTACTCTCCTTCCCAGCCTGATGAAGCGTCTTCAAGCTGAGATGTTGGCTCTTGTTTCTCTCTCCACGGATGATGCCTGACCAGTTGAGTGCCTTCAGCACCTTCTGATTTTATTTCAGATTTTCAGCATCTGCAGATCTTTATGTTTTGGACAAGCTCCTTAATGTTGTCTTGGCACCGAAGAACAGATAGGACATCACACACACTGGTTGGTGGAGCTAAGGACTGGAGTGAATAATCTCATCACCTGCTCAATGACTGGCAGTTCACAGAACACAGACCAGTACAGTACAGAAACAGGCCCTTCAGCCCTCAGTGCTGTACCAAACCAAATAAATTAGTAATCAAATGGCCAACTAAACTAATCACTTCTGCCACACAACGTCCCTAACCCTCTATCTTCCACACATTCATGTGCCTATCTAAACATCTTTAAATGCCCCTAATGTATCTGCCTCTACCACCACCTCAGGCAGCGAGTTCCAGGCACCCATCATTCGCTGTGTAAAAGAACTTACTCCACACATCTCCTTTGGCGGGAGGAGAGAGAGTAGCACACCGCGCGTGCACAGCCCACCGCTGAAAAATGATATCGTATCCGTTAACTAGGGACCATGGACAATTCTGATTTGATGGAGACAGACGTGAAAGCACAGCGGAACATCTGGAGAAATTTCTGAAACGCCAGTTCGCTGCTGCTGTTACTGTGCGATCAGGAATCTTTTGGAGGGAAGGCCTCAAAATCCCCGGTTTTGCCTGCTGTTGGCGACCGAGATTGAGGTCGAATCGTTCGGCAGAGATACCGCTCAGTACTCGGTGTCAGAGAGCTGATCGGAGGCTTGAAGTTTCCGGATGACTCAGAGTCGGACTGTGGTCGGGCATGGCAGGGAGAGTTTTTCTTCCTTCTCCCGTCTGCGTGAGATGTGGGACATTTGAGAGACTTTGAACTTTTTACTGTGCTCATGGACTTCTTCACCAAGTTATGGTATTGTTGCACTGTTGTAGCTATATGTTATAATTATGTGGTTTTGTTAGTTTTTTCAGTCTTGGTCTGTCCTGTGCTTTGTGATATCACACCGGAGGAAATATTGTATCATTTCTTAATGCATGCATTACTAAATGACAATTAAAGAGGTCTGCGTGTCTTCATAATCTAAAATTATCCCCCTCCCCCTAAATGCATGCCCTTTGGTATTAGACATTTCAATCCCGGGAAAAAGATGTTGCCAGTCTATCTATGCCTGCCATAATCTTACAAACTCTATTAAACCTCCTCTCAGCCTCTGTTGCTCCAGAAAAGACAACCTGAGTTTGTCTAACCTCTCACTATAGCACTTACCTCTTCTTCACCCTCTCCAAAACCTCAACATCCTTCCTTTAATGGGGTGACGGAACTGCATGCAATAGTCCAGACGTGGCCTAACTAGAGTTTAGTAGCTCAATAATTCAGTCATTCTATTTAATATCAAAGAATGTATACATTATACATCCTGAAATTCTTGTTCTTTGCAAATATCCACAAAAATAGAAGAGTGCCCCAAAGAATGAATGACATTAAAAATGTTGGAACCTCTTGGCAGTATGGAGGATCAGAGGGATTTTGGGGTCCGAGTCCATAGGACACTCAAAGCAGCTGCTAAGGTTGACTCTGTGGTTAAGAAGGCGTACAGCATATTGGCCTTCATCAATCGTGGGATTAAGTTTAGGAGCTGAGAAGTAATGTTGCAGCTATATAGGACCCTGGCCAGACCCCACTTGGAGTACTGGGCTCAGTTCTGGTTGCCTCACTACAGGAAGGGTGTGGAAACCATAGAAAGGGTGCAGAGGAGATCTACAAGGATGTTGCCTGGATTGGGGAGTGTGCCTTATGAGAATAGGTTGAGTGAACTCGGCCTTTTCTCCTTGGAGCAACGGAGGATGAGAGGTGACCTGATAGAGGTGTATAAGATGATGAGAGGCATTGATCTTGTGGATAGTCAGAAACTTTTTCCCAGGGCTGAAATGGCTAGCATGAGAGGGCACAGTTTTAAGGTGCTTGGAAGAAGGTACAGAGGAGATGTCAGGTACAACAAAAACTTATTGCTCACCCAACAATTCGACATGTCACAGGCTCTCTCTCTCTATCTCCTTAAGAAAGGGACAGAGAGGTGTCACTCAGTGACAGGGGAGACAGAAACAAAACTTGCTAATTTATGGTGTTAAAGTCTGCCAACACTTTTTTTTTTGGCCAACAAACTCTGTCCTACTAACAAGAGAAAGCGAGAGAGTGAGAGAGCAATTCGCCAAGTACAGAGACCTCCGACACCCGACCTGTTGTTCCTGATATTCCGTCTTCTCCTGCGACGCTACAGTTGGCAATACCAGCTTAGAATCGGCTCATCCCTAGGGCTGCAAAGACTTGGAATGCCGAGGGTGCACTCGTCTTCTAGGCTGCGTCCCTGGGATATCAAAAAACAGCTGGTCGGTGAGCCATGAGAGCGGATCCCATCACCACAGAGAACCAAAGATTCGAGTTACGTAGGTATTCATCAGTAGTAACATCCTCATACCTGCAGGACATAGAAGTCATAAAGTCATACAGCATTTTAAAAAGGCCTTTCAGACCTTCTCGACCATGCTGACCACATTGTCTCCCTGAGCCTATTGTATTTGGACGACCACACTGATCCTGACGGGAACCTATGTTCCCTCTAATTACCCTTTTGCTCATAATGTACTTGTAGAATCCATTAAAATTATCTACCAGAGATACATTGCATCCTCTTTTTGCCCTCCTGATTTCACTCTGAAGTGTACTCCAGTATCTCAAGGGATTTGCTTAATCCCAGTTACCAACACCCATCACCTCCTCCTTCTCCTCACCTACCTATCATCTCCCATCTGGTCCTCTCCCCCTTTCCCTTTCTCCAATAATCCACATTCCTCTCTTATCAGATTCTTTCTTCTTCAGTCATTTACCTGTTCCACCTACCATCTCGCAGTTCCTTACTTCAACCCCTTCCCAACCTATCCACGTATCTTCCAACTCACCTGGTTGCACCTATCACCTGCCAGCTTGTATTTCTTCCCCTCACTTCCCCCCAACCTCTTATTCTGGCTTCTTCCACCTTCCTTTCCTGTCCCGATGAAGTGCCTTGGCCTGAAAAGTCAACTGCTCATTCCCCTCCATAGATGCTGCCTTACAAGAGCAAGAGCAAGGAAATCCTTTTGCATTTGTACAGGGCCCTGGTGAGACCACACCTGGAGTATTGTGTGCAGTTTTGGTCTCCAGGGTTAAGGAAGGACATCCTGGCTCTGGAGGAGGTGCAGCGTAGGTTCACTAGGTTAATTCCCGGGATGTCCGGACTGTCTTATGCAGAGAGGTTAGAGAGACTGGGCTTGTACACGCTGGAATTAAGGAGATTGAGGGGGGATCTGATTGAGACATATAAGATTGTTAAGGGATTGGACAAGATAGAGGCAGGAAATGTGTTCCAGATGCTGGGAGAGTCCAGTACCAGAGGGCATGGTTTAAGAATAAGGGGTAGGTCATTTAGGACAGAGTTGAGGAGGAACAACTTCACCCAGAGAGTTGTGGAGGTGTGGAACACGCTGCCTCAGAAGGCAGTGGAGGCCAATTCTCTGGATGCTTTCAAGAAGGAGCTAGATAGGTATCTTATGGATAGGGTTATGGGGACAAGGCAGGAACCGGGTATTGATAGTAGATGATCAGTCATGATCTCAGAATGGTGGTGCAGGCTCGAAGGGCTGAATGGTCTACTTCTGCACCTATTGTCTACTTGCTGAGTTCCTCCAGTACTTTTCCTGTTGCTGAAACTTTCCAGCATCTGCAGAATCTCTTGTGCTTATAACCATCACATGCCTCACATGAGACTCAACATCCCTCGACAACCAAGGTTCCTTAATCATGCCATCCCTTCCCCTCTCCTTAACAGGAAGATGATGAACAGGACTGGACAACTTCTTCTGTCTGGCCTTTAAGTAATGAATGTCCCAATTAGCGTTGAACATAGCAACTTACTAACGGAACTCTCACATCTAAATACCCAAGTGGCAAGAGTGTGATAAAGAGCAACAGGGTAGCGTAGGGTTTAATGTAACACTATCCCAGAAACCAGCAAGCTGGGGTCAATTCCGGCCACTGTCTGTACGGAGTTTGTACATTCTCCCTGTGGCCCTGTGAGAATCTTCCCAGTGCTCTGGTTTACTCCCACATTTCAAAAATGTACTGGTTGGGGTTAGTGGGTTGTGGGCATTAGTGCAAGGAGCATTGTGACACCTGTGGGCTGTCCCATGGTGTTGGCTGTTGATGAAAATTACACATTTCACTGTATTTTTCAATGTTCCAATGTGTATGTGACAAATAAAGCTAACTTTATAAGAGTGTCTTCCACTTGCCTGGATACTGGTAACACCCAAGCTCATATAAGACCCAAAGAACGTAAAACATACGAGATGAACTCGGCCATCCAGCACATCGAGTCTGCTCTCATCCTTCCATCATGGCTGATTTATAACCCCTCTTAACCGCATTCTCCTGCCTTCTCCCCATAACCTTTGACGCTCAAACTAATCAAGAGCCTATCTGTTATGTTTTGTAACTTCAAAACATTAAACTAAGTCTGAGATGCTAGTTTAACTTTGTGTTTACTTTAAGCCAGGCAGACAAGTGTCACTTGATAGTGTGATGACGAATGCAATTTATATATTTGTATATATAACACACACACAGGATTACTCAAATATAGCTGAAATATTAAATACACACCACTACCAACCTCCACTTTAAATACACCCAATGTCTTGGCCTCCACAGCCAACTGTAGCAATGAATTCCACAGATTTACCACCAGGTAGCTTATCAACATCCACGATTGCGTTATTGGGACCTGTCTAATCTTTGGGAGAGGAGAGATGAGATAATGTCTGGTGGGGTGGGAGGGGTCTTTGATTAAGCTTTGTGCTTTGCTAAGGCAATGGGAAGTATAGAGAGACTCGGGAAAACCGTCACACTCAGATGTAGAAGGATTCTTCATTGCTGTTTCTGAAACAATTTTGTTTTACCAGTCAGGGTTGTTAGCCCTGAGCTGAACCCCGAACCTGGAGGACCAGTGGACCTCATAGTCTGGCCTCTACTCTTTGACCCATTTGGCATGAGTGACCCTACTAAGCTCTCTGGGTCATTGAGGCACACAAGCCTCCAAACCACAAGGCTGTTGTCCTCTTGGAGGGTCATCTGACAGTGCGTATATACAAGTCATGTCAAGTTTTTTGTCATTTAACTATTTACTTGTATACCATCAAACGAGACAACATTTCTCTGGACCAGGGTGCAAAGCACAGTAGTGAACATAACACACAATAACCTAAGAAAGTAAGAATTAAATCTACAAATGAGTTATGCATAAATAAACAAAATAAAGTGTATAAACTAAATATTGTACAGTACAGAACAAATTAACCAGTGACACTTCGAATGCAATGCAGCAGGGAGTTCAGAAGCCTAATGGCCTGAGGGAGGAAGCTGCTTCCCATCCTGACCGTTCTTGTCTTTGTGCATCGGAGTCTCCTGCCTGATGGTAGAAAGTCAAAGAGGACGCTGGATGCACGGGTGGGATCCCTGATAACACTAAGGGTCCTGGATATGCGGCGCTCCTGATAAATCTCCCTGATGGATGATGGGGAGACCCCTACAGTCCTCCCGGCTGTTCTCACAGTCTTTCGCAGGGAATTCCGGTCCGATGCTCTGCTGCTCCCACACCAGGTGGAGATGCAGCTTGTCAGAATGCTCTCAATGGTGCTCCTGTAAGGTTTAGTTAAGATGGGAGCCGGGGGGCGGAGGGGGGCTGGAAACTCGTTTGACTAAATCTCCTCAAGAAGAGGAGGCACTGCTGTGCCTCCTTATGAGGAAGGTGATATTGAGGGACCAGGCGAGTTCATCTGTGATGTGAACTCCCAGGAACTTGGTGCACTTGGGAGCATGGGTTAAGGGTGAAAGGTGAAATATTTAAGAGAAACTGAGAGGGAACCTCTTCTCTCAGAGGGTGGTGAGAGAGTGGACAGATTTGATTGCAACATTTAAGAGAAGTTTGGATAGGTACATGGATAAGAGGGGTATAGAGGGTTAAGTACAGGTGTAGGTCAATGGGACTAGCCAGCATGACAGTTTAGCACAGACAAGATGGGCCAAAGGGCCTGTTTCTGTGCGGTAGTATTCTATGAATCTAATTTTACAGAGGCATCACTGGCAGATTATCAGTAATATTTCAACCAGTAAGTTATTGGCTAATGAGGGAATAAATTATTTCAAGTCTGTCACCACCAGGACTACAGGTCATTTCTGAAGTTTCTTTTCTGTAGCTGTCCAGCTTCTCAACAAAACTCCCCCATGTGTAATACCCTGACTGTGCCCGCACAACATCCATTAAATGGTCTTTGCAGTTCTCCTTGTTCTGTGGATAATCATTGATAAATCTGTTCATATGTTCGCTTTTATCTAAGTTGATTATTGACATTTGCTCATGTGACCGTTCTGCTAATTGCTGATTGCTTGTGGCTGTTTGCATTATTATCTTGTAACTTGTTGGTTGCTATTGTGCTGTCTGTTCTAGCATTGTGCTGTGTTTGATGCTTGGCATGGAACCACAGTCAGTTCTGGGATATTCCACATACTGGCAATAAAGGGATTCTGACTCTGAAAGAGCTGGGGAAGAGGTTGATGGAGGGAGGTATACTGGAGATGATTGGGAATATGAGGTGAAGAAAGGATGGAAAACAGGAATAGAAGTCGAGAGTGGGAGGAGAATCAGGTGGCGGGGTGGGATAGGGTGATTGTGGGAGAAAGGGAGGCAGGAGGGCAGAATTGGAATGGGGGGTTGGAGCAAAAGGAAAGAGGAGGGAATCAAGGAAGGGACTTAGGGTTGTGGTAGGTGCAAGTCAAGAGTTTGGAAGTTGGAGAGTGAGTGTGATTGAAAGAAGCTGGGCAATGAAGTTAAAGTTATCATCAAAGTTCAGTGCAGATGGTATTTACCAGGATGCTGCCTGGATTAAAGAGCATGTCTTATGGAGACAGGTTGAGCAAGCCATGGCTTTTCTCTGTGGAGCAAAGGAGGATAGAGGTAACTTGATAAACGTGTACGAAATGATATGAGGCATTGATAGAGTGGGTAGCTAGAAACAATTTTCCAGGGCAAATGGCTAATACCAGGGGGTTAATTTTAAGGTGATTGGAGGAAAGTATAGGGGGGATGTTAGAGGTGGGTTTCTTACACAGAGAGTGGTGGGTGTGGGGAACACCCGGCCAGGGGTGATGGTAGAGGCAGGTCCATTAGAGACATTTAAGAGACTCTTAGATAGGCACATGGATGATAGAAAAATGTCGGGCTTTGTAGAAGGGAGGTTTAGATTGACTTTAGAGTGGGTTAAAGAGTCAGCACAACATCATGGGCTGAGTGGTCTGTACTGTGCTGTAGCATTTGTGGTCTGAATTAACATTTTCATTCCTCGGCCTAGTTACACTGCCAGTCAAGATCCTTCTGTCAACAAACTTACTATAGGTCAATTCAGAAGCAGGTTTATTATCAAGTCAAAGTTCAAAGTAAAATTATTATCACAGATAATCAACGCTGAGATTCGTTTTCTTGCGGACGTACACAGTAAATCCCAGAAACACAATAGAATCAGTGAAAGACCACACCCAACAGGACGGACCTACGACCAATGTGTAAAAGACAACAAGTTATGCAAACACAAAAGATAAAAAAAATAAATAAATAGATAAGCAATAAATATTGAGAACATGAGATGAAGAGTCCTTGGAAGTGAGTCCATAGGTTGTGGGAACAGTAATGAGGAAAATGAAGTTGAGTGAAGTCATTCCCTCTGGTTCAAGAGCCTGATGGTTGAGGGGTAATAACTGTTCCTGAACCTGATGGTGTGGGTCCTGAGGCTCCTGTACCTTGTTTCTGATGGCTGCAACGAGAAGAATGCACGGCCTGGGTGGTGGGGGTCCCTGATGATGGAAGCTGCTTTCCTGTGACAGAGCTCTGTGTAGATGTGCTCAATAATGGGGAGGGCCACACCTGTGATGGACTGGACTATATCCATTACCTTCTGTCGGGCTTTCTGTTCAGGGGCATTGGTGTTTCTATAGCAAGCTGTAATGCAGCCAGCCAGCCACTCCCCACCACACATCTATAGAAGCTTGTGGAAGTCTTAAATTTCATGCCAAAACTTGGGAAACTTCTAAGAAAGTAGAAGCACTGCCGTGCTTTCAACAATTCACAATCAAAGTCAAAGTTAATTCATTATCAAATCATGTATGTGTCACCATATGCTACCTTGAAATTCATTTTCTTACAGGCATTTACAGGAAAAATAAATACAACAGAACTTACGAAAAGCTATACATAAACAATCACAAGCAACCAACGTGCAAAAGAAGACAAAATGCAAATAAAAATGTACTGAGAGCATGTGTTATAAAGAGAAAGGGAAAGAGAGGGGTTGGCTGCGATAATTTTGGAGAGGGAACAGTTGGGAAGTGGATGGGCGTGGGATCAGAGGAAGTGAGGGTGGGAGGGATTGTGGAGGATAACGGAGAGGAGAAGAATGGGTAAAGTATGACATTGTCAGAATCAGAATCTGGTTTAATATCACCTCCAGCGTTTGCCACTAGGTATTTGGCTTTGCAGCAGCAGTACATTGCAATGCATAAAAACTATCAACTACAATAAGAAATATATGTATTTACTGTATGTTTTAAAAATTAAGTAGATTGTGTAAGAAGGGAGCAGAAAACAGTAGTGAGGTAGTGTCCGGCCTTGGGTTTATTGCCCATTCAGAAATCCGATGGCAAAGGGAAAGAAGCTGTTCCCAAAACATTGAGTGTGTGTCTTCCATCCTCCTTGATGGCAGCAATGAGAAGAGGGCATATCCTGGGTGGTGGGGGTCCTAAACGATGGATGCTGCCATTTTGGAGACTTCAAGGTTTGAGAAGGTCCTCTGAAGGAGAACCTGCAGTTCTTAGAAGAGGCAGTTGCGAGGGGCTGAGACGTTGGGACTGGGTGGTGCACTAGAATAGTCGGAGATAAACTCCAAGACCTGGGCCTCAATACCCCGTGCTGGATTTCCTCACGTAGACCCCAGTCAGTTTGCATTGGCAAAAACATCTCCTCCACAATCTCCATCAGTACAGCAGCACCGCAGTCATAGTCATAGTCATACTTTATTGATCCTGGGGGAATTGGTTTTCGTTACAGTTGCACCATAAATAATAAATAGTAATAAAACCATAAATAGTTAAATAGTAATATGTAAATTATGCCAGGAAATAAGTCCAGGACCAGCCTATTGGCTCAGGGTGTCTGACCCTCCAAGGCAGGAGTTGTAAAGTTTGATGGACACAGGCAGGAATGACTTCCTATGACACTCAGTGCTGCATCTCGGTGGAATGAGTCTCTGGCTGAATGTACTCCTGTGCCCACCCAGTACATTATGTAGTGGATGGGAGACATTGCCAAGATGGCATGCAACTTGGACAGCATCCTCTTTTCAGACACCACCGTCAGAGAGTCCAGTTCCATCCCTACAACATCACTGGCCTTACGAATGAGTTTGTTGATTCTGTTGGTGTCTGCTACCGTCAGCCTGCTGCCCCAGCACACAACAGCAAACATGATAGCACTGGCCACCACAGACTCGTAGAACATCCTCAGCATCGTCCGGCAGATGTTATTGCAGGGACGTGTGCTTAGCCCCTGCTCTGCTCACTTCACACCAATGACTATGTGGCTAAGCACAGCTCCAACACCATATACAAGTTTGCTGATGACACCACTGTAGTGGACTGTATCAAAGGGGTTAATGAATCAGTATACAGGAGGGGGATTGAAAACTTGGCTGCGTGGTGTAGTAACAACAACTTCTCCCTCAATGTCAGTAAGACCAAGGAACTGATTGTAGACTTCAGTAGAGAGAAACTAGAGGTTCATGAGCTAGTAATCATTGGAGGATCAGAGGTAGAGGGGGCTACTAACTTTAAATTCTTGGGTGTCACTATCTCAGAGGACCTGTCCTGGACCCATCATGTAAATATATTTGTGAAGAAAGCACGACAGCACCCCTACTTCCTCAGGAGTCTGTGGAGATTCAGCATGTTATGAAAAATCCTGGCAAACCTCCATAGATGTGTGGTGGAAAGTGTGCCGACTGGCTGCATTACAGCCTGGTATGGAAACACCAACGCCTTTGAGTGGAAAACCCTACAAAAGTTAGGGGATTCGGCCCAGTACATCATTGGTAAAACCCTCCAAACCATTAAGCACATCTTCATGAAACGTTGCTGTAGAAAAGCAGCGTCCATCATCAAAGCTCCTCACCACCCAGGCCATGCTCTTTTCTCCCTGTTGCCATCAGGTAGAAGGTAGAAAAGACTCGGGACTCACACCACCAGGTTCAAGAACAGTTACTACCTCTCAATCATCAGGCTCTTGAACAAAAGGGGATAACTTCACTCATTTAGGAACTCTTTTATCTTGTTCCTTCATGCTTATTATTTATTGCTGTTTATTTATTATCTGCATTTGCACAGATTGTTTATAGTTTACAGGTCCTGATTACAGATACTGTTGTATAAATTTGCTAAATATGCCCACAGAGGGATGGAGCCAAAAGCTGGGCAGGTGATTGGCAAAAGGGATATGAGAGGATCACGGGACAGGAGGCCCAGGGAGAAAGAAAAGGGGGAGGGGGGGGAACCCAGAGGATGGGCAAAGAGTATAGTCAGAGGGTCAGATCCTCTGAAAAAAAAACCTCTAGGTTTTTCCCCCCCTCCACTTTTTCCTTCTCCCTGGGCCTCCTGTCCCGTGATCCTCTCATATCCCTTTTGCCAATCACCTGTCCAGCTCTTGGCTCCATCCCTCCCCCTCCTGTCTTCTCCTATCATTTTGGATCTCCCCCTCCCCCTCCCACTTTCAAATCTCTTACTAGCTCTTCCTTCAGTTAGTCCTGACGAAGGGTCTCGGCCCGAAATGTCGACTGTACCTCTTCCTAGGGATGCTGCCTGGCCTGCTGCATTCACCAGCAACTTTGATCTGTGTTGCTTGAATTTCCAGCTTCTGCAGAATTCCTAGTGTTTGCGTTTTCGATCCTTAATGCACAGTTATGACCGAAGCGTTAACAATTCCCCCACAGAGGCTGCTCAACACACTGAGTTCCTCCAGCAGATGGTTTGCTTCTCCAGTGGGCTCCAGCCTCTGGTGTCCCCAGGGAACAGTCTATCTCAGAGTTAATATGCTACGTTCCCTTTGCATGATTACTCAACACTGTGAGTTTGACAAATGGTGCTTGTGAGGATCGAGGCTTTTCCGAGCGGCTGGGTCAGGAGGCAAAGAGGGTGGAAATTGATATTCTCTGGCTGAAGCTCAGAGTTACTGGATACTTAACCCAGCAGCCAAGCTACTGGCTCGGTTACTCTCTGGGAAAAGATTCGGAAAATGGCTGGTGACACGACCAGGCAGACAGGTGAGAAGCTAAGTTAGGCACTGCACAGCGAGCTCAGAAAAGGGCCCCTCAGCCCATCTGCCTGATGCTGGTGAGTTCCATATTCTAACTGCTTTCTTGTTCTGAGAGTTCAAATCCCACACCAGCAGTTAGAGTACAGAAATGCTGCTGCACTTAAAATGAGAATACACCCCTCCTGCGTGGCTCAGCTAACGAGCAGGAACCAGGGATGGTCTTGTTTGAACACAAGAGATCCTGCAGATGCTGGAAAATCCAGGGCAACGCCCACGCGGAATGCTGGAGGAACGCAGCAGGGCAGGCAGACGGGAGGGCCAGAGTTAAAGGGAGATGTTGGCCAGGTGGGAATGTAGGCGTACAAAAGGCTAACAGAAGTGCTTAAAATTCCTTATTTTATAGAAGCGTTTAAAATTATGACAAGGTCGACAGTAACAGGGTAGGGGGAGATCAAAACTAGCGGTCATAGGCTTAGGGGGAGAGTGGAAACATTCTGAAGGGACATGAGGGCCAACTTCACACAGAAAGTGGTGAGTGTATGGTGAGAACTGCCAGAGGAAGTGGTTGAGGCAGGTATAATAGTAGCATTTACCAAGCACTTGGATAGGTACATGAGGGTCTATGACTGGTAAGGAGCGTGCAGGGGTGGGCCTTGGAGGGATATGGAAATCGGGACTAGCAGGGTGGGCACCATGGTTGGCATTGGACTGGTTGAGCCGAAAGGCCTGTACCTGTATTGCATGTCTCTATGACCGGATGGGTACAAGGTGAGTGGGGCAGGGTTTGGAGGGATAGGTCTTGAACGCAGGAAATTTGGACTAGCAGGGAGGGCATCACGGTCAGCATGCATTTATTGGGCTGAAGGGCCTGTATGCATTCTGTATTGCTCTGTGACTCTAAACATTATCAGGCTTCTCTTGCTGTAGTGACGCTCTTCATGAAATTAGATATGGATCTGTTGTGTGTGGAAACAAGATCTTGCACATCTTACAAAGACCCTTTTGACTTCAACTGTGTGAAAGTTTATTCCTGACCAGCATCCATCCCCAACCATAGACTGCCGCTGATTCTGTGGTCCTCCCCACAGCCCGTCCCCCTGAGACCCCGCAAGCCTCCAACGGCTATGGGCTCGTCATGCGCTTATAGATCGGATTGAGTTACAGGAATAAGAGGAGGAGGGGAAGATTCTGAGGGGCAGAATTAATCCACAAGGATCAATCAGAGTGTGGGCTTGTGTGAGGGAGATCATTTCGGATCAACGTGATTGGATTCTTCAAGGGAATGACAAAATGTGTCAATTATGTCTGTGCAAATAATATAGTCTACGCATGTAGACTGTGAAATGTATTCTGCCTGGAGGTTGGCAACCAGTGGTGTTCTGCAGGAACCTGTTCCGGGACCCCTGCTCTTTGTGATTTTTAAAAATGACTTGGATGAGGGGGTTCCTTAAGGTTGTCATAGCCAGGGGGTGGTAGTGCTGATAAGCTCTAAACCAGCTATTAAATGCTCCTAATAGTGTGAGTCTCAAATAGCCTCTGACAATCATGTCCAGCTCCTAGCTTTCACGTAACACACGCAAAATGCTGGAGGAACTCAGCAGGCCAGACAGCATCGATGCAAAAGAGTACAGTCAATGTTTTGGGTCGAGACCCTCCAACAGGATATCTGCTGAAAGGTCTCGGCCCGAAACATCGACTGTTCTGTTTTCCATCGATGCTGCCTGGCCTGCTGAGTTCCTCCAGCATTTTGTGTGTGTTGCTTGGATTTCCAGCATCGGAAGATTACCTCTTGTTTGTGCCTGGCCTTCACGTGTAGCTTAGCTACTAAGTGCAGCAGAACCATTTCTACTGAAAGGAGAAGGGGCAAATGTGCGTTACTGGCGCCTTAAAACCAGTCATTTCAGGTAGATGGGCTCATCAGCCGTGGTCGGCAGCTCATCTACGAGAAGGAAAACTCTGATGTCAAACCTCTGCTGCCGTGCAGCTATACCCACTCACGGAGAAGGCTTCAGGGGTAAACCCTGAGGGAAACACTGGAGCTGGACGGCTGACCAGAAGTGCACTGAGAGCGGTAAGCGTAAAGGAGTTGGGGGCTTACCTTTCTGGTTAACAACGGATGGTGTAATCCTGGTCATATTACAATTGAGGAACGTGTTTGTAGACCGGATATTGAACTTTTTTGCTGTTGGACTCCGGCCATATTCCACTGAGATACAACACTGGGCGTCACGGGAGGTCGTTCCTGCCTGTGGCCATCGAACTTGCAGCTCCTCCCGTGGAGGGTCACACACCCTGAGCCAATAGGCTGGTCCTGGATGTATTTCCATCTGACATAGTTTGCATATTGTTGTTTGATTGTTTGTGGGTTTTGTATTGCTATATTTATGCTCTATTCCTGGTTGGTGCGGCTGTAACGAAACCCAATTTCCCTCGGGATCAATAATGTATATCTATCTATCTAAGGCAGTCGTGCATTGAATACAGTCGTGCATTGAACTCCTGCGATGCTGCTGGTGTCAAACTCTTTCAGTGTCTGCTGTTCCTTTAGGATTTATCAGCTGCGTGGAGAAGGGGAGCCTGCTGTATGGGCGACAGCTTGCTCTCCATACCACACTGCCCTGGCTTGCATACTGTTTTGTGTATCACGTAGGCAGCTTGAATGCAATATCTATAGTCCGCCCCATCCAGCTGAGGGTCTCAATCTGGTGGTCCTGCTCTCACTGCAGGAATAGTACAATCCCAAACTCTTTCATAAACTTCCATGTCCGCTGTCATCCGCCAAGGTGCTATCCATGAGTTTCCTTTTATGGCACTGTGTCCGATTTAAATATCTCAGTACTGTTGATTTATTAAACTGTGTATGTTTATACAGCCAGCCTCTCCTCCATGGACTCTATCTACACTTATAAAAGCGCCCAATGGAATCAAAGTCCTCTTCCACCCAGACATTCTGTCCTCACACATCCCCTCAGGCTTAGTTACCTTTTAAGCCCATTAGCCGACTGGTGTAGGTGGTGGGGGCGGAGATAAATCTTTGCCAAAGGAGGTGTAAGACACTCCTTCCCTCCGCTGGCTCACAGGTCACCCTTGGACAAGGTGTAGCACCTGCTTGGCCCCCCGGATCAGGGTCACATGAAGCTGTGGGAGCAGGTGGTGGACGGTCGTACGAGCAGCTGGTGCATATCACAAGTCCTGGTTATGTGACCAATGACGCCAGGCAGACAGTCTCTGAAGAGTATTGATAATGGCTGGGGCCACCCGTCTTGTAAAGACTCTGCCCAGAAGATGGCAATGGCAAACCACTTCTGTAGGAAAGTTTGCCAAGAACAATCGTGGTCAGAATGACCATGTTTACCCACGTCAGGTGTACAGCACATAATGGTGGTGAGCAGTAGCTCACCAAAGTTCCATGTCCTGGGCCGGTCTTTCAGGTTGTCCCCAGATATAATGCATTTAAATACATAGGATTACAAAAGAAACCAATTGTATTGAAATACAATATAATTGAATTTCTGTGTGGTAGAGAGCACTTGATAAATGAAGGAAATGCTGAATTTCAGTTCAAGGTTAGTGAAAATAAAGATGTAATTTTTTTTCCTATACAAGTTCACGGACCCCCAGTTGAAAACCTCTAGCCTAGTCCCATTAGCCTGCACGCCGATCATAGCCCTCCACGCCCTTCTCATCCATGTACCTATCCAAGTTTCTCTCAAATCGTGAAATCAAACCTGCATCCACCACTTTCACTGGCAGCTCATTCCACACCCTCAGCACCCTCTGAGTGAAGAAGCTCCCCTTCATGTTGCTCTTAAATAGTTCACCTTTTACCCTTAACCCATGACCTCTAGTACCAGTCTCGTCTAACCTCAGTGGAAAAAGCGTGCTTGCATTTACCTTATCTACGCCACTCCCCTCATAATTTGTACACCTCTGTCAAATCTCTCCTCATTCTCCTATGCTTTAGGGAATGAAGAACTCACCTATTCAATCTCTGCCTATAACTCGGGTCCTCAAGTCCTGGCAACATCCTTGTAATTTTTCCCCGCACTCTATCAATCTTTCCTGCAATAGGTGACCAAACTGCATGCAACTGCACTCCTTTGAATGAGGCCAAGGGAAGATGGGTAGGCGTGTGGAGAGGAATTAAAATAAGCAGTATAGAGCTCTTAGTAATTTCACATCTGTCACTGAGATGACCTCTCGTTCTCCTAGAAGGCCGGGTTTGTTTGGCATCTTTCCTCCAAGGATGTTTTACTTTATGCATAAAATAAACTCACTGAAAATGACCTGTTCCATATATACTGCTCCTTAGAGAGAAGACCAGATTGTGACAAAACATATGCACAGTCAGTGAGCTCAGTGGGCCAAGAGGCGGGCAATGCTTGACATTTCAGGACTAGACCTTTATCTGAGTGTGGAGGGGAGATACCTGGTATAAAGAGGTGGTCGTGGGCGGGGGGGCGGTGGAGGTAGTCTTCAAAAGGTGCATTCCATCACTAAGGACCCCCATCACTCAGGCCATGCCCCTTTTTCACTGCTACCATCAGGGTAGAGGTAGAGGAACTGGAGACTCTGTTTCAGGAACAGCTTCTTCCCCTCTGCCATCCAATTTCTGACAGGACAATGAACCCATTGACACTAGCACACTATTTTGCTCAGATTTACAGCATCTGCAGATTTGCCCTTGTTTGTGATTTAATCACTACTTAGTTAATTTTACTATATATATACACACACATTGTAATTTAGTTTTTATTATGCATTGCATTGTACCACTGCTGTAAAACAACAAATTTCACAAGATATGCCAGTGATATTAAACCTGATTCTGATTAACTGACCTCAATTCCAAACTGATTCTGTGACTACAGACTCACTCTCGAGCACTCCTCAACTCGTTACTCCGCAATCTCTGTCTGTCTCTCTCTATTAAGTTCTATTTGCACATTTTGTCTTCTTTAGCACATTGGCTGTTTTTTCAGTCGTTGTTTGTGTGTAGTTTTTCATTGATTTTGTTGTATTTCCTTGTTCTACTGTGAATGTCGAGGTAAGAATGAATCTCAAGGTAATATATGGTGACATATACACACTTTGAAAATAAACTTTGATCTTGGTAAGCATGAATATGTAAGGCCAAAGGTTCCTGCTTCTGTCCTCTATGACTCCATAATCTGAGTTTTAACTTTGATTAATAACGGTTTGTGAGGGACTTTATCAATGTTCAATCATGCTGATTTTCAATACTATTTTGCTTGCTACTGCCTCCGATCATCATCATTGCGTGCCGTGTCATATTGACGTGGGCGATCACAGTCTTCCCATGACCTTGTTTGTTCTCGGGCTAATTTTTCTACGGAAGTGGTTTGCCATTGCCTTCTTCTGGGCAGTGACTGTACTCCTCGTCAATACTCTTCAGAGATTGTTTGCCTGGCATCAGTGGTCGCATAGTCAGGACTTGTGATATGCACCAGCTGCTCATATGACCATCCAGCACCTGGTCACATGGCTTCACATGACCCTGATCAGGTTGGGGGGGGGTGCTAAGCAGGTGCTACACCTTGACCAAGGGCTAGCAGAGGGAAGGAGCACCTTGCACTTCCTTTGGCAGAGACGTATCACCATCCCCCCAACCATAAGACCATAAGATATAGGAGCAGAATTAGGCCCTTGGGCTCATAGAGTCTGATCCACCATCTCATCATGGCTAATCCATTTCCGTCTCAGCCCCAATCTCCTGCCTCTTCCCTGTGTCCGTTCATGGCCTGATCAACCAATAATTTATCAACCCTACTGACTCCAATATACGTCATTTATTTTACAGATCGACAATAATTTTTCCTAATCATATTATTATTTTCTAATTCCACTTGTATCCTTTCATTAGAACATAGAACAGTACAGGCCCTTCAGCCCACGATGTCTATGCTGACCATGATACCAATCAAGGCTAATCCCATCTGCCTGCATAAGGCTTCTATCCCTCCATTCCCTGTCTCTTCATGCATCTGCCTTCGTGCCCCTTAAATGCTACCACTGTCCAGTGTCCCCGATGACTGTGAGAAGTACATCCATCTGGACCACCTAACAATCTGTATGAGGGTCTCAGTGTCTGGGGTATCTTGGATTGCAACTTCAGCATTCTTAAGTGAGAGGGTAAACAGCCAGAAGTTGTGGTCCATGTAGGTACCAATGACACGAGTGACAAGGTTCTGCATTGGGGCTTCAGGATGTTAGATGCCAAGTTAAGGGACAGATCCTCCAGGTTTGTGATCTCAGGATTGCTATCCGTGCTGCACGCTAGGAAAGTTATACAGTTTAATACACGGCTGAGGAGCTGGTGCAGGAAGGAGGGTGTAAGATCATTGGGCTCTCTTCCAGGGAAGGTGAGGCCTATACAGAAGGGACAGTTAGCACCCAGACTGCAGGCAGACTAGCGGGAGGATTTGTTAATGCTGCACGGTGGGGTTCAAACTAGAGCTGCAGGGAGGATGGGAACCCGAGTGCCAGAACAGTTAGTGGAGAGGTCGTGGAGGCTGATGTTGGTAGGAATCAAAAGGTTAAGCCTGATGAGACTAGTGTTCCGAGCTGCCAATATTTCAATGCAAGCAGTATCGTAGGAAAGGAGGATAATAGTACTGAAGATGAAGTAGCTGGTTTAGATACAGAGGTAACGTGTAGTGAGGAGAGGCTGTTGACAGGACAAAATTGCAGTCAACAGGATGAGTTCCAATGTAAATGGTAGATAAAATTGAGAAATGTGAATACAGACCTGAAGGTGTTATATTTGAATGTGTGCGGTATAGAGAATAAGATAAATGAACGCAGTGTACTTATAGATAAGCAGGTAAGATGTTGTAGGCATCACTGAATCATGGCTGAAAGAAAATTTTAGCTGGGAAGTTAATGTCCAAGGATACACATTGTATCAAAAGAACTGGTGCAGGAAAGCAGAGGGGACGGTGTTGCTCTGTTGGTTAAAAAATGAAATCAAATCATTAGAAAGAGGTGATAAAGGGTCAGAAGGTGTTGAATCATTGTGGGTAGAGCTAAGGAACTGTAAGAGTTAAAAAGACCCTGATGGGAGTTATATACAGACCCCAAAGAGTAGTATTGATGAGGCCTACAAATTACAAAGGGAGATAGAAAGTGCGTGCCAAAAGTGCAATAGTTACAATAGTCATGGGGGATTTCAGTATGTAGGTAGATTGGGAAAAGCAGGTTGGTGCTGGATTCCTGGAGGGGGAATTTCTAGAACATCTATGAGATGGCTTTTTAAGAGCAGCTCGAGGTTAACTGGGTCAGCTATTCTGGACTGGGTGTTGTGCGATGAAACAGAGTTGATTAGCGAACTTAAGGTAAATGAACCCTCAGGGAAAAGTCATCATAATATGATCAAATTCACCCTGAAATTTGAGAAGGAGAAGCTAAAGTAAGATGTATCCGTATTATAGTGAAGTAAAGGAAATTACAGAAGCATCACAGAAGAGCTGGCCGGAATTGATTGGAAAAGAATACTAGCAGGGATGACAGCAGAACAGCAATGGCAGAAATTTCTGGAAGCAATTTGGAAGGAACAGGATATATACATCCCAAAGAGGAAGAAGTATTCTGAAGGAAAGCTGACACCACCGTACCTAACAAGAGAAGCCAAAGCCTACGTAAAAGTCAAAGAGAGGGCATTTAATAGAGCAAAATTATTGGGAATTTAGAGGATTGGGAGGCTTTTAAAAACCAACAGAAGGCAACTAAAAAAGCCAATAAGAAGCCAAAGGTGGAATATGAAAGTAAGCTAGTCAATAATATTAACAAGGATACTAAAAATTTCTTCAGATATATAAAGTGTAATAGAGAGGCAAGAGTGGATATCAGACTGCTGAAATACGATGCTGGAGAGGTAGTAATGGGGGACAATAAAATGGCAGACAAAATGAATAAGTATTTTGCAACAATCTTCAGTGTGGAAGACACTAGAAGTAATTCCAGATGTCAGGTATCATGAATTGTGTGAGAAAATGTTATTGGGAAATTGAAAGGTCTGAAGGTAGATAAATCACCTGGACCAGATGCTGCACACCCCAGGGTTCTGAAAGAGGTGGCTGAAGAGATTGTGGAGGCACTAGTAATGATCTCTCAAGAATCAATAGATTCTGGAATGGTTCCAGAAGACTGGAATATTGCAAATGTCACTCCACTCTTCAAGAATGGAAAGAGGCAGAAGAAAGGAGATTATAGATCAGTTAGTCTGACCTCAGTGGTTGGGAAGATGTTGGAGTCGATTGCTAAGGACGTGGTTTTGTGGTACTTGGAAACACATGGTAAAATAGGCCATAGTCAGCATGGTTTCCTCAAGGGAAAATCTTGCCTGACAAACCTGTTGGAATTCTTTGAGGAAATAACAAGTAGGATAGACAAACAAGTATCGGTGGATGTTGTGTACTTGGATTTTCAGAAGGCCTTTGACAAGGTGTCATACATGAGGCTGCCATTTCTTTGCCCATTCTCTTAATCTGTCTAAGTCCTTCTGTAGCCTCTCTACTTCCTCAAAGCTTCCTACCCCTCCACCTATTGTCATATCATCTGCACACTTAGCAACAAAGCCATCAATTCCAGCTTTCAAATCGTTGATATATAGAATATAAAAGGAATCGGTCCCAACACAGACCCCTGTGGAACACCACTGGTCACTGGCAGCCAAGCAGAAAAGGCTCTCTTTATAACAAGAGGACATGAGTATATAACAAGAGGCATCCGTTAGTCTTGCGAGACCATGGATCTGCGCCTGTAAAGTCTTCACTTTCCAAGGTGCAGGCCTGGGCAAGGTTGTATGGAAGACCAGCAGTTGCCCATGCTGCAAGTCTCCCCTCTCCATGACACCGATGTTGTCCAAGGGAAGGGCATTAGGACCCATACAGCTTGGCACCAGTGTCGTCGCAGAGCAATGTGTGGTTAAGTGCCTTGCTCAAGGACACAACACGCTGCCTCGGCTGGGGCTCGAACTCATGGCCTTCAGGTCACTAGTCCAATGCCTTAACCACTTGGCCACATGCCCACACTATAAAAAGAGGACATGAGCATATAACAAGAGGACATGAGTTGAGAGTTAAAGGGCAAAAGTTTAGGGGTAACATGAGGGGGAACTTCTTTACTCAGAGAGTGGTAGCTGTGTGGAACGAGCTTCCAGCAGAAGTGGTTGAGGCAGGTTCTATGTTGTCGTTTAAAGTTAAATTGGATAGATATATGGACAGGAAAGGAATGGAGGGTTATGGGCCAAGTGCAGGTTGGTGGGACTAGGTGAGAGTAAGAGTTCGGCATGGACTAGAAGGGCCGAGATGGCCTGTTTCCGTGCTGTAATTGTTATATGGTTATATGGTTATTCCCACTCTCTGCCTCCTCCCAATTAACCATCGCTTTATCCATGCTACAAAGAAGAGAAAATATGCAGATGCTGGAAATCTGGAGGAATTCAGCAAGCCAAGCAACATCTATGGAAAAAGGTACAGTCGTGTTTCAGGCCGAAACCCTTCGGCAAAAAGAATCTTTCCTGTAATACCTTGAGCTCATTGCTCATAAAGCAGCCTTGTGTGTGGCACCTTGTCAAGGGGCCTCTGAAAATCTAAGTACACAATATCAATCAATTCTCCTTTGTCTATTCTGCTTGTTGTTTCTTCAAAGAATTTGTACGTTCTCTCCGTGAATACCTGGGTTTCCTCCCACAGTCCAAAGACATACCAAACGGTAGGTTATTTGGACATTGTAAATTGTCCTGTGATTAGGCGCAAATTAGATCAGTGGTGGCACGGCCCAAAGGGCTGGAAGGGCCTATTCCACGCTATATCTCAATAAATAAATAAAGTTTATTAAATGCCCTAATGTATCTAATGCTACTATTGCCCTTGCATGGAATTCCATGCACCCACCAAACTTTGTGTAAAAAAAACTACCTCTGCCATCTCCCCTATACTTCCCCCAAATCATCTTAAAACTTTGTCCCCTGGCATTAGCCATGTCTGCCCTGGGAAAATGTCTCTAGCTGTCCCCTCAATTCTATGCCTCTCATCATCTTACACACCACTATCAAGTCACCTCTAATCTCCCTTTTGTCCAAAGCCTACCTCACTCAACCTTTCTTAGACATGCTCTCTAATCCAGGCAGCATCCTGGTAAATCTCCTCTAAACCCTCTCTAAAGCTTCCACATCCTTCCCATGAGGTGACCAGAAATGAACACAATATTCCAATTGTGGTCCGACTGGAATTTTAGAGTCAGGATCATGGAGAAGCACAGCACAGAAACAGGCCCTTTGGCCCATCTAGCCATGACATTTAAACTGCCTACTCCCATCAACCCACACTGGGACCATAGCCCCCCAAACCCCCACCATCAACGTACCTATCCAAACTTCTCTTAAATGTTGATATCCAGCTCCCATGCACCACTCATTCTGGGAGCTCATTCCATACTATCTAAGTGAAGTCGTTTCCCCTCATAATCCCCTTAAACTTCTCAACTTTCACCCTTAACCCATGACCTCTGGTTGTAGTCCCACACAACCTCAGTGGAAAAAGGCTGCTTGCATTTACCCTATCTATACCCCTCATAATTTTGTAAACCTCTATCAAATCTCCTCTCAATCTCCTATGTTCTAAAGATAAAGTTCTAACCTATTCAATCTTTCCTTATAATTCAGGTCCTCCAGACCCAGCAACATCTTTGTAAATTTTCTCTGCGCTTTTTCAATCTTGTTTACATCCTTCTTGTAGGTAGGTGACCAAAAATGCACACAATACTCCAAATTTGGCCTCACCAACATCTTACACAACTTCAACATAACATCCCATCTTCTGTACTCAATTAACAGAATTCTGCAGATGCTGGAAATTCAAGCAACACACATCAAAGTTGCCGGTGAACGCAGCAGGCCAGGCAACATCTGTAGGAAGAGGTGCAGTCGACGTTTCAGGCGGAGACCCTTCGTCAGGACTAACTGAAGGAAGAGACTCTTCCTTCAGTTAGTCCTGACGAAGGGTCTCGGCCTGAAACGTTGACTGCACCTCTTCCTACAGATGCTGCCTGGCCTGCTGCGTTCACCAGCAACTTTGATGTGTGTTTCTGTACTCAATTCATTGATTTATGAAGGCCAATGAACCAAAGCTTTCTTTATGGCCCTATCTAGCTGTGACACCACTTTCAATGAATTATGCACCTGTATTCCCAGATCCCTTTGTTCTGCCACACTCCTCAGTGACCTACTGTTCATGGTGTAAGACCTACTCTGGCTGGTCCTACCGAAGTGCAACACCTCACACGTGTCTGCATTAAATCCTATCTGCTATTTTTCAGCCCATTTTTCCGGCTGGTCCAGATCGCACTGCAAGCCATGATAGTCTTCCTCGCTGTCCACTGCACCCCCAATCTTGTATCATCGGCAACTTTGCTGATCCAATTAACCACATTATTATCTCTATCATACAAAGACCCAGCACCAATCCCTGTGGCACACCTCTAATCACAGGCCTCCAGTCAAAGGCAACCCTGTAGTACCAGTCTCTGGCTTCTGCCACATAGCCAATGTCTAATCCAATTTACTACCTCATCCTGAATGCCAAGCAATTGAACCTCCTTGACCAGCCTCCCATGTGGGACCTTGTCAAATGACTTTAGTCCATGTAGACCATATCCACTGCCTTGCCTTCATCTATTTTTCTGGTAACTGCCTCGAAAAACTCTGTAAGGTTGATTAGACATGACCTACCACATATAAAGCCATGTTGACTATCCTTCATCAATCCATGTCTATCCAAATACTTATATATCCAGTCCCTTAGAATACCTTCCAATAAATTTCCCAAACCTAATATCAGACTCACCAGTCTATAATTTCCCGGTTTATGCTGAGAGCAGTTTTTAAACAGTGAAACAACATTGGCAATCCTCCACTCCCCTGGTTCTCCTGTCACTAAGTATGTTTTAAATATCTAGTGCCCTGACAATTTCTGCACTTGCCTCCTGTAGGGTCTGAGCGAATGCCTTGTCACACCCTGGGGATTTATCCACCCTGATTTGCCTGAGGGTAGCAAACACCTCCTCCTCTGTAATCTGAACAGGGACCATGAAGTTGATGGCACTTTGCTTCGCTTCAATATACTCTGTATCTGTCTCCCAAGTAAATACAGATGCAAAGAATCCATTTAAGATCTCCCCTATCTCTTTTGGCTCCACACATGGATTACCATTCTGATCTTGCTGAGGACCAATCTTTATGCTCTTAACGTATCTGTAGAATCCCTTAGGATTCTGCATTGCCTTGTCTGCTGGAGCAACATCGTGCTGCCTTTTAACCTTCCTGATTTCTTTCTTAGAGCTGCGATATTACCTCATGGCTCATATACCATCAATAATACCTCATGGAATTCAGATACCCCACCACTGCCTGAACCTTCTCCCTGTGAGCATGTGAGTTTCCTCCGGGTGCTTTGGTTTCCCCCCACTATCCAAAGAAGTACCAGTTGGTAGATTAATCAGTCATTGTAAAGTGCCCTGTGATTGCTGAGTGGTGTGGCTCAAAGGGCCGGAATAGCCTATTCTGCGCGGTATCTCAATAGTCATAGTCATAGTCATACCTTATTGATCCCAGGGGAAACTGGTTCTTGTTACAGTTGCACCATAAATAATAAATAGTAATAGAACCATAAATAGTTAAACAGTAATATGTAAATTATGCCAGTAAATTATGAAATAAGTCCAGGACCAGCCTATTGGCTCAGGGTGTCTGATCCTCCAAGGGAGGAGTTGTAAAGTTTGATGGCCACAGGCAGGAATGACTTCCTATGACGCTCTGTGCTGCATCTCGGTGGAATGAGTCTCTGGCTGAATGTACTCCTGTGCCCACCCAGCACATTATGTAGTGGTTGGGAGACATTGTCCAAGATGGCATGCAACTTAGACAGCATCCTCTTTTCAGACACCACCGTCAGAGAGTCCAGTTCCATCCCCACAATATCACTGGCCTTACAAATGAACTTGTTGATTCTGTTGGTGTCTGCTACCCTCAGCCTGCTGTCCCAGCACGCAACAGAAAACATGATAGCACTGGCCACCACGGACTCGTAGAACATCCTCAGCATCGTCCGGCAGATGTTAAAGGACCTCAGTCTCCTCAGGAAATAGAGACGGCTCTGACCCTTCTTGTAGACAGCCTCAGTGTTCTTTGACCAGTCCAGTTTATTGTCAATTCGTATCCCCAGGTATTTGTAATCCTCCACCATGTCCACACTGACCCCCTGGATGGAAACAGGGGTCACCGGTACCTTAGCTCTCCTCAGGTCTACCACCAGCTTCTTAGTCTTTTTCACATTAAGCTGCAGATAATTCTGCTCACACCATGTGACAAAGTTTCCTACCGTAGCCCTGTACTCGACCTCATCTCCCTTGCTGATGCATCCAACTATGGCAGAGTCATCTGAAAAATTCTGAAGATGACAAGACTCATTGAAGTCCGAGGTGTAAATGGTGAAGAGAAAAGGAGACAAGACAGTCCCCTGTGGAGCCCCAGTGCTGCTGATCACTCTGTCTGACACACAATGTTGCAAGCACACGTACTGTGGTCTGCCAGTCAGGTCATCAAGAATCCATGATACCAGAGAAGCATCCGTGTGGTAGGTCATGTCTAATCAACCTTACAGAGTTTTTCGAGGCATCCACCCTTGTGTGTATGACAGTAAACTTGACTTGACATGACCCCTGCTCCCTTTATCTCCTCATTATTTACTTTGTGCACTCACTGTGGAAATCACAGCTTTTCATTTCTTACAACGATGTAAGAGATTCAGGGGATATCAGGCAAGTTCAAAGAAAATTTATTAACAAAGTACATAAATGTCACCATATACAACTCCGAGATTCACTTTCGTCTGGCCATACTCAATAAATCCAATAACCACAATAGGCTCAATGAGAGACCACGCTGACAGGGTGGACAACTAGTGTGCAAATAGAAAAAGAAAGGAAAAGATAATAATAATAAATATCAAGAACATGAGATGAAGAGTCCTTGAAAATGAGACCCTAGGTTGTGGGAACAGTTCAGTGATGGGGCAGTGGGGCGAGTGAAGTTATCTCCTCTGGTTCAAGAGCCTAATGGTTGAGGGGTAATAACTGTTCCTCAACCTGGTGCTGTGATTCATGAGGCTCCTGCACCTTCTTCCTAATGGCAGCAGCGAGAAGAGAGCATGAACTGGGAGATGGGTGTTCCCTGATGAAGGATACTGCTTTCCCGTGACAATGCTTGGTGTAGATGTTCTTAATGGTGAGGAGGGCTTTACCGGTGATGCACTGGGCATATCCACTGTTTGTGGGATTTTACGCCAAAGGGCACTGGTGTTTCCATAGTAGGCAGTGATGCAGCCAGTCAATATATGCTCCACGACACATCGATAAAAGTTTATCAAAGTTTTAGACACCATGCTGAATCTTCATAAGTTTCTAAGCAAGTAGAATTTGCTGGAATGTGCTGGAATTCCTTCTTTGTAATTGCACTTACATGCTGGGATGAGGACAGGTCCTCTGAAATGGTAACACCAATGAATTTAAAGGTTCGGCATAAATGTTAATCTTACTTAATATAATGTACCACCGAGGTGTCATCACATAGGAAGCACCAATAGCGTTATACTGTTAGCTTTTTTTTGATTGCGTGTTGTAAATGCGCCACGTTATTTATTACACACAAAATGCTGGAGGGACTGATTCTATAGGCATCCATTAGTCTCGTGAGACCATGGATTTGCGCCTTGGAAGGTTTCCAGGGCGCAGGCCTGGGCAAGGTTGTATGGAAGATCAGCAGTTGCCCATGCTGCAAGTCTCCCCTCTCCACGCCACTGATGTTGTCCAAGGGAAGTGCACCAGGACCCATACAGCTTGGCAGCGGTGTCGTCGCAGAACAATGTGTGGTTAGTCATAGTCATAGTCATACTTTATTGATCCCGGGGGAAATTGGTTTTCGTTACAGTTGCACCATAAATAATTAAATAGTAATAAAACCATAAATAGTTAAATAGTAATATGTAAATTATGCCAGGAAATAAGTCCAGGACAAGCCTCAGGGTGTCTGACCCTCCAAGGGAGGAGTTGTAAAGCTTGATGGCCACAGGCAGGAATGACTTCCTATGACGCTCTGCGTTGCATCTCGGTGGAATGAGTCTCTGGCTGAATGTATTCCTGTGCCCAACCAGTACATTATGTAGTGGATGGGAGACATTGTCCAAGATGGCATGCAACTTGGACAGCATCCTCTTTTCAGACAACACCGTGAGAGAGTCCAGTTCCATCCCCACAACATCACTAGCCATACGAATGAGTTCAGTGCCTTGCTCAAGGACACAACACACTGCCTCAGCTGAGGCTCGAACTAGCGACCTTCAGATCACTAGACCGACGCCTTAACCACTTGGCCATGCACTGGGACTCAACGGGCCAGGTAATATCTATGGAGAGGAATAAACAGTCGATGTTTTGGGCTGGGATGCTTCATCAGGTCTCTGCTGGTTCCACGTGTGTGTGTGAGATCGATAGATATTGATTGATTGATTCAGGATTTCCAGCATCTTGTGTTTATGAATATTACTAACATCCCAAGGAGGTGAAGGAGGACAAGCTTGAAGTACAGAGGGAGAAATCAGTGTTGATGCCAGCAGGTTGGAGGCTAATGAGACAGAGTATGAGGTGTTGCACCTCTGCCCTGAGATTGGCCTCAATATGACTGAAGAGGTGGCCATGGACTAGCATGTTGGAACAGGAATGGGGATAAGAACTAAATTGTTGGCCACCAGTAAATTCCACTTTTGGCAGGTGAAGCAGAAGTGCATGACAAGGCAGCCCCCCAATTTATGTCAGATCTCACCAACGTAGAGGAGGTTAATTCATAGTCAGTAATATCACTTTATGTGTTATGCGTGAGTTATATGTACTGCATTGTGCACTTGGATCTGGAGCAATGTTGTTTCATTTGGTGGTATACATGTGTACAGTTGAATGACAATAAACTGAACTTGAACTTGAGCAAGCCAGCAAGCCTTCACAATAAAGAGTACTGCATGGATATCATAGAATCACAGAACACTATAGTACAGAAACAGGCATTTTGGCCCATCTGATCCACGCTGAACCATTAACCTGTCCAGTGCATTCCACCTGCACCTGTTGGTCATGTCAGATGGTTTTGGAAAAAAGCAGACCCTGGTCTTCCACACCTTGTAGCCTATTTTGAACAGGGCCACAAAAAGTGAATGAATCATGTCACCTTAACATCATGAACTGCAAACAGCAACATCAACGAACTGCAGTTCGGCAGACAAGCGAGCTCTGCAGCAGGTAGTCAAAAATGCCCAATGCATCACTGGCACCAGCTGACCCGCCAAACAGAAAGATGTTGGTAAAGGGCCAGCAACATCATAAAGGATCCCACAGATTTTGTCCTACTCCCATCGGGGAGGAGGCTACGTAGCATCCACACCAGGACCATCTGGTATTAAAAACAGTTACTTCCCCCAAGCAAACACGAGGAATTCTGCAGATGCTGGAAATTCAAGCAACACACATCAAAGTTGCTGGTGAACGCAGCAGGCCAGGCAGCATCTCTAGGAAGAGGTACAGTCGACATTTCAGGCCGAGACCCTTCGTCAGGACTAACTGAAGGAAGAGCTAGTAAGGGATTTGAAAGTGGGAGGGGGAGGGGGAGAACCAAAATGATCGGAGAAGACAGGAGGGGAGGGGTGGAGCCAAGAGCTGGACAGGTGATTGGCAAAAGGGATATGAGAGGATCATGGGACAGGAGGCCCAGGGAGAAGGAAAAAGGGGGGGGGAACCCAGAGGATGGGCAAGGGGTATAGTCAGAGGGACAGAGGGAGAAAAAGGAGAGTGAGAGAAAGAATGTGTGTATATAAATAAATAACAGATGGGGTACGAGTGGGAGGTGGGGCATTAGCGGAAGTTAGAGAAGTCAATGTTCATGCCATCAGGTTGGAGGCTACCCAGACAGAATATAAGGTGCTGTTCCTCCAACCTGAGTGTGGCTTCATCTTTACAGTAGAGGAGGTCATGGATAGACATGTCAGAATGGGAATGGGATGTGGAATTAAAATGTGTGACCACTGGGAGATCCTGCTAAGCAGTAAGGCTGATCAACACCTCCACCCACTAACCCACCCCTCCACACCCCCAACCACCACTTTATCATTACCTGTCAGAGTCACCTGGTGTAGACACTCCTGTCCCTAGTGCTACCTTATGGACATACATTCAATGTATACAAGCTATCTTACGTATTTATATTTATTGTGTTTTTTTTATTATTGTGTTCATTCTTATTGTTTTCTTTTGTGCTGCATCAAATCCAGAACTAGAATTATTTTGTTCTCCTTTACACTTCTGTATTGGAAATTACACCTGGTACGGGAGCAATCGAGCATCAGACCAGAAGTCCATAAGACCATAAGACCATAAGACAAAGTTGCAGAAGTAGGCCATTTGGCCCATCGAGTCTGCTCCACCATTTTATCATGAGCTGATCCATTTTATCCTATTTAGTCCCACTGCCCCGCCTTCTCACCATAACCTTTGATGCCCTGGCTACTCAGATACCTATCAATCTCTGCCTTAAAGACACCCAATGACTTGGCCTCCACTGCTGCCCGTGGCAACAAATTCCATAGATTCACCACCCTCTGACTAAAAAAATTTTTTCGCATTTCTGTTCTGAAAGGGCGCCCTTCAATCCTGAAGTCATGCCCTCTCGTACTAGACTCCCCCATCATGGGAAACAACTTTGCCACATCCACTCTGTCCATGCTTTTTAACATTCGAAATGTTTCTGGTCTCCCCTCATTCTTCTAAACTCCAAGGAATACAGTCCAAGAGCGGACAAACGTTCCTCATATGTTAACCCTCTCATTCCCGGAATCATTCTAGTGAATCTTCTCTGTACCCTCTCCAACGTCAGCACATCCTTTCTTAAATAAGGAGACCAAAACTGCCCACAGTACTCCAAGTGAGGTCTCACCAGCGCCTTATAGAGCCTCAACATCACATCCCTGCTCCTATACTCTATTCCTCTAGAAATGAATGCCAACATTGCATTCGCCTTCTTCACTACCGACTCAATCTGGAGGTAAACTTTAAGGGAATCCTGTACGAGGACTCCCAAGTCCCGTTGCATCTCGGAACTTTGAATTCTTTCCCCATTTAGATAATAGTCTGCCCGTTTATTTCTTCTGCCAATGTGCATAACCATACACTTTCCAACATTGTATTTCATTTGCCACTTCTCTGCCCATTCTTCCAATCTATCCAAGTCCCTCTGCAGACTCTCTGTTTCCTCAGCACTACCAGCCCCTCCACCTATCTTCGTATCATCAGCAAACTTAGCCACAAAGCCCTCTATTCCATAATCCAAATCGTTGATGTACAATGTAAAAAGAAACTGCCCCAACACGGACCCCTGTGGAACACCACTGGTAACTGGCAGCCAACCAGAATAGGATCCCTTTATTCCCACTCTCTGTTTCCTGCCAATCAGCCAACGCTCTATCCAGGTATGTAACTTTCCTGTAATTCCATGGGCTCTTATCTTGTTAAGCAGCCTCATGTGTGGCACCTTGTCAAAGGCCTTCTGAAAATCTAAATATACAACATCCACTGCATCTCCCTTGTCTAGCCTACTGGTAATTTCCTCAAAAAATTTCCTACAAAGGGCTGTGAGAACAGCTGAGAGGATTACTGTGTAGGGGTCTCCCCACCATCCATCAGGGACATTTATCAGGAACGCCGCATATGCAGGGCCCTTAGTACTATCAAGGATCCCAGCCATTCATCCAGCATAATAACAACGACTCTCACTTCTGTCCCCTGACACTCACGTTATTTCTGCCTTCTGCTAGCGTCTGCTACAGTGAAACTGATGCAAAACGCTTATTAAACTCACCCCCCCCATACTACCTCTAGCGTCATTTTGTCATTTTCCAGCGGTCCGATATTATGTCTTTTACTCTTTATACAGGTGAAAAATATGTTTGGATTCTCTTTTGTATTATCGGCTAGCTTACCGCCACTATAAAGCCTCAGCACCACAACCTTGCCGTTATATTCTAGTACTCCTGAAATGAATGCTAACATTGCCTTTGTCTTCCTTACCACTGACTCAACCCGCAAGTTAACCTGAAGGGAACCCTGC
Organism: Mobula birostris; assembly: GCF_030028105.1. Classification (NCBI taxonomy): domain Eukaryota; kingdom Metazoa; phylum Chordata; class Chondrichthyes; order Myliobatiformes; family Myliobatidae; genus Mobula; species Mobula birostris. The sequence goes on along the minus strand of NC_092376.1, from coordinate 7,107,039 downwards.
ACAAGGACTCCCAAATCTTGAAACGTCGACTGTACTCTTTTCCATAAATGCTGCCTGGCCTGCTGAGTTCCTCCAGCATTTTGTGTGTGCGGTGCTTGGATTTCCAGCATCTGCAGTTTGTGATTGGAATACCTTCATATTTAATCTCTTCTACGGCTTTTTTAGTTGCATTCTGCTGGATTTTAAATCCTCTACCTTCCCACTAATGTTTGCTCTATTATTATATGCTTTTATTCTGTCTTTGATCTCCTTATTAGCCACAATTGCTCCAGCCGCTCTTTAGAATACTTTATTTGCGGGATGTGTCTTTCCCGCTTTCCGAGTTGCTCCCAGGAATTCCACCTTGCTATTTTATTCTGACCATCCCGCACCATCAACGCAATGAACCACCTATTCCTACCTTGTCAACCCACGTGCTCTCCGCTCCGCAGTGACCAATAGCAGGACGAGTAGGCGGGGCTTCAGGATTGTGCCATTAAGACCTCGTAGGGGAAATGCAAAGTTGAGGCAGTTAGGGCAACTTTTTAATTGCACTAATGCTCCAAGACATTCGCAAAAAAAGCAGTCTCAGTTATTTCACAGTGAAAATAAAACAAACTGAATGTGTAACATGCATGGTATAAAGTTGAAAGCGTCACTGATTTAACTTGGCAATGGGGTGACCCCCTGTCCTGCAAGCGAATGGAATTCCCGACTATTAAAGAACAGATAGAGTTCCATCCGCTCGCTCTTATTCTTTCCTTAAACTGTTGTAAATTAGGGTACATAATTTGTAAGATTTAAATAAGGGAGCACCCTAACTGATCCTTGCTTAAATCCAGAGGACAGGCGTACGAGAGGATATGCGGGCTCTTCTTGCTGCCCAGTCGGGCGTCCTGAGAGGTAAGGGGACGATTCGTACAATGGGCTTTATTGGCTGCTCTTCCCCCCTCATCTTTGCATCTCCCATTGCTAATTACTGCAATCTCCTGAGCGCATATACTTAATTAGTTTTGAGACAGTATTCGTATTTTTATAGATTGCGGCTGTGATTTATTTCTCCAGGAGAGTGCTGCGGTGTCCGTTGAGTTTTTCCACAAAGTGGGCTTTGTTACGCTGGAAACACTGCTGTCTGTTTTTGGGGATGTGATAGAGAGAGCGGGCGATTTGTTTTTTCAAAGTGGTTGAGGTGTTTGCCCCTTCCCTTCTACCCCCCCACCCCATAGTAGGGTGACATTTCCACCTAATTTGGGGCGGGGGGATCTTTCCAGAGCAATTTGGGATCGCCTTGCCTCTCGTAGGCGCCTCTGTCATCTCCGCGTTATCCAGGTCATTGGGTCCGAGGGGTTTACCGGCTGACAAGCCATTAGCTACTTTTGCACTTTCATTCGCTAATGCGAATTTCTTTCATTCGAGGATTTCTTTGTCTTTCATGAAGGCAGACACAAAATAATTGTTTTAATTCGCTTCATTTCTCTCCCCCCCCCCCACACACACACCCCGCCACCTGGCTCTACTATCACCTTCGAGCTTGTCCTCCTCTTCTCCCCCCCCCCCATCTTTTTATCCCGGTATTTCCCCCCTTCCTTTCCCGTCCCGATGAAGGGCCTCAGCCCCAGACGTCAACTATTGATCATTTCCATGGATGCTGCCTGACCTGCTGAGGTCCCCCGGCATTTTGTGTCTGTTGCTCCGTTTGATTCGTTTACTCGGTCCTTAATCCCTGTAATAATTACTTCTGGTTTGGTGTGTAAGAAACCTGCATTAATTTTTGCTAATCCTTAACCCTCTTCCATATTTTTATAACATTAACATGAAAACCTTCAGCCCATTAAGATTGTACTGACTTTCTAAGAAATTCCAATCCCCCTTTAATTAAACCTAAACCCTATTCCCATTCTCCCAATTCCTCCCCTGCCCCAGATGCTACCACTAGCCTGCAATTGCTTACCCAAGCCCATCCCCCTACAGGGCATAGGCTGCCAACAGCAGCTCTCCAGAGTCCGCTGTCCTGGGCCATTCTTTCAAGCTGTTCCCAGGTGTAGGCCATCTTCTTGGTGCTGAAGATCCTTCCTCTCTCAGGGGCGAAGTTTGTTGCTGCCCCATACCCAACCCTCCTCCTCCTCACAGCTTGGCTTGCCAGTGGTCACCCACACACTAGCGCAATTAACCTTCCAACCCAACGTTCAAACACTTTAACAATGGCTTTTTCCCTTCTGCCCTCAGATTTCCGCTAGTCCGCTAGCCCACTATCTTCTTATTCCTCTTTTGCATAATTTATTTGGTTATTTCTCATTGCAACTCTCATGGTGGGCACTAGGGTAGCATAGAAGTTAGCCTGACGCTATTACAGAGTTCAGTTCCGATGTCGTCTGTAAGGAGTCTGTACATTCTACTCCTGGAATATGTGGGTTTCCTCCGGGTGCTCTGGTTTCCTCCCACAGTCCAAAGATGTACCAGCTAGTAGGTTAATTGGTCACTGTAAACTGCCCTGTGATGAGGCTCAGGTTAAGTCGGGTTGCTGGGTGGCTTGGCTCGACAGTCCAGAAGGGCCTGTTCCACACTGTATCTCGATAAGTAAATAGTACAATTAAGTACTATATTACTGGGGATCCTGAAGGCACACAATCAGTAACTCAGGAACAGCTGCTTTCTCTCTATCATCCGATTTCTGAATGGACATTGAAATCATGAACTACCTCCCTACTTTATTAATTTGTGTTTTTGCAATAATTTAATTGAACTATTTGATCTACAGTTTGTAATTCAGTCTTTCCTATATTATCATGTACTGCTGCCGCAAAGTTTACAAGTTTCACAACATATGCTGGTGATAGTAAACACGAGGAATTCTGCAGATGCTGGAAATTCAAGCAACACACATCAAAGTTGCTGGTGAACGCAGCAGGCCAGGCAGCATCTCTAGGAAGAGGTACAGTTGACGTTTCGGGCCGAGACCTTTCGAGATCCGAGACAGTCCTGACGAAGGGTCTCAGCCCGAAACGTCGACTGTACCTCTTCCTAGAGATGTTGCCTGGCCTGCTGCGTTCACCAGCAACTTTGATGTGTGTTGCTCTGGTGATAGTAAACCTGATTCTGATTAGGGGAAATGTCTTCACTCAGATGGTGCTGTGAGTGTGGAAAGAGCTGCCGGCGTATTTGGTGGACGTGGGTTCAATTTAAACGTTCAAAAGAAGTTTGGATAGGTACATGGATGGGAGGGGTATGGAGGGTTCTGGTCTGGGTGCAGGTCAGTGGGACTAGACAGCATAATAGTTGGCATGGATTAGATGGGCTGAAAGGCCTGATTGGTTCTGTAGTGTTCGCTAACTCTATATTCATGTCCTCATCAGTTAGCCATCTACACTAATCCCATTTACTAGCTTATCATAGCCTTCTGTACCTTTGCTTGTATTGAATATTGTAAGAGTCTTTGTTCCCACCGCACCCCTCAGGCAAGATTCCAACTACCCTTGGGGTGATGCAGACAAGTGTATGGTGTTGCACTTTGCGAGAGCAAACCAGCAACTGGTAGGGCACCGAGGAGTGCAGTAGAACAGAGAGATCTAGGAATACAGGTACATAATTCCTTGAAAGTGGTGTCATGGGTAGAGAGCTTTGCCAGATTGGCAGAGAAGTCCACTAGAGGTCATGGTGTAAGGGTGAAAGGTGAACTGTGAGGGTAATACGAGCTGGAGTTTATTCACTCAGAAATTTGGATAGGTACATGGATGGGATTAAGGATCTTCAATGAATCCTTAGAGCAGCCTGGTTTTAATGCAAACAATGCATTTCTCTGAATGTTTCTATCTTTGTATGATAAATATAGTGTACGTCTCGTACTGTACTGCTACTTAAACAACAAATTTCGGCACATATGTCAGTGATCATAAACCTGATTCTGTTGTCTATACATAGAAACTTGTTCAGTCTGTTCACTTTTTCTGCCTGTTGCTTGGTTTCAAGTTTAAGTTTATTGACATCTGACTGTACATGTATACAACCAAACAAAACAACACTCCTCTGGGCAATGGTGCACCCACAAGAACCTATATCTCACACAGCACATAAACCAAAATATTACTTTAAATAAGCTAATAAAATATAATTCAAAATGTGTGTAGTACAGGTAAGCAGTAAAGTCCAGGTGATGAGATCTCGATGGTGGCAGGGTATTCACTAATCTCCCAGCCTGAGGGAAGAAGCTGTTGCCCAGTCTGGCAGTCCTAGTCCTGATGCTCCTGTGCCTCCTTCCTGACAATGATTTGAGCCCTTCGTCTGCTACGCTTCCAGTAAATGTCACAAATAGCGGGTAGGGAGACCCCAGTGATCCTCTTGACGGTTTTTACAGTCCTCTGTACGTTCTTGTGAGCCAATGCTTGTAGCTTCCATCCCACGCTTTAATGCAGCCAGACAAGGCACTCTCAACGGTACACCTGGAAAAAGTTGATATAATGGGGGGATGGGGAGCCTTGGACTGATTAGCACAGACTTTGAGTCAAAGGGCATGCACTGTACTGTTCTATGTTGTAATTTCCTCGTTTCAATGTTTGATCCTACTTGCAGAACTCTGAAAATGTCCCAGCACCCAGCCTTGTAACTTTCCATGACATTACAGCCTAACCCTTTGATCTGCTTTCTCAATGGCCACAGTTAGACTCAGTTCCCTCTTCGAGGATCCTTCAACCAGGGTTGAGGTCATCGGAGCTTCTGTTGGCATTCCTGTGGCTCTGGGTTTTTAACGGGATGGCGTTGCTAGTCCCAAGCCCAACCCCCTTCCTTTTGTGGCCAGGTTTTTTGGACTTACTCTAATTCTTGTATAGATACTTAATTGTCTGCTGTGGCCAGTTGAGAGATAATCTTTAGCAGCATCATGTGTGGCACCTTGTCAAAGGCCTTCCCAAAAAATCCAAGTAAACAGCATCCACTGACTCTCCTTTGCCTATCCCACCTGTTATTTCCTCAAATAATTCCAAAATATTTGTCAGGCAAGATTTCCTGTTGAGGAAATCTTAGGTTGGATGAGGCTAGAAATAAAGGTCATGGGTTAAGGGTGAAAGGTAATATATTTAAGAGGAAGCCCTGAGGGTAACTTCACTCTGTGTTGTGCAACTGTGGAACGAGCTGCCAGTGGAAGTGGTGGATGGGGGTTTGATTTTAAACATTTAAGAGAAGTTTTGGATAAGTACATGGAAGGGAAGAGTATGGAGGTCTGTGGTCCAGGTACAGGTCAATGGAACTAGGCAGAGTAACAGTTCATCATGGTCTAGAGAGCCTGTTTCTGTGCTGTAATTGTCAATGCTGACTTCGGCCTTTTTTTTAAATCATGTGCCGTTCAAGTTACTCAGGAACCTTATCCTTAATAATGGATTCCAACATTTTCCCAACCACTGAATTCAGGTTAATTGGCCTACAATTTCCTTCCTTCTGTCTCCCTCCCTTCTTGAAGACTGGTGAGATATTTGCAATCTTCCAATCCTCCAGAACCATTCCAGAAGCTAGGGATTCTTGAAAGATCATTACTAATGCCTGCACAGTCTCTTCCGAAATCTTTCAGAACCCTGGGGTGTAGTCCATCTGGTCCAGGTGACTTATCCACCTTCAGTCCTTTCAGCTTCTAAAGCACCACTTCCTTAGAAATAGCAATTATACTCACTTTTGGCCCCTGGCATGCTGGAATTTCTGGCATGCTGTTACCATCTTTCATGCTGAATACTGATGCAAACTGCCTGTTCAGTTTGTTGGCCATTTCTTTATCTTTCATTACCACCTCTCCAGTGTCACTTTCCAGCATTTCGATATCCACTCTTACCCCTCTTTTACTCTTTCCCCTCTTTTACTCTTTATGTATCTGAAAATGCTTGATAATATCTTTTATATTATTGTGGACAGCACAGGAGCAGCGCAAATAATGTAAATCTTTACAGTGCCAGTTGAAAGATTGGGGTTAATTTCCAGCTGCTTTCTGTAAGCAGTTTGTACATTCTCCCTGGGGGTGACCTTCCTTTTCTCCCATATTCCAAAGATATACGGGTCAGTAAGGGTCGGAGAGTTGTGGGCACGCCATGTTAACATCGGAGCCATGATGACAATTGTGAGCTGTTCCCAGCAGGTGCTCGGATCGCGATGGTCATTGACAAAAGCGATGCATTTCACTATACGTTTTGATTGCTTTATTTCAGTTGTACAATCTTTACGGACCTTTAATCTTGATTGTCTAGCTAGCCATCATATTACTTCTCTCCTTGTTGCTTTTCTTAAGTTGCCTTCTGTTGTTTTTATAAAATTCCCAATCCTCTAGCTTCTCACCAGTTATTGCTAGGTCAGCAGGGTTCATGAAGGCAGTCGACCCCCAGCTAAAAGCCTATTATGAATGTTACTGAAAACTGACCTTGTCAGTGATGCCCAGGGTTGCTTAAGTCACTGATTTCTGCAACTCTTCAATGACTAATTGATATCCAAATACTAAAGGTTACTCTGTGTTGGGCAACTAATGTCCCCTGGCGGCTTTGAACAGAGCTCACTTTCAAAGTGCTAATGTCCAATTTAGAAACTTGCTATTGGACGACTCCAGTCCAGTCAATCTATGTATATAAGCTATCCTGTGTATTTATATTTACTCTTTGTTTATTCTTGTGTTCTTTGTTATTGATAGTGTGGTTTTTTTTTTGCTGCATTGGATCAAAAGTAACAATTATTTCATTCTCCTTTACACTTGTGTACCGAATATGACATTAACCAACCTTGAAACTTGAATATCCATTGCCCTAATATTCAGGTTGCTGTTTTAGATGATACTTCAAGGACCCGTAGAGCTTTAAACATATCTCTATACCCAAGTAGCGTAGCACAATGCTTTACAACACCAGTGATCTTGGTTCAACTCCGCCGCTGTCTGTAAGGAGATTCTGTTCTTCCTGAGATCACATGGGTTTCCTCTGGGTGTTCCAGTTTTCTCGCAGGTTCCAAAGACATGCGGGTTAGTGAGTTATGGGTGTGCTACTTTGGCAATGGAAGTGTGGTGACATTTGTGGGCTGCCCCCGGCACAAACTGTGTTGATCGTTAATGCAAAATTTCACATTTCACTGTTTTGAAGAGCATTTGACAAATAAAAGTAATCCTCAACTTTACAATCGCCCATTTAAACAACATTTCATCACTTACCAATGTTTGGTGGGTTGGGGGAGGAAGGTTGGGAGTTTGGTTCTGCAGTGGGACAAGCAGTGTGAGGGACTGGCGTGGGAGATGAGATAATTGACCGTATCTTGTGCCCAGTGCCCATCAAATCCGGACTGTGACTATTGACACAAACAACGCATTTCACCGTATGTTTTGATGTATATGCCCTCGATCAGAAACTACTACAATTAGTGGTGGATACGGCCCAGTCCATCACAGGTAAAACCCTCCCCACCTGTGAGCGTATCTGCATGAAAAGTTGTCAATCATCACCCACATCGTCCTCTCCTCTCACTGCTGCCGTCAGGAAGAAGGTACAGAACCATTAGGATTCATTCACACCATCAGGTTCAGGAACAATTATTACCCCTCAACCATCAGGCTCTTGAACCGGGGGGGATAACTACGCTCACTCCACTACTGAAATGTTCCCACAACCTATGGACTCACTCTCAAGAACACTTCATCTCATGTTCTCAATTTATTGCTTATTTATTATTATTATTATTATTTATTCACGCAGTTTGTCTTCTGCACACTGGTTGAATGCCTAGTTGGTGCGGTCTTTCATTGATTTTATTATGGATTTACTGAATATGCCTGCAAGAAAATAAATCTCAGGGTTGTATCTGGTCATACTTGTATGTACTTTGATTTTGCTCTTCCTCCTTTGAAGGAGACCAAGGCTGGATCTCCTATTTCAACATGTCAGTGCATGACCTCCTCTACTGTCACTATGAGGCCAAACTCTGGTTGGAGGGGCAACACCTCGTACTCCATCTGTGTATCCTCCAACCTGATGGCTTGAGTATTGATTTCTCTAACTTCCAGTAATTTCTCATCCCTTCCCTTCTCTCTTTTTTTTTTTCCCCATTCACTATTCTGGTTCCCCTCTCACCCTTTCTCTTCTCCTCGCCTTTCCATCACCTTCCACTTGTGCCTCTCCTCCTTCCCTTTCTCCACTGTCCTCTCCTATCAGCTTCCTCCTTCAGCCCTCTACCACCTGTCAGCTCCCAGCCTCTTGCTCAATTTTCTCTCCCACCTGCCCACCTTTCTCCTCGCCTGGTTTCACCTATCACCTGCCAGCTTGGACTCCTTAACAACCAACACCCCTAAAGAAGTGCTGTGGGGGGGAGAGGAGGTTGAGGAGACAGCCTGCAACGTTCACCACACATTCCTACACCAACATAGGATGCCCACAGTTCAGCGGAACAGCATAAGCAACAGCAACTGAATGAGTATTTTGCATCAGTCTTCACTGTGGAAGACACTAGCAGAATGCCAGAAAGTCAAGCACGTCGGGGCAGGAGTAAGTGTACGTGCTATTACCAGGGAGAAGCTGAAACATCTGAAGATGGATAAGTCACCTGGACCAGATGGACTATACTCCAGGCTTCTGAAGGAGGTAGCTGAAGAGCTTATGGAGGCGTTAGTAGTAATCTTTCACAAATCACTAGATTCTGGAGTGTTTCCAAAGGATTGGATTGGCCTCTCTGTACCAGATGGTGATTCAACCTGTCAGAATGCTCTCCATGGTGGAAATTTGTTAGTCTTTGACATCCCATATCTCAAACCGCTAATGAAATATGATGAGGCCCCCGTCAGTCAGGGTCGACCACAGATCTTGCATCCTAGTTGTCTAGATATGCAAGCCAGAGCAGTACAATACGGAGAGTAAGCGGTTGCTCATGTAGCAAGCTCCCCTTCTCCATGCATCTTATGAGCCCAAAGGAACAGCAGAAACTGATACAGTTTGGCACCAGCAACATCTCAGGAGTTGCCAGTCAGTGTTGAACTCAACATAGGTCTGTCTTAGGGACTTCAGCTCTGGATTTTTACCCTGGGATTCACTCTCGAAGCCTTCCCCATGAGTGGGTATAGCTGCAAGGCAATGGAGATTTGAGATCAGAGTTTTCCTTCTAGATGAGCTGACAATCCCCATGTGCCCAAAGTGACTGGTTTTAAGGTGCCAGTGGTACACCTTTGCCCCTTCTCCTGTCAGTAAAACCGGTTCTGCCGGGCTTGGTAGCTAAGCCGCACATGAAGGCCAGGAGCTGGACTTGGTTGTCAGAGGCTATTTGAAATGTAATCTCTGGTTATTTTTATACCTTTCTAGTGATGCCTCCTCTTACTCTTTCACCATGAGTGTTATCACTAAATTGCGAGAGGCTTGGATAGGGTAGGCAGTCATTTTCGCAGAGTGCCACGAGCAAATGCTAGAAGGCAAGGCATACATTTAATGTGGTGGGGAGGAGGGGGGTGGTGTTTAATGGTGATGGGCACGGCAAGTTTATTTTTGTGCAGTGGTTGAGGGCGACGGACAAACTGGTGCAGTGCTGAACTGGCTCCATGGCCGTAACTCTGCGCTTCATGTTCTGTGTGTCACTTGTATATTTCATTATTTGCATGATTTGTTCTTTTTTTGCACATTGGATGTTTTGATGGTTTTTGTGTAGGGTTTTAAGCGGATTCTATTGTTTTTGTAGCTGCCTCAAAGAAGATGAATTTCAAGGTTGTATATGCTATACAACGCTGTTGAAAAGTCTTGGATTGAAAAGAGATGACATGAGATCGGAAGGAGTAGAGTCTCTGGGGTTGAGTTAAGAAATGGCAAGGGTAAAAGGATCCTAATGGCAGTTGTATAGCAGCCGGGATGTGGATTACAAATTACAGCAGGAGATAGAAGGGCAATGTCATGATAATCGGTGGGGATTTTAACATGAAAGTGGATTGGGAAAACCAGGTCTGCACTGGACCTCAAGAGAGAATTTGTAGAATGTCTAAGGGATGGCTTTTTAGAACAGCTTGTTGTTGAGCCCACTAGGGGATCAGTTGTGCTGGATTGGGTGTTGTGCAATGATCCAGAGGTGATGAGAGATCTTAAGGTTAAGGAACCCTTAGGAACAGTGATCATAATGTGATCAAGCTCATATTGAAATCTGAAAGGGAAAAAAATAAAACCAATGTGTTGGTATTTCAGTGGAATAGAGGAAATGACAATGACATGAGAGGGGAACTGGCTGAAGTTGACTGGAAAGGGACATTTGCAGGAAAGACAAGCAGAGCAGCAATGGCTGGAGTTTCTGTGAAAAATGAGGAAAGTGCAAAACAGATATATTCCAAATAAGAGATTTTCAAATGGAAGAAGGATGCTGCCGTGGCTGACAAGTGAAGTCAGAGTAAAAGCAAAAGAGCAGGCATACAAGGAAGCCAAAGCTGGTGGGAAGACAGGATTGGGGAAGCTTTTAAAAACTTGCAGAAGCAAACGAAGAAGGTCATTGGGAAGGAAAAGATGAATTATGAAAGGAAGCTGGTGACTAATATCAAAGAAGATACTAAAACCTTTTTTAAGTATATAAGGGGAAAAAGAGAGTTGAGGGTAGATATAGGACCAATAGAAAATAACGCTAAAGATATTGGAATGAGAGACGCAGAGATGGCAGAGGATGTGTATTTTACAAAGGTCTTCACAGTGGAAGATGTCTGCAGTATACCGGACATTCAAGAGTTTCAAGGAAGTGAAATTTATGTAGTGAAAATTATGACTGAAAAGGTGCTCAGGAAGCTTAATGGTCTGAGGGTGGATAAATCTCCTGGTCCTGATGGAATGCACCTGTGGGTTCTGAAGGAAGTAGCTGGAGAGATTGTGGAGGCATTAATGATGATCTTTCAAGAATCTATAGATTCTGGCATTGTACCAGATGACTGGAAAATTGCAAATGTTACTCTGCTATTTAAGAAGGGTGGGAGGCAGCAGAAATGAAGCTATAGACTTGTTAGCCTGACATCAGTGGTTGGGAAGTTGTTGGAATCGATTGTTGGGGCTGAGATTATGGAGTACCTGGAGGCACATGACAAGACAGGCTAAAACCAGCATAGTTTCCTGAAAGGAAATCCCTGCTTGACTAACCTACTGCAATTCTTTGAAGAAATTACAAACAAGGTAGACAAAGGAGATGCAGTAGACGTGGTATACTTGGATTGTCAGAAGGCCTTTGACAAGGTGCCGCACATGAGGCTGCTTAGCAAGATAAGAGCCCATGGACTTACAGGGAAGTTACTAGCATGGGTGGAGCATTGGCTGGTCGGCAGAAAACAGAGGGTGGGAATAAAGGGATCCTACTCTGGCTGGCTGCTGGTTACCAGTGGAGTTCCACAGGGGTCAGTGTTGGGACCGCTGCATTTTACGATGTATGTCAATGATTTGGACTACGGTATTAATGGATTTGTGGCTAAATTTGCTAATGATACAAAGATAGGTGGAGGATCAGGTAGCGTTGAGGAAATAGAGAACTTGCAGAGAGAATTAGATAGTTTTGGGGAATGGGCAAAGAAGTGGCAAATGAAATACAATGTGGGAAAGTGTGTGGTCATGCACTTTGGCAGAAGAAATAAATGGGCAGACTATTATTTAGATGGGGAGAGAATTCAAAAATGCAGAGATGCAAAGGGACTTGGGAGTCCTTGTGCAAGATACCCTAAAGGTTAACCTCCAGGTTGAGTCAGTTGTGAAGAAGGCGAATGCAATGTTGGCATTCATTTCTAGAGGTATAGAATATAAGAGCAGGGATGTGATGTTGAGGCTCTATAAGGCACTTGTGAGACCACACTTGGAGTATTGTGTGCAGTTTTGGGCTCATTATTTTGGTAAGGATATACTGACATTGTAGAGGGTTCAGAGAAGATTCACGAGAATGATTCCAGGAATGAAAGGGTTACCGTATGAGGAACATCTGGCAGCTCTTGGTCTGTATTCCCTGGAGTTCAGGAGAATGAGGGGGGATCCCATAGAAACATTCCAAATGCTTAAAGGCCTGGACAGATTAGATATGGCAAAGTTATTTCCCATGGTAGGGGAGTCTAGGACAAGAGCGCACGATTTCAGGATTGAAGGACGCCCATTTATAACAGAGATGCAGAGAAATTACTTTAGTCAGAGTGTGGTAAATCTGTGGAATTTGTTGCCACGAGTGGCTGTGGAGGCCAAGTCATTGGGTGCAGTTAGGGCAGAGATAGATATGTTCTTGATTAACCGGGGCATCAGAGGGTATGGGGGGAAGGCAAGGGAGTGGGGATGACTGGAAGAATTTGATCAGCCCATGATTGAATGGTGGAGCAGACTCAATGAGCCGAATGGCCTACTTCTCCTATATCTTATGGTCTTATAAATGTATAGCTTAGACTTTTGAATAGTACTGTAATATTTTTATGCATAGCACTGTACTGCTGCAAAAAACAAATTTCATAACATATGTGAGTGATGATAAACCTGATTCTGATATGGGTCTCTATTGTGGACTGAGGGTGGGAAGGGGCAAGGAGAGGGGAGGGAATGAGAAGCACCAGAGAGACATTCTGTAACGAGCAATAAATCATTTATTTGGCGTCGAGTGATCTAGCCTGGTGTTTCAGGGCTGGGTGTGTCTGCACCCGTGCCAATCCTTGCCCCTTGCACTCCTCTGCCAACTGTTGCCACCACTGCCACTACTACATATACATTCACAACACGCTGGAGGAAATCAGCAGGTCAGCCAGCATTCGTGGAAACGATCAGTCAACATTACGGGCCGGAACTCTTCATCAAGACTTTATGTCCCACCTGCAATAGAGCTTGTAGGTCCAGGATAGGACTGTATAGTCATCAAAGATCTCACTGTTAAAGGAGTGGACATTGTCATTGGATTTTGATGGACAACCAAAGAAGAAGACCCCTTCTCTCCTAAATTTCTTCCTCTTAGCTGCTCACCCCTACTGGAGCATAGGCTTCTGACAGTTCACTAGAGTCCTCTATCCTGGACTAGTTTTTCAAGTTGTCTCCAGGTGTAGCCTACCTTCAAAGATCTTTCTTCTCTTCTCCCCCCCCCCCCCCCCCCCCCCCCAGGGATGAGGTCTTCGGAGCTTCTGTTGGTGTTTCTGTAGCTCTGGATTTTTATGGCAAGGGGTTACTACTAGCCCCATGCAGAGCAGCTGGGCTTGGGACCGTCCATGGTGGAGTTTTTCCTCCTACATAGCCCTCTATTTTCCTTTCATCCGTGTGCCAATCTGAGAGTTTCTTTAATGCCTGTAGCTCATGGTTCCACCACCACCCCCGGCAGCAGTTTCCATGCACTTATTGCTCAGTTTATATATTTTTGAAAAATTGCACCTGAATCTAGTCCGGTGTTCTGTGTTCTAACAAAGAAGACAGTACATCACTATCAAGGCTCACAATATTGTGCCAATCTCCTGTAAGAACTACTTAACTCTTCCCTCCTATATAGCCCAGAGATTGAGTTTAATTTGGCGTCGTGCTCTGCGTGGACATTGTGGGATGAAGGAGCTAAACCCTGTGCTGTACTGTGTATAGAACTATCTAAACTACAGCCCAAAGCATCGAGCTTGAGGTACAATAATACCCATTTGAGATGTTGGTTTAGGAACACGCCAAAGCATGAAAACTCCTGCAGACCCCCTGACATCAGTTGGTTCTGGCAAAGATCTGCTATCTTGTAATCCGTGTCACTGAACCTGCTCCCTGTCCAATACAAGTTAATAATTCCACCACATATCAGATGTGGAAAGCAGGTTAAATAAATAGGTTTGAATTGGCCTGCAGTAAGCTCGTATCTCACTATCGAGATTTGGCATTTCATGCAGGGGTTTGAGAGTTTCAGTTTTGAAGGCATCCAGAAAATCTCCAGTTTCTAGGAATATGATGATAATGTGTTAAACGAGGAGCAAAATTAGAAATTGGAGGTGCAAAGGGATTTGGGAGTCCTTGTGCAGAATTCCTTAACTTGCGGGTTGAGTTGGTGGTGAGGAAGGCAACGTTAGCATTCATTTTGAGAGGACTAGAACGTAAAAGCAAAGGTACAATGCTCAGGCTTTATAAGCTACTGGTCAGACCAGACTTGGAGTACCGTGAGCAGTCTGGGGCTCCACATCTCCATATTGGGCAGATGTCATGTGAAGCCATGGGACCAGGTGGTGGACGGTCGTACGAGCAGCCGGTGCACATCACAAGTCCTGGTTGTGTGACCACTGACACCAGGCAGACGGTCTCTGGAGAGTGTTGGTAATGACTGGGGTCACCCGCCCAGAAGAAGGCAATGGCAAACACCCAAGTAGAAAAATTCGCCAAGAACATTCGTGGTCATGGGAATACAATCGCCCACATCATACAACACGGCACATAATGATGACTATGATCTAAGAAAGGATGGGGGGGGTGTGTCCAGAGGAGAGTCAGGAGAATGATTCTGGGATCATTTCTAATGTAGAGATACAGCACAGTAACAGGGCCTTCTGGTCCAACAAGCCCGTGGCACTGAGTTATACCCTAGTGACCAATTAACCTACTAACCAATGCATCTTTAGGAGGGGACCAGAGCACTGAGAGGAAACTCCTGTGGTCACGGGGAGAACAGGGGAAGAAATTCCTGATAGACAGTTGCAGGAATCGAACCCTGATCAGTTATACAACAGTGCGGTCTGCTACAGTACCGTCGCCCCATGAGTGGGAGGGGTTAATGTCGCAGTCTGGGGGCAGAAGCTGTTTCCCATCCTAGCAGACCTTGTCCTGATGCTGTGGTACTCTCCTGATGGTAGGAGAGTGAAAGAGATTGTGGGACAGATGGGAGGGATCATTGACGGCCCTGCTCCTGATAAATATCTCGGATGGGCGGAAGAGAGACCCTGATGATCTTCTCAGCAGTCCTCGCAATCCTTTGCAGGGATTTGTGGTCAGGCGCCTTGCAGTTCCGGAACTAGATGGTGATGCAGCTAGTGCTTCTGTTTAATAATAAAAAATAATAAGTTGGTTAGAGTGGGGGATCTCTCGCTGCTTGGTACGGAATCTGCTCTGCCCGTCCCCACAAGGAACTGCAGAGGGTTGCGGACACAGCTCAGCACATCACAAACCAGCCTCCTGGCAGAAACAGCCCAGTCTCTCACGGAAGCCCCTCTCCCTCCATGGAGTATTTGTATAGTTCCTTCTGCCTTTGTACATGAACACCCCTCCCACCTCAGCCATTCTTTATCTCCACAGACAACTCCTCCCCCCCCCCCCCAAAATATCGGACAGAAGATTTATTATCCCCCTCAAACCAGTTCTCCTGTTTTTTTCCTCGTAAACTGTGATGCCCTGACTAATCAAGGACCTATCGACCTCCACATTAAACCCCAAAGAAGTGCAGCTTGCAAAGTTCAAAGTACATTATACAACCTTGAGATTTGTCTGCTTATAGGCAGTGACAAAACAAACCCAAACGAATCCTTTTTTTAAAATCAAACCCTCAACGTGCAGAGTAAAGGAAAAAAACTAATTGTGCAAACAATAAAAGTAAGCAAATAGCATTCAGAGCGAAAATGAATCCTGGGGCACGAAGCCCGGAGCAGGCCCGCAGCCTGGGGCACGAAGCCCGGAGCAGGCCCGCAGCCTCTTGTGACCCTTTATCTTCCACATTTCATTTTTATCTTTGATCAAGCATTTAGTCAACTTCTGACTTAAAAGTTGGGAAATTCATAGAAAAACATTTATATTCCTCCTTGGAAAGACTGTTTGTGCTTTAGTCACTCCACTCCATCTTGTACACCAGTACTTAATGATTAAAGATTGGTCATAGTCATACTTTATTGATCCCGGGAGAAATTGGTTTTTGTTACAGTTGCACCATAAATATTAATAGAACCATAAATAGTTAAATAGTAATATGTAAATTATGCCAGGAAATAAGTCCAGGACCAGCCTATTGGCTCAGGGTGTCTGACCCTCCAAGGGAGGAGTTGTAAAGTTTGATGGCCACAGGCAGGAATGACTTCCTATGACGCTCTGTGTTCCATGTCGGTGGAATGAGTCTCTGGCTGAATGTACTCCTGTGCCCAACCAGTACGTTATGTAGTGGATGGGAGACATTGTCCAAAATGGCATGCAACTTGGACAGCATCCTCTTTTCAGACAGCACCGTCAGAGAGTCCATCCCCACAACATCACTGGCCTTACGAATGAGTTTGTTGATTCTGTTGGTGTCTGCTACCCTCAGCCTGCTGCCCCAGCACACAACAGCAAACATGATAGTACTGGCCACCACAGACTCGTAGAACATCCTCAGCATCGTCCGGCAGATGTTAAAGGACCTCAGTCTCCTCAGGAAACAGAGATGGCTCTGACCCTCCTTGTAGACAACCTCAGTCTTCTTTGACCAGTTCAATTTATTGTCAATTCGTATGCCCAGGTATTTGTAATCCTCCACCATGTCCACACTGACCCCCTGAATGGAAACAGGGGTCACCGGTACCATGGTTCTCCTCAGGTCTACCACCAGCTCCTTAGTCTTTTTCACATTAAGCTGCAGATAATTCTGCTCACACCATGTGACAAAGTTTCCTACCGCAGCCCTGTACTCAGCCTCATCTCCCTTGCTGATGCATCCAACTTTATTTGTCAAGTGTACATCAAAACTGTGGCCATGGTCAAGTGGTCAGCGACTTGGGCCGGCTCCCCCACTGTACTTAGCCTGGTGAGGACACCCAGCAGGACTAGAAAAAAACAAGACCTGACAAAGGGCGGATGAGCTCCTTGTGAGCCAATGGCCATCTTCCGTGGAAGAGATTAAAGCCTCACCACGTATCTATGAATCGTATGCTATGCACCTAGTTAGAAGAGACATGATGAACTTGGGCGCTGCACCGTGTACCTGGACCTGCCCAAGGCCTCTGCCTAAGGAAGGGCTGAGCTCGAGGAAGTGGCCGCGGCTGGAGGCCGACACGGCCTCGGGCTTGAGTTCGGCGGGGTTGGCGACAGGCGGTGCCAAGGCGGCCAGCGAGAACAAACTGGAGGAGAGGCTGTACTCGGTGCTGCTGCAAGATTGAAGAAGATGGAGGTGCATAGCCGCCAACCCTGGATTCGGGACGGCACCCGCTGACTGACTGACATCAACCCATCAGTGAAATGCGTGGTTTGCGTCAGTGACCAACACCAGGATTTGCAGGGAGAAGGCTGCAAGTCCCACTAGGTACGTCCACAGGTCACCAACACTAACCTTTACATCTTTGGAATGCGGGAGGAAACCGGGGGAAAGCCGAGCGGGTCATGGAGTGAATGGACAAACTCCTTACAGACAGCACCAGGAATCAGAATCGGGTTTAATATCACTGGCACATGTTGTGAAATTTGTTATGTGGCAGCAGTACGGTCCAACACATTGTAAATTGCAGTAAGCACATTTAAAAAGTCATAGAGCAAAAAATAGTAGTGGGGTCGTGTTCATGTGTTCAATGTCCGTCAGGAGTGGGATGGCAGAGGGGAAGCTTGAGTGTGTGCCTTCAGGTTCCTATACGTGCTTCCTGCTGACAGCAAAGAGCAGGGGGCATGCCCTGGGTGATGGGGGTCCTTCATGATGGACGATGACTGGTTTGAGTCATCGCTCTCTGAGGGTGTCCTGGATGCTGGGAAGGTTAGTGGCCGTGATCGAGCTGACTGTTTCATAACTTTCTGCAGCTTTGTTTGATCCTGTGCAGTCCCTCCCCACCTCCCGCGCCCCCTGCCCCCCATACCAGATGGAGATTCAGCCAGTTAGAATGCTTTCGACGGTATATCTGCAGAAGTCAAGCCCTGGTTGATGATCTCTGCTGTAGTATAATTGCACTAACCGCTGTGTTACTGCGCTACTCGCAATGCTACCATACTGTCCACAATACATTGAAAATACTGTAGGTTACCATCAGAAATTTAAAAAGCAGTGTTAACAGAGCAAAATAGCAAAGTTGTGCTCATGGGCTGTTCAGAAACTTGGTGGAGGGGAAGAAGAAGGGAGATGCGAGGGAGTCAAACAAAGTAAGAGGCAGGTGGAGACAGTTTCTCTCCTGATAATTCCCATTTTCACTGAGAGTCTTTCTGTTCTTGATTTCTAAGCTTCAGCAGTTGTTCCTCAAAGTTCAAAATGAATTAATGATCAAAGTGCGTATATGTCACCATATACAACCCTGAGATTCATTCTCTTGCAGGCATTCACAGAAAAATAAAGAAATACAATAGATTTAGTGAGATACGTTAAAAACTGACAAACAACCAATGTGAAAAAGAAGACAAATCACGCAATAAAAAAAAAAGTTAGTATACTGAAAACGAGTTGCAGAGTCCGTGAAAGTGAGTGTGTAGGTCGTGGAATCAGCTCAGTGTTGAGTTGAGTGAAGTTGCCCATGTTGATGGTTGTTGGGTAACTACGGTTGTGTAGCAATTAGCATGATGCTGTTACAGTGTGGGTCATTGGAGTTCGGAGTTCAAATCCGGCATCCTCTGTAGGAAAGCTTGTACTTTCTTCCCATGGACATGTGGGCTGCCTCAGGTGCTCTGGTCCAAAAATGTACCTGTTAGTAGGTTAACTCATCATTGTAAATTGACCTCTGATTAGGCGAGGGTTAAATCGGTGGGTTGCTGAGTGGCTGAACAAATCGGTTCTGCATTGTTACTCTAAATAAAGTAACTGTTCCTGAACCTGGTGGTGTTGGACCTGACGCTTCTCTTCCTCATGCCCAATGGCAGTAGTGACCAGAGAGCATGATGTGGCCCTACATCCATGTGTAAGAGGCACAATGTTTTGAGACTGAGAGGCTCCAGCTGTTCTTTCTACAAGAAAAAAAACATCTGTGGTACATGAGCACCATTTTTCTAATTGACAATAAACTGGACTGGTCAAAGAACACTGAGGCTGTCTACAAGAAGGGTCAGAGCCGTCTCTATTTCCTGAGGAGACTGAGGTCCTCTAACATCTGCCGGATGATGCTGAGGATGTTCTACGAGTCTGTGGTGGCCAGTGCTATCATGTTTGCTGTTGTGTGCTGGGCAGCAGGCTGAGGGTAGCAGACACCAACAGAATCAACAAACTCATTCGTAAGGCCAGTGATGTTGTGGGGATGGAACTGGACTCTCTGACGGTGGTGTCTGAAAAGAGGATGCTGTCCAAGTTGCATGCCATCTTGGACAATGTCTCCCATCCACTACATAATGGACTGGGTGGGCACAGGAGTACATTCAGCCAGAGACTCATTCCACTGAGATGCAGCACAGAGCGTCATAGGAAGTCATTCCTGCCTGTGGCCATCAAACTTTACAACTCCTCCCTTGGAGGGTCAGACACCCTGAGCCAATAGGCTGGTCCTGGATTTATTTCCTGGCATAATTTACATATTACTATTTATGGTTCTATTAATATTTATTTATGGTGTAACTGTAACGAAAACCAATTTCCCCTGGGATCAATAAAGTATGACTATGACTAATGGCAGTTATAAGGTCCTGTGGTTGGGGTTGACCGTGAGTGTTGCATCCCAGCTGTGTGTTATACACAAGCCTGGGCAGGACGATATGGAGAGCAAGCTGTTGCCCATGTAACAGGCTTCCCCTCTCCACGCAGCTGATGAATCCAAAGGAACGGCAGAGACTGATACAGTTTGGCATCAGTTGCCAGTCAGCACCGAACTCAATATAGGACTGCCTGAGGAATTCCAGCTCCGGATTTTTTTTTCCTCTGGGTTTACTCCGAAAGCCTTCCCAATAAGTGGGCATAGCTGCAAGGCAGCAGAAATTTCAGATCAGAATTTTCCTTCTGTCTGAGCCCCATCTACCGAAAGCAGCTGGTTTTAAGGCACCAGTAACACGCCTTTGCCCCTTCTGTCAGTAGAAAAGGTTCTCTGGCTTAGTAGCTAAGCCTAAAATGAAAGCCAGTAGCTGGACTTGGTTGTCAGAGGCTATTTGAAGCGCTTGCTAGCAGGAGCATTTAACATGTAGTGGGAGCTTCCTTGGATTTATTCCATGCGATGCCTGATGCAATAATAATTGTTGACATGACTCTGGCTATTTCGTTCTGTGGGTTCCTCGGCTGTATTATTGATTTTTATGTTAAAGTTGACTGTCCAAAAATATCTGCCTTTATTTTGAACACTGGGGTACATTTTAATTACTCACCCGTGCTCATAAACAAAAATTCATTCCTCGGCATTATTAAATTATGAGGACACGCAGTCCTCTTTTATTGTCATTTAGTAATGCATGCATTAAGAAATGATACAATATTCCACCGGTGTGATATCACAGAAACACAAGACCGACCAAGACTGGAAAAACTAACAAAAACCACGTAATTATAATATATAGTTACAACAGTGCAACAATACCATAACTTGATGAAGAACAGGCCATGGGCACAGTTTTTTAAAAAAAAAAGTACAAAGTCTCTTGAAAGTCCCACATCTCGTGCAGACAGGAGAAGGAAGAAAACTCTCCCTGCCATGCCTGACCACAGTCTGACTCTGAGTCGTCCGAAAACTTCGAGCCTCCGATTTTACATTATTTGAGACAGTGTAAAGTATTTCGTGCATTTATCATGAGCACGAGATTCTGGACATGCTGGAAATCCAGAGCGACTCTCCTGCTCTGTAGAGAAGATCCTTTTGCCACAAGTTACTCTGTCAAGTTATTTCCTGTCAGTCATGCTATGTTCAGATACTCCTGCACCTAGCGCCACTTCACGTACAATCAGGCCGTGGTAATAAGCTTATCTACACTCAGTGCCACTTTATTGGGTACAAGAGTGGAACCCAGTATGATCTGCTGCTGTAGCCCATCCACTTCAAGGTTCGATGTGTGGTCTGTTCAGAGATGCTCTTCTGCACACCACCGTTGTAATATTGGTAACCTGAGTTACTGTCACCTTCCTGTCAGCTTGAACCAGTCTGGCCATCCTCCTCTGACCTCAGGACTGCACTTCACTAGATTTGTTTTCATTTGTTTTTCCACACCATTCTCTAAATTTTAGAAACTGTTGGACACAAAAATCCCAAGAGATCTGCAGTTTGAGGTACTCAAACTACTCCTGTCTGGTACTGACAATCATTCCATGATCAAAATCACTTGGATCACACTCTTTCCCCATTCTGATGTTTGGTCTGAATGAAAACTGACCCTCACGATCATGTCTGCGTACCTTTTGCGTTGAGTTGCTGCCACATGATTGGCTGATTTGCATTAATATCACTAATTTTTATAGATGCCCCGTAGAAATCATTCTTCTAGGGTGCATCACAACCTGGTATGGAAGTTGTCCTGTCCAAGACCAGAAGAAGCTGCAGAAGATCGTGAACACGGAGCAGCACATCACACAAACCAATCTTCCGTCCGTGGACTCACTTTACACCGCATGCTGTCGGAGCAGTGCTGCCAGGATAATCAAGGACACGACCCACCCAGCCAACACACTTTTCGTCCCTCTTCCCTCCGGGAGAAGGCTCAGGAGCTTGAAGACTCGTACAGCCAGATTTGGGAACAGCTTCTTTCCAACTGTGATAAGACTGCTGAATGGATCCTGACCCCGATCTGGGCCGTACCCTCCAAATATCCAGACCTGCTTCTTGGTTTTTTTGCACTACCTCACTTACCATTTTTTCTATTTTCTATTTATGATTTATAATTTAAATTTTTAATATTTACTAATTTTTACTATTTTTAATGTCTTTAATATTTGTAATCCAGGGCATGTGAAGCACAGAATCAAATATTGCTGTGATGATTGTACGTTCTAGTACCAATTGTTTTGGTCACAATAAAGGTGTACCTAATGAAGTGGCCACTTGGTGAATATACAGTCACACTCAACAGTTGTACATTGTGCTTTATAGATTGCTTTTGTTCTTGTGTTTTTATAATTATTGTTTTCTATGTTGCATTGGGTCTGGAGTAACAATCATTTCATTCTCCTTTACACTCATTTACTGAAGAATGACAATGGACATTCTTGAATCCTGAAAATATTGGAGGAACGCAGCAGGTCGGACAGCATCTATGGAGGGGAATAAACAGTTAATGTTTAGGGTGGAGATCCTTCAGGATTGGAAAAGAAGGGGACAGAAGCCAGAGTAAGATGGTGGGGGGGGGGGTGGAGAATCATGAGATGAAGTCAGGAGGGTGGGGGAGAAGGGAGAAATTACGCCAGAGCAACATACACACAAAATGCAGGAGGAACTCGGCACCTATGGAGGAGAATAAAAAGTTGGCATTTTGGGCCAAGATTCTTCATCGTGACTGAAAAGGAATGGGAGAGAAGCCAGGCCCCGCTTCTCACTGCTACTGCCAGGCAGGAGGTACAAAATCCTGAAGGCCCACTCTACCATGTTCAGGAATGGTTACTTGTCGGGTTCTTGAAGCTGCACAACCCTAACCCACCGAGATGCAGCACAGAGCATCACAGGAAGTCATTCCTGCCTGTGGCCATCAAACTTTACAACTCCTCCCTTGGAGGGTCAGACACCCTGAGCCAATAGGCTGGTCCTGGACTTACTTCCTGGCATAATTTACATATTACTATCTAACTATTTATGGTTTTATTACTATTTAATTATTTGTGGTGCAACTGTAATGAAAACCAATTTCCCCTTAGATCAATAAAGTATAACTATGACAAAAGAACACCATGGACAACCTCTTGCTCTACCACGGACTTGTCCTAATTAAGTTTTTTGTTTGAATCTCTTGTTTTCCCACTTCGTTGTTTTGTGTAATTAATATTCAGATCGCACTCTGTGTGTTGTCTCTATGCCTGGGACGCTGTTGCAAGCAGATGTTTAATTATACTTTAACAAGAGATTCTGCAGATGCTGGAAATCCAGAACAGCTCACAACATGTTGAATGAACTTTGCCTCTATGGAGGTCAGGCAGCATCTATGGAGAGGAATAAACAGTTGGCGTTTTTGGTTGAGACACTTCATCAGGCCTGGAAAGGGAGGGGGGGAGATGCCAGAAACTTGTTTGGGCTTCAGATGACTGATTATTGGAACAATTTGGGACCAATGCAAGCACCCTATGATTGAATGACAGAACAGATGTGATGGACTGATTGATCTACCAGAGGTGGATCCCAAGAGGAGGTCTCCCTTGTTGGAGGAACCCTGATTTAAGGGGCATGGTTTCAGAATGGAGAGGGTTACCAATTCCTGGGTGTCAATATCTGAGGCCCAACAGTGGCTGTATTTCATTAGGAATTTGAGGAGACTTGGTATGGCACCGAATACTCTATCAAATTTCTACAGATGCACTGTGGAGAGTATGCTAACTGGTTGCATTACCAAAAATTATTTTTTAAAAAAATTAAACTAGTGCAAAAAGAGGAGAAAAAATTGTGAGTTAGTTTTCATGGGTTCATTGACCATTCAAAAGTCTGATGATGAAGAAGCTGTTCCTGGATCATTGAGTGAGTGTCTTCAGGCCCCTGTACCGCCTCCCTGATGGTAGTAATGAGAAGAGGGCACGTCCTAAGTGATGGGATCCTTAATGATGGATGCTGACATTTTTTTGAGGTATCGCCTCTTGAGGGTGTCCTGGATACTAGGGAGATTAGTGTCCATGATGGAACTGGTTGAGATGACAACTTTCTGCAGCTTTTTCTGAACCTGTGCAGTGCCCCCTCCATATCAGATGGTGATGCAACCAGTTAGAATGTTCTTCACAGTACTTCTATACAAATGTGTGAGGCAGAAATTGGTAAAATTACTGTATCTGCTGAGTTCCTCCAGCAGTTTCTGTAGATACTTTATACTGTATTATACTTTATTGTTGCCAAACAATTGATTCTAGAACGTACAATCATCACAGTGATATTTGAATCTGCGCTTCCCACTCCCTGGAGTACAAATCGATAGTAAATATTAAAAAGTTAAATTATAAATCATAAATACAAAATAGAAAATGGAAAGTAAGGTAGTGCAAAAAAAACCGCGAGGCAGGTCTGGATATTTGGAGGGTACGGCCCAGATCCGCGTCAGGATCCGTTCAGCAGTCTTATCACAGTTGGAAAGAAGCTGTTCCCAAATCTGGCCGTATGAGTCTTCAAGCTCCTGAGCCTTCTCCTGGAGGGAAGAGGGACGAAAAGTGTGTTGGCTGGGTGGGTCGTGTCCTTGATTATCCTGGCAGCACTGCTGTGACAGCATGCAGTGTAAAGTGAGTCCAAGGACGGAAGATTGGTTTGTGTGATGTGCTGCGTTGTGTTCACGATCTTCAGCAGCTTCTTCCGGTCTTGGACAGGACAACTTCCATACCAGGTTGTGATGCACCCTAGAAGAATGCTTTCTACAGAGCATCTATAAAAATTGGCGAGGGTTTTAGGGGACAGGCCAAATTTCTTTAGCTTTCTCAGGAAGTAAAGGCGCTGTAAAGATTCAGCCATGATATTGAATGATACAACAAACTTACTGGTTGAGTAATGTACTGTTACTCCTTTTATCTTGTATCTTTGTGTACCTGTCATCTGGGGTAGTTACTGTAGACTACGCTCAGTGGCCACTTTATTAAGTCTTGCTACTTGGTAATGCAAATGTCTAATCAGCCAATCCATGTGGCAGCAACTCAATGCACAAAAGCATGTAGACATGGTCAAGAGGTTTGGTTGTTCAGACCAAAATTCAGGATGGGGAAGAAATGTGATCTAAGTGACTTTAACTGTGGAATGATTGTTGGTGCCAGACAGGGTGGTTTGAGTATCTCAGAAACTGCTGATCTCCTGGGGTTTTCACACACAACAGTCTCTAGAGTTTATAGAAAATGGTAAGAGAAAACAAAAAAATACAGCAGCGAGCAACAGTTCTGTGGGCAGAAGTGCCTTGTTAATGAGAGAGGTCAGGGGAGAATGGTCAGACTGGTTCAAGGTGACAGTAACTGAAATAACCACACGTTACAACGTGTGCGAAGAGCATCTGAGTGCACAACGCGTCACACACCCTGATGGGCTTCGGCAGCAGAAGACCACAAACATACCCGGTCATGAGAAAATCTGCAGATGCTGGAAATCCAAGCAACACACACAAGATGCTGGAGGGCAGGCCAGGCAGCATCAATGGAAAAGAAACTCTGAATTAGGATAAATATGATTTGGAAAAAAACTTGTATCTTGATTTCAAAGTAAATTTTTTAACCATGTGTATGTTACTGTATGCACACACAAGAGAGCGACACCTTGTATACCATCTGCATAGTGTTCAACGTGACAGCACGAACATCGATTTCTCTAACTTCTAGTTGTTTCTCACCCTCTCCCTCCCTTTGCTACTTCAGTTCCCCATTCTGGCTCCCCTCTTACCACTTGTCCTCACCTGGCCATCACCATGTAGACCATAAGACTTGCAGATAGGAACAGAATTAAGCCTTTCAGCCCATCGAGATTTCTCCGCCATTCTATCACGGATGATTTACCAACCTTCTCGACCCCGTTCTCCTGCCTTTCCCCCCACATCCCCCTCCAGTGGCCATTCTCTTTCACATTCTCCCATGGTGCACTCTCCTCTCCTGTCGGATTCCTCCTCCTCCAGCCTCCACCTATCATTTCCCAACTTCTTACTTCATCCCCTCCTCCCCCCATGCTCCGACCTTCCCCCTCACCTGGTTTCACCTATCCCCTGCCAGCTGCCCTCCCCACCTTCCCACCTCCCACCTTGTTCTGTGCGATTGTACGCTCCCGTGCGATCTTCCCAATGGCAGCAAGGAGAAGAGAACTTGGCTTGGATGGCGGGGTCCTCCAGCATTTTGTGTGTGTTGTTCAGCAGTTATCGCTGCTAATCATCATTTAAGAAGATCTGTGAAAGGTGAAAAGAGGAAAAAGAAAGAATGGATTTAATACATTTTTTTTATTCCCCCCAGGAACTGGAGAGAGCATTCTCTCGGCGTTGAGTAACCTGCCGTCTCTCCCTTGGATCGCCAGCTTCAAAATCAAACGATTCTTGCAAATGATCTCTGTCTGTCAATGGGTTGTAACGTTTCTAATTCTGGGTAGGTAACTTGTGTATAGTTAAACGTTGAACTATTAGTGAAGAACAGTACAACACGGCATCAGGCTCTGCGGCCACTATGACCACACCAAGCACGGTGACATCCGCTTGTATATGGTCCATATTCCTCCATTCCCAGCCTGTTCCTGTGTCCATAGTTTGGCCATTTGGTCTGTCGACTCTGCTCCAGCATTCTATCATGGCCAATTTATTTATTTAGCCATGCAGAGGAGGCTCTTCCAACCCTTTGGGCCATGCTGACCTAGCACCCCCCATGATCCCAAGTAACCCTAACCTAATCACAAAGCAATTTACTATGACCAATTAACCTACCCATTACGTCTTTGAACTGTGGGAGGAAACCGGAGCACCCGGAGAAAACCCGTCCATTCCACAGGGAGGACGTGCAGAGACTCCCTGCAGAACCATGGTGGAATTGAACTGTGAGCTCCACAACGCCTGAGTTGTAATAGCATTGTGCCACTGTGGCAAGCAGTTCATTCATTTTCCCTCTCAACCCCATTCTCCTGCCTTCTCCCTATAACCTTTGGCATCCTGACTAATATACCCATTTTAAATGTACCCATTGTCTGAGCCTCCACAGCTGTCTGTGGCAGTGAATTCTCTCACTTATTGGACTTGTAAAGGCCAATGTGCTGAAACTCGCTTTTTGACCCTATCTAGACTGTGTGTTGTGAATGTGGTTGGTTTACACAACAATATCATTAATAAAAACGCTGGAGACGGGAGCTAAATCAACAGGGTTCTTTACTAACTAAAACCGAACTGAACACACATACATACAGATCAATACACGCCTAATAGCGCATGCTCAATAACGTGTTACTACGACGTAAAATAGTCCCATATTATACAGTAGACTATATGGTCCACTGTGGTTTCAAATGTCTGTCTCGACAGTGAAGTATATGCCCCATGATGGCGATAAAAACGTGAAGAAAAAGTATGATTTCATATCGGGCTGTTCCTCACCCCCACTTTAAGCTTTGCTCCCTTTCTGTTGCAGGGGGTTGCCTGTGCAGTAATCGTGTCTTGTATTTTCTTCACGAACTGCTGGCCAATTGATCAAAACAGGCTTGTTTATCTAAACCCCTCTCATTCTCCTACACTGCAGGGAATGAAGTCTTCACCTATTCAAACTCTCCCAAGAACTCAGGTCCTCAAGTCCTAGCAACATCCTTGTAAATTGTCTCTGCACTCACTCTTTCAATCTTATTGATATATTTCCTATCGGTGGGTGAGCAGAAACGCATACAGTACTCAGAATCACTGGAATATGTCATGAAATGTGTTGTTTTGTGGCAGCAGTACATTGCAAATACATAATGTTTTAAAAACTACACAAATTACAATAAGAAATATGTATAAAAATTAAATTAATACGTAAAAGTGGAGTAGTGTACATGGGTTCATTCGGAAATCTGATGACCAATGTTTTGTACAATTTCAACATAACACCCCAACTACTGTACCCGGTACTCTGATTTGTGAAGGGCAATGTGTCCAAAGCTGTCCTAAGTTACAACCCTATCTACCAAGTTTATACTGCAATTTCAAATGTCCATCGTGACAGTGAAGTACATGTCCCATCATAGTAACAGAACCATGAAAGGTTTTTTTTTTCCTTTTAGATTTCCTGTCCCCTTGCATGATGGAGTCAGTGGCCCTCGGTGACATTCTGTGGGCTGCGGATGAAAGCAGCTTCCACTGTCCAGGCCATGCTCTCTTCTCACTGCTGCCATCTGGAAGGTGGTACAGGAGCTTCATGACTCTCACCACCAGGTTCAGAAACAAGTTATCATCCCTCAACCATCAGGCTCTTGAACCAGAGGAGATAACTTCACTCAACTTCACTTGTCCCATCATTGAAATGTTCCCACAACCTATGGACTCACTCTCAAGAACTCTTCATCGCGTGTTCTCAATTTATTGCTTTATTCATTTATAATTATTACTTCTTTTTGTATTTGCACAGTTTGTTTTCTGCACTCCGGTTGAACACCCAAGCTGGTGCGGTCTTTCATTGATCTGCTATGGTTATTACTCTATAGATTTAGAGTACGCCCACAAGAAAATGAATCTTAGGGTTGTATATAGTGACATATGTACTTGTGATAAATTTATTTTGATTTTGACCCCCGTTTGACCTTTGCTTCGTTTCTGTTGCAGGAATCACCTGCACCATAATCTTGTCATACATCTTCTTCACAAGTTGTTGGCCAATTGCGGCTCTGTATTTGTCCTGGCTGATCATCGACTGGGAGACACCCAAGCAAGGTGAGAGGTCAGAGGACAGTGGATGGGTCAAGGTGCTGTGGGCACCTTCTGGGTGGATGTTAGTTTTGGAATTGGTTTGTCTTGTCTTATGGCTGGGCAGACGGAGCTCATTAACCGTGGTTAGCAGCTCATCTCGGAGAAGGAAAACTCTGATCTCAAACCTCCGCTGCCTTGTGGCTATACTCACTCATGGGGAAGGCTTCAGGAGTAAACCCCGAGGAAAAATCCAGAGCTGGGGTCCCTAAAGCAGTCCCACGTTGAGTTTGATCCTGACTCCTGTGACGCTGCAGGTGCCCAAGTGTATCAGTCTCTCCTGTTCCTTTGGATTTTATCGGCTGCATGGAGAGGGGGAGCCTGCTGCATGGGCAACAGCTTGCTCTCCATATTGTACTGCCCTGGCTTGTGTATACATAGACAGCTGGGACGCC
Organism: Mobula birostris; assembly: GCF_030028105.1. Taxonomy (NCBI): domain Eukaryota; kingdom Metazoa; phylum Chordata; class Chondrichthyes; order Myliobatiformes; family Myliobatidae; genus Mobula; species Mobula birostris. The sequence continues at coordinate 7,078,367 of NC_092376.1, read as the reverse complement.
ACATCCATGACAAACAGACACCTCGTGTCATATGGTCTTATTGTCAAAGTGCTGTGCTAAAAAATCTTAGACATATTTATCTAGCTAGGGTGTCCAAGACTCTTGCACAATGACAATGAGGTTCACTCCCCCATGAGCTCAGTGCTTTTTCCACTTGCTGCTGGGGAGTATTCTGGAGTTGTGTGAACTTCACAGATATAAATTCAAGCAAGAACTAGTCTTCAGTTCCTAATGTAAATTGCAAGCAGTTAACTGAAGTTGCAGTACTGTGTAAAGCCTTGGGCACCTAGCTAAGTATAACCATTAACCAAGGGCTCCATGGACCCCAGGCAGGGAACCCCTGCCGTAGACCATAAGACATAGGAACAGAATTAGGCCATTCGGCCCATCTTTCCATCAACCCTCTCAACCCCATTCTCCTGCCTACCTTTGCCCTTACTAGTCTATCAACCTCTGTTTTAAATATACTTTATGACTTGGCCTCCACAGCTGTCTGTGGTAATGAGTTACACAGGTTCACCACTCACTGGCCAGAGAAATTCCTCCTCATCCCTGTTCTAAATGGACATCCTTGTATTCTGAGTTGGTGCCTGCTGCTCCTAGGCTCTCCCACTATAGGAAACATCCTCTCCATATCCAGCGGGATTTTCTCCTTCAGTCTTCTAAACAATGAATACAGGCCCAGAGCCATCAACTGCTCCTTGTATGTTACTCCAGCAGACTCGCAGGTGAAGGGTCACCCCATCTGGAAAGACTGTTTGGGGCCCTGAATTCCCATTCCCATTCGATATGTCCATCCATGGCCGCCTCCACTGTCGGGATAAGGCCACACTTGGGTTGGAGGAACAACATCTTGTATTCTGTTTAGGGGTGTGTGTGTGTGTATCTTTGATAGACACGTGAATGATTGGAAGAACAAGGATATGTGTGAGGGAAGGGCTGGATTGATCTGAAGTAGGTTAAGATGTTGGCATAACATTGTTCTGTTAGTTACTGGATGCCATCCAAGATTGCATGGAAAGTGACCCGTTCTCATTACAGGAGGCCGCCGATCTGCATGGGTGCGGAACTGGGCCGTGTGGCGATACTTCAGAGACTATTTCCCCATCAGAGTGAGTAGATCGAAAGAAGGGATTGCCAGTGTGTTTTTGTTACCATCAAAGTGTGTTGATGAGAGACTTGACAAAGGGGGCATAGTAGCATAGTGAAGGTGTTGGATTTGGAAATCGGAGAGCTGCAATGTGTACAGTTCTTCGCTTTTCACCAACACCACCTAATCTGCATTGCGCGTCTTTCCTCCCTGCAGTTTACAACACTTGTTTTCCCCTGCATTAATAAGATCAAAATGCACAATTAGGCCATTCAGCCCATCCAGTCTTACCATCCCATCATGGCTGATTTTATTATCCCTTTCCACCCCATTCAGAATCAGGTTCATTATCACCGGCATGCGTCGTGAAATTTGCTAACTTAGCAGCAGCAGTTCAATGCAATGCATAATATAGAAGAGAAAAATAAAATAATAAATAAATCTATTACAGTATATGTATATTGAATAGAATAAAATCGTGCAAAAAAAAAAACAGAAATAATATTATTAAAAAGTGAGGTAGTGTTCACGGGTTCAATGTCCATTTAGAAATCGGATGACAGAGGGAAAGAAGCTGTTCCTGAATCACTGAGTGTGTGCCTTCAAGTTTCTGTGCCTCCTACTTGATGGTAACAGTGAGAAAAGGGCATGCCCTGGGTGCTGGAGGTCCTTAATATTGGACGCTGCCTTTCTGAGACACTGCTCCTTGATGTCCTGGGTACTTTGGAGGCTAGTACCCAAGATGGAGCTGACTAAATTTACAACCCTCTGCAGCTTCTTCCAGTCCTGTGCAAAATAAAACAAGATAATAATAAATTAATAAATAAATATCGAGAACGTGAGACGTAGAGTCCTTGAAAGTGAGCCTGTAGGTGGTCGAGTCAATTCAGCATCGTGGTGAGTGAAGTTATCCACACTGGTTCAGGAGCTTGATGGTTGACGGGAATTAACTGTTCGTGAGCCTGCTGGGATGGGTTGTGAGGTTCCTGCTGGCAGCAGCGAGTAGGGAGCATAGCCTGGGTGCTGGGGGTCCTTGATGGGAGATGCTGCTTTCCTGTGGCAGCACTAATGGAGTTATCTCTTGCCATTGCCAAGCTAATTGCCATTGTAAATGAGGGCTTTATCAGGAGAAATGCACAATGCTAACTGGGCTGGTGGGAGCCAAATGATCTCTGATTGCATCTGGTGGACTTTGCTTCCATTTCTGTTGAGCAATCACCGCGGAAAATCCTTCCGTGTGTTTGCACTGCTAACCTGCCTGAGTGTACGTGAAACCGAGCTGTACGAATCCATGCAACCATGCAATCATGGGTATCTGGGTGTTTTACAATGTTTGCTCAGTAATTTAAGCTGATAGCGCATAAGAAAACTGTCACATTTTCACGTACCTGACCAGAGTCCCAGTTACCTGGCGTGCCAAAGTCAAACTGATGGAAGTACTGGCATTTCAGGTGGAGTCTTCATTTAGTTTAAAGGTTGTAGCCGGGGAGGGGTTGTGGGGTTGTTGGGGTGGGGGGGGGGTAAGCTCCCGACTACCTATTTAAATGCTCTCAAAGAGCTTCTGACAACCAAGCCCAGCTCCTGGTCTAATGTGTGGCTTAGCTACTAAACCCAGCGGAACCATGTTTACTGACGGGAGGAGGGGCAAGGGCTGGCTATTGGTGCCTCAAAACCAGTCACTTTTGGCAGAAGGGGCTCTTCATTCATGGTTGGCAGTTGATCTAGAGCAGGAGTCCACCTACCCCTCGGTTAATGGTAGGGATCCATGGCATTTTTTAAAAAAAAAAAAGGGTTGAGAGCCCTGATGTTAGAGTAAAACTGGTGTTGTGAAGAGTGCGTAGCCCACTGAATCAATGGTGTTGAGCTCGTTCACCAGAGCTGCTGTATATGCAGTGCTCCTAGCATTGCTGCTAGACAGAGGGTACGGCAGCATCAGTGTATCTATGTAAGCTTCTGTTGAATGTTGCATTCAAGTCTGCATCCACTAGTTCCACACTCGAAACACCATCTGAGCTAAGAGATTTCCCTTAAATATTTCACCTTTCACCCTTAACCCATGACCTCCAGTTCCAGTCTCACCCAACCTCTGGGGGAATAAAAAACCTGTTTGTATTAACCATATGTATACCCTTCATAATTTTGTATAGTCATAGTCATACTTTATTGATCCCGAGGGAAACTGGTTTTCGTTACAGTTGCACCATAAATAAATAGTAATAAAACCATAAATAATTAAATAGTAATATGTAAATTATGCCAGGAAATAAGTCCAGGACCAGCCTATTGGCTCAAGGTGTCTGACCCTCCAAGGGAGGAGTTGTAAAGTTTGATGGACACAGGCAGGAATGACTTCCTATGACGTTCTGTGTTGCATCTCGATGGAATGAGTCTCTGGCTGAATGTACTCCTGTGCCCACCCAGTACATTATGTAGTGGATGGGAGACATTGTCCAAGATGGCATGCAACTTGGACAGCATCCTCTTTTCAGACACCACCGTCAGAGAGTCCAGTTCCATCCCCACAACATCACTGGCCTTACGAATGAGTTTGTTGATTCTGTTGGTGTCTGCTACCCTCAGCCTGCTGCCCCAGCACACAACAGCAAACATGATATCACTGGCCACCACAGACTCGTAGAACATCCTCAGCATCGTCCGGCAGATGTTAAAGGATTCCATCAAATCTCCCCTCATTCTTCTCCAGTCCAGGGGATGAAGTCCGGACGCATTCGATCTTTCCCTGTAACTCAAGTTCCAGCAACGTGTTGGTAAATTTTCCTCTGTCCTTTCGATCTTGTATCTTTCCTGTCGGTAGGTGACCAGAACTGCAGACAATACTCCAACTTTGGCCTCACCAATGTCTTGTACTCAATATTTTGATTTTTGAAAGCCAATGTGCTAAAATCTCTCTTTATGGGCCCATGTATCAGTGACACTACTTTCAAGGAATCATGCAAAGAATATTTCTGAACATGTCCCCAATATCCTGAAAAGGGAGGGTGAGCAGTCAGAAGTCGTGGTGCATATTGGTACCAATGACATAGGTAGAAAAAGGGAGGAGGTCCTGAAAACAGAATACATGGAGTTATGAAGAAAGCTGAGAAACAGCACCTCAAGGGTAGTAATCTCCGGATTGCTGCCTGTGCCATGCGACAGTGAGGATAGGAATAAAATGAGGTGGCAGATAAATGTGTAGATGAAGAATTGGAGCAGGCTGCAGGGATTCTGATTTCTGGATCATTGGGACCTCTTCTGGGGCAGGTGTGACCTGTACAAAAGGGACAGGTTGCACTTGAATCTGAGGGGGACCAAGATCCTTGCGGGCAGGTTTGCTAGAGCTGTTGGGAGTGGTTTAAACTAATATGGCAGGGGCATGGGAACCAGTATAATAGAGCCAGCAGATGAACCAGCAGGTTTACAAGTTGATGGGTGTAACATGACTGTAAGGAAGGACAAGCCAATGATTGGTTCCAAATTCAAGCAGAGAGAGCAAAGAGCTAAATTGTACCGCAGAAGCAAAATTCAAAAGGTTGAAGAACGCAGGACTGAGGGTGCTGTGTTTAAATGCCTGTAGCATTCGGAATAAGGTGGGCAAACTCGAGGTGCAATTGAAGGTTGGCCACTTTGATGAAGGTGCCACTGAGTGGTGTCTGAAAGAAGGCCATAAGATGGGAACTTGACATCAATGGATATACTTTGTATTGAAAGGACAGGCAGGAAGGCATAAGCACTTGTGTGGTTGCATTGGTAAGAGATGGAATTACATCTTTAGAAAGGGGTGACATAGGCTCAGAGAATGTTGAATCTTTGTGGATGGAATTAAGAAACTGCAAGGAGTTTTTAAAGAAAAAAAAATATGGGAATCATATATAGGCCTCCAAATAGTAGCCAAGATGTGGGTTGAGATTGCAAAGGGAGCTGGAAAAGGCATGTCATAAAGGTAATGTCACAATTGTAATGTGAAACTTCAATATGCAAGGGAATTGGGAAAGTCATGTTGTTATCCGATTGCAAGAGAGGGGATTTGTTGAATGCCTTGAGATGGCTTTTTAGAGCAGTTTGTGCTTGAGCCTATGGGGGGAATGGTTATCTTGGATTGGGTGTTGTGTAATAACCCAGATCTTATTAGGGAGCTTAATGTAAAGGAACCTTAAAAATGGTTCATGCTACAATTTGAGAGGGAGAGGCATAACTCTCAGATATTGCAATGGAATAAAGGGAATTACAGAGGCATGAGAGAGGAGCTTGCCCAGGTGGATTGAAGGAGGATACTGGTGGGGATGACGGCAGAGCAGAGATGGCTGAAGTTTCTGGGAATAGTTCACAAGGCGCAGGATAGATGTGTCCCACAGAAAAAAGTTCTAAAAATGGCTGGGCTAGGCACAGTGGCTGACAATGGGAGTTGAGGATTGCATAAAAGTCAAGGAAAGGGCATACAAGGTAGCAAAAGTGAGTGGGAAGTTGGATGATTGGGAAGCTTTTAAAATTCAACAAAAGGCAACTAAAAAAGCTAAAGAAGGGAAAAGGTGAAATGGGAGGGCAGTTTAGCCAATAATATAAAGTAGAATAGTAAAAGTTTTTTTTCCCAGTTATATAAAGAATAAAAGGGAGGTGAGAGCTGATATTGGACCACTGAAAAATGATGCTTTTGAGGTAGTAATGGGGGACAAAGAAATGGCAGATAAACTTGATGGATACTTCACTGTGGAAGACACTAGCAGTGTGCCAGAGGTCTGTGAGTGTCAGGGAGCAGGAGTGAGTGCCATTGCTGTTACAAAGGGGAAAAGTGCTAGGCAAACTGAAAGGTCTTAAGGTTGTTAAGTCACCTGGACCAGATGGACTGCATCCCAGAGTCCCGAGAGAGGTTACTGAAGAGATAACGGCTGCATTGTTCGTGATCTTTCAAGAATCACTTGATTCTGCCATGGTCCCAGAGGACTGGAAAATTGCAAATGTCACTGCACTCTTTAAAAAGGTAGGAATGCAAAAGAAAGAAAATTATAGGCCAGTTATCCTAACCTCAGTGGTGGGGAAAATGTTGGAGTCCATTATTAAGAACGAGGTTCTGGGGTACCTGGAGACTAATGATAAAGTAAGTCAAAGTCTGAAAAGGGAGATCTGGCCTGACAAATCATAAGAATTCTTTGAGGAAGTAACAAGCAGGGTGGGCAAAGGAGAGGCAGTGGATGCCATTTAATTGGATTTTCAGAAGGCCTTTGACAAAGTGCCTCATATGGTGCTGCTTAAGATAAAATCCTATGGTGTTGCAGGAAAGATACTAGCATGGATGGAGGAATGGCTGACGGGCAGAAGGTAGCAAGTGGGATAGATTATGAGAGGGATAGATGGTATAGTCATGGGGCATTTGTTTCCTAGGGTTGAAATGTCTAATACCAGAAGGTGAGAGGGGATAGCATCAAAGGCGATGTGAGGGGCAAGTTTCTTACTCAGTGGTGAATACGTTGTTTGGTATAGTGGAGGCAAATACAATATAGGCTGTTAAGAGACGTTTGGATAGGCACGTGGATGTGAGGCAGATGAAGGGATATGGACATTGTGGTATGTGGGGGGATGATTGGTTGCGTGTTTCTGATTTCGTTTTTAGCTGATTTGGCACAACGCTGTCGGGTGAATGGCTTGTCCCTGTACTGTACTCTTCTATGTTTATCCTTTCCAATCATTTTGAAAATGTTCAGAATTTTGCAATTATAAAGTTAAACTCTGCTTCTTGTATATATTTTTTGGCAGTTTAAGCTGTTTATTCTTGTCTGTTCTTTGTGCAAGATTGCAATTTTATCCAGGATTACAAAACTACTGAGCAAGTTCATTTTCAAAGTTCAAAGTAAATTTAATATCAAAGTACATGTCTGTCACCTTCTACAACCCCGAGATTTGCTTTCTTGCAGGAATGCACAGTAAATGCAAAGAAACACAATAGAATTAATTTAAAAAAACTATACACAAAGACTGACAAGCAAGTAATGTGCAAAAGACAAACTGTGCAAATACAAAAAAGAAAATAATAAATATCGAGGACAAGGATTGTATAGTCCTTGAAACTGAGTTCACAGAGTCGTAGAGTCAGTGTTGCGACGAGTGAAGTTATCTATAGTGGTTCAAAAGCCTGATGGATGAGGGGTGACGACTACTCCTGAACCTGGTGGTGTGGGTCCTGAGGCTCCAGAACCACCTTCCTGACGGCACCAGCAAGAACAGAGCATGACCTGGATGGCGGGGGTCCCTGATGATGGATGCTGCTTTCTTGTGGCAGTGCCCGTTTGTAGATGTGTTCAATGGCGGGGCAGACTTTTCCTGAGATGAACTGGGGTACGTCCACATTTTTTTTTTTTTTGTAGACTTTTCCAAGTTGAAAGTAATTATCAGAGATTCTCTCTCCTTCTCAGCAAATCTATAGAATGGTAACTACAACAGGATCAATGAAGGGTTAAATAGAGAATAGACAACGACAAACTGTGCAAATGCAAGTATAAATAAATAGCAATAAATAATGAAATCATGAAATAACAAGATAGTCCTTAAAGTTAAGATCATTAGTAGTGGGGAAAATGTCAAACATGAGTGTAGTTATCCTCTTTTGTTCAAGAGCCTGATGGTTGAGGGGTAGTAACTGTTCTTGAACCTGGTGGTGTGAGTCCTGAGCCTCCTGTGCCTTCTACCTGCTGGCAGCAGTGAGAAAAGAGCATGGCCTGAATGGTGAAGATCTCTGATGTTCCTATGACAGCAGATCATGTAGACGTGCTCAGTGGTCGGGTCGGCTTTACCCGTGATGGACTGGGCTGAATCAGCCAGCTTTTGTAGGATTTTCCAAGCAAGGGCTCTTCCTCTCTTGGGTATTGGTGCTTTCATACTGGGCCATGATTCCATCAGCATACTCTCCACTGTGCATCTACAGAAGATTCCGAGTTTTAGATGACATGCAATTTTATCAATGATTTGGAAAATTTTCAGAGAATTTTGCAATTATAAAGTTCTGCTTTTTTTTTGGCCATTTAAACTTTTTTCTTATCTGCTGTTTGTCCAAGGTTACAGATTTTGTCTGGGGGAATTACAAATTTGTTGAACAAGTTCATTTTCAGACAATTGAACTGTAAATAGTTACTGTACTGTCTGTGTAAACATTGCTCATTTACAGTGGGGAGGAACAGGTCAGGAGTGTCTGAGCAGTGGGTGCAGCTGTTGGGGAGGTGGTTCTTTGCGAAGGGCTGATGCAGTGAGTTGTGGTGGTATCAATTGGCAGGGGAAGCAACACTGATTTTAACATACGTCGTGATCCCGCCACTGGTCCTCTTCTCCGCCTGTGTAACTTTGCAAAAGTTCTCTTTCTCCCTGACCTGTGTTCTGTGGGGTGGCATGGGGTGGCATAGCAGTTAGTTCAAATGCTTTACAGTGCCAATGATCAGAGTTCGATTCCCACCCCTGTCCGTAAGGAGTTTGCATGTTCTCCACATGTCCACGTGCAATTCTTCTGGGCACTCATTTCTCTCCCACGTTCCAAAGACAAACGGGTTATGGTTAGTGAGATGTGGACACTGGAAGTGTGCCGACACTCAGCATAATCCTCACTGTTTTGATTTGATGCAAACAATACATTTCAGTATGTTTCGATGTTTCACTGTACACGCGACAAATAAAACAAATCTCTCCTTTAAGAAGGTATCATCCATTAGAAAACCCCCACCATATTCTTGCAGCTCCCATTGGGCAGAAGGGATAGAAACCTAAAGCCCCACACTGCCAGGTTCAGACACAGCTACCTCCCTTCAACCTTTTGCTTTTTTGAACCAACTGACACAACCCTAATCTTTACAATTTAGCAACATGATGACCACTTTGCACTAAAATGGACATGTTTTTTTTTCTTTTGCTCTAATTGTGTTCTTTCTTGAAAAACATTGTGCGTCATTAGTGTGCAAACTTAAAGCACACGGTATTGGGGGTAAGGTATTGATCTGGATAGAGAATTGGTTAGCAGACAGGAAGCAAAGAGTGGGAATAAACGGGTCCTTTTCAGAATGACAGGCGGTGACTAGTGGGGTACCGCAAGGCTCAGTGCTGGGACCCCAGTTGTTTACGATATATATTAATGACTTGGATGAGGGAATTAAATGCAGCATCTCCAAGTTTGCGGATGACACAAAGCTGGGCGGCAGTGTTAGCTGTGAGGAGGATGCTAAGAGGATGCAGGGTGACTTGGATAGGTTGGGTGAGTGGGCAAATTCATGGCAGATGCAATTTAATGTGGATAAATGTGAAGTTATCCACTTTGGTGGCAAAAATAGGAAAACAGATTATTATCTGAATGGTGGCCGATTAGGAAAAGAGGAGGTGCAACGAGACCTGGGTGTCATTATACACAATCGTTGAAAGTGGGCATGCAGGTACAGCAGGCGGTGAAGAAGGCGAATGGTATGCTCGCATTTATAGCGAGAGGATTCGAGTACAGGAGCAGGGAGGTACTACTGCAGTTGTACAAGGCCTTGGTGAGACCACACCTGGAGTATTGTGTGCGGTTTTGGTCCCCTAATCTGAGGAAAGACATCCTTGCCATAGAGGGAGTACAAAGAAGGTTCACCAGATTGATTCCTGGGATGGCAGGACTTTCATATGAAGAAAGACTGGATGAACTAGGCTTGTACTCATTGGAATTTAGAAGATTGAGGGGGGATCTGATTGAAACGTATAAAATCCTAAAGGGATTGGACAGGCTAGATGCAGGAAGATTGTTCCTGATGTTGGGGAAGTCCAGAACGAGGGGTCACAGTTTGAGGATAGAGGGGAAGCCTTTTAGGACTGAGATTAGGAAAAACTACTTCACACAGAGAGTGGTGAATCTGTGGAATTCTCTGCCTCAGGAAACAGTTGAGGCCGGTTCATTGGCTATATTTAAGAGGGAGTTAGATATGGCCCTTGTGGCTACGGGGATCAGGGGGTATGGAGGGAAGGCTGGTGCAGGGTTCTGAGTTGGATGATCAGCCATGATCATAATAAATGGCGGTGCAGGCTCAAAGGGCCGAATGGCCTACTCCTGCACCTATTTTCTATGTTTCTGTGTTATGTTTCTATTTATAGAACATATGCCATTGCAGCACAGTACAGATTCTTCAGCCCACGATGTTGTGCCAAGCTTTTAACCTACTCTGTGATCAGTCTAACTCTTCACTCTTGTGTAAGCCTCCATTTTTCTATTATCCATCTGTCCAAGAGACTCTTAAATGCCCCTAATGTGTATGCCTCCCACCAGCACCCTGGGAAGAGTGTTCTATTTACCTGCCTTACCTCTGTCATCTCCAATTCACTTAATAGTATGGCATCTTGTAGTAGCCATTTCTGCCCTGGGAAAAAAAGTCTCTGGCCATCCAATCAGTCTATACCTTTTGTCATCTTGTGCACTTCTATCAGATCTTCCTTTGCCCTAGCTTGCTCAACTAGACCAAGGACTTGATTATTGACTTCAGGAAAAGGAAACCAGAGGTCCATGAGCCAGTTCTCATTGCAGGATCAGAGGTGGAGAGGGTTAGCAACTTTAAATTCCTTGGTGTTATTGTTTCGGAGGACCTGTCTTGGACCCAGCAATTATGAAGAAAGCAGGATAGTGCCTCTACTTCCTTCAGGGTTTGTGGAGATTCTGTACGATGTCTAGAACTTTGACAAACCTCTGTAGTTGTGCAGTGGAGGGTGTATTGACTGGCCGCATCCCAGCCTGGTATGCAAACACCAATATCCTTGAATGGAAAATTCTACAATTTTCGTGTATATGGCCCAGTCCATCACAGGTAAAGCCCTCCCAACCACTGAGCACATCCACATGAAATACTATCATAGGAAAGCTGCATCCGTCATCGGGGACCCCGCACCCAGGATGTGCTCTCCTCTCGCTGCTGCCATCAGGAAGAAGGTACAGGAGCCTCAGGACTCACAGCACAAGTTCAGGAACAGTTATTACCCCTCAACCATCAGCCTCTTGAACAAATGGGGATAACTTCTCTCAACTTCACTTGCCCATCATTAAAATGTTCCCACAACCAATGGGCTTTTTTACAAGGACTCTTCATCTCATGTTCTCAATATTTATTGTTTATTTATATTACTGTTTCTTTTACATTTGCAGTGTTTGTTGTCTTCTGCATTCTGATTGAAAGCCCTAGTTTAGTGGTTGTTCATTGATTCTGTTATAGTTACTATTCTATGGATTTGTTGAATATGCCCACAAGAAAATTAAGCTGTTGTACATGGTGACATATATGTACTTTGATAATAAAATTTACTTTGTGTTCTCCATAAGGCAAAATGTTTGCTATTATATTTTAGTTATCTGATTCCATGTGCCTCGATGCTGCTGCAAGTAGGCTGTTCATTGACCCTCCATCAGGACTGATGTAGGGTCCCGATCCGAAACGTCAACCATCCCTCCACCTCCAGATGCTGCTGGACCCACACAATTCGTCATGCAGCCTGTTTGTTCACTCCAGAGTCTGCGGCCTCCAAACTCCGGGGAAGGTTGGGGATCAGACTATGTGCCTATGTGAGCTTTATTTGTTTTTCTCCATTACAGTTGGTGAAGACGCACAACCTTGCCCCCAGTCGGAACTACATCTTCGGCTATCACCCACATGGCATCTTCTGCTTTGGAGCCTTTTGCAACTTTGGAACAGAAGCGACTGGATTTTCCAGGAAGTTCCCTGGAATCCGACCTTCTCTCGCCACGCTGGCTGGAAACTTCAGGATGCCAATTCTGCGGGATTACCTAATGAGTGGTGGTGAGTGGCCGGCGGTGTCGACCTTCCTGACGTGACTGCGATCCTCCAGAGCTAACCCTGGCCCTGATGACATGGAACAGCTGAGGCTGGATTAGAACAGGGGGATCTGATAGTAGAGATCCATAATTCCTTGAAAGTGGCATCACAGGTAGATAAGGTCTTAAAGAGAGCTTTTGACATACTGGCCTCCATAAATCCAAGTATCAAGTACAGGACTTGGGATGTTGTGTTGCAGTTGTATAAGACATTGAAGCCTAATTGGGAGTATTGTAAATGAGAAATTCTTCAGATGTCAGAAACCCAGAGCAACACGCACGATGCTGGAGGGGCTCAGCAGGGCAGGAAACATCCACGGAAATGAATAAACAGTCAGGCCAAAATCCTTCATCTGGATTGGAAAGGAAAAGGGAAGATGAGAGAATAAAAAAAAAAGTGGGGGGAAGGTAGGAGGATAGCTAAAAGGTGATGGGTAAAGCCAGGTAGGTAGGAAAGTGAAGGGGCTGGAGAGGAAGGAATCTGATAGGAGAGTGGACCACAGCAGAAAGGGAAGGAGGAGGGGACGCAGGGACAAGTGAGAAGAGGTAAGGAATCAGAGTAGGGAATAGAAGAAGAGGGAATATTGTGTGCATTTCTGGTCACCTACCTACAGGAAAGATATCTGTAGGATTGAAAGACTACAGAGAACTTACAAGGATGGTGCCAGGTCTTGAGGACCTGAGTTATAGGGAAAGGTTAGGGCTTTATTCCTCAGAGTGTAGGTGAGCGAGGGGAGATTTGATAGATGTAGACAAAACTGAGGTGTATAGGTAGGGTAAGTGCTGACGTTGGAGAGGGTACAGAGAAGATTCACTAGAATGATTCCGGGGATGAGAGGGTTAACATATGAGGAAAGTTTGTCCGCTCTTGGACTTTACTCCTTGGAGTTTAGAAGAATGAGGGGAGACCTCATAGAAACATTTTGAATGTTGAAAGGCATGGACAGAGTGGATGTGGCAAAGTTGTTTCCCATGATGGGGGAGTCTAGTACGAGAGGGCATGACTAAAGGATGGAAGGGCGCCCATTCAGAACAGAGATGTGAAGAAATTTTCTTAGCCAGAGGGTGGTGAATCTATGGAATTTGTTGCCGCGGGCAGCAGTGGAGGCCAAGTCATTGGGTGTATTTAAGGCAGAGATTGATAGGTATCTGAGTAGCCAGGGCATCAAAGGTCATGGTGAGAAGGTGGGGGAGTGGGACTAAGTGGGAGAATGGATCAGCTCATGATAAAATGGTGGAGCAGATTCAATGGGCCGAATGGCCAACTTCTGATCCTTTGTCTTATGGTCTTAAGTGCAAGCTGGCTTTTTCCACTGAGGTTGGGTGAGACCAGAACTAGAGATCATAGGTTAAGGGTGAAAGGTGAAATATTGAAGGGGACCATGAGGAGAGTGGTGAGTGTGTGAAATGAACTGCCAGTGGAAGTGGTGGATGTGGGTTTGATTGGAACATTTAAGGGAGTTTGGATACATGAGTGGGAAGAATATCTAGGGCTATGGTTCAGGTATGTGTCAATGGGATAAGGCATAATAACAGTCTGGCACGGACTAGATGGGCCAAAGGGCTTGTTTCTGTGCTGCAGTACTCTGACTCGGAGTGCATCAGAAATCTAATCTAACCAGAGAGATCCCTCCCAGTACCAGAGATGCCGGCTTGAATGTGTTTGTACTTTGCTCTCTACACCACGTTGAGTGTAATGTCCACCTTTATCAGACAAGAAATAAGATCTATTTTTTAAGAAAACTGAAGAGTGCCACATGGAATCCGGTCATAGATTCTTCAGAAGTATCTCTTAACTGATACCAAAATTATTGATGTTTATTCTTCTTATCTAACAAAACATGTCTCCCCATGAGAATTTATTGTATTCATGTACATTTCATGTGTAGAAATCAACCCGGTGACTCCCTGTTATAATCCTGTGGGATTTAAAATCATGTCTTCACTGATTTGGCAGCTGTGTGTGAAACTAAATGGTCAAAGAAGCTATGGAAAATCTCTGCAACGTGCTGACATGGGTAGCCAGGGTGGCAGAGAGGACAATGGACACACTCAATGCCACCGGTCTGGGCACTGGGGCGTCATGAGGGAGCGGAACGGTCGTGTAGCACTATTAAAGCACCAGTGACCCGGGTTCAATTCCCGGCACTGCCTGTAAGGAGTTTGTGTGTTCTCCCCGTGGCTTTCCTCCGGGTGCTCTACTCCAGTTCCCCCTCACATTCCAAAGATGTCAAACTTTGTCCAAAATTGTGAGTGTAGTGGGCAGTGAGGGAAAACCATCAGAGCTTGTAGAGAGATCTGCGTCAGCTGGAAAACTGGGCTGAAAATGGCAGATGGAATTTAATGCAGACAAGTGCGAGGTGTTGTACTTTGGTGGGATACACCAGTCTTACACAGTGAACGGTAGGGCACTGAGGAGTGCGGTGGAACAAAGGGATCTGGGAATACAGATCCATAAATTCATTGAAAGTGGCGGCACAGGTAGATGGGGTCAAAAAAAAAAACTTTTGGCACATTGGCCTTCATAAATCAAAATACTGCATACAGGAGGTAGGACGTTGTGTTGAAGTTGTGTAAGATATTGGTAAGGCCTAATTTGGAGTATTGCATGACCATACACTTTCCAACACTATCTGCCACTTTGCGTAGCCTCCCAATCTGTCAAGTCCTCCTGCAGACTCCCTGCTTCCTCAGTGCTACCTGCCCCTCCACCTATCTTTGTATCACCCACAAATGTGGCCACAAAGCCTGTCTGTGACCCCACTTTGAAGGGGGGTGCTTTTTGGAAAATCCTGAAGCAGGATAGAGAGATGAGAAGGAATTTTGGAGATTGCGATCACAAGACAAAGGAGCAGAAGTAGGCCATTCGGCCCATCGAGTCTGCTCCACCATGAGCTAAATTATTCTTCCATCTAGTTCCAATTTCCAGCTTTTTCCCCATATCCCTTGATATCCTGACTAATTAGATACCCATCGATCTCCTCCTTAAACACCCTCAATGATCAGGCCTCCACAGCTGTATATGGCAGTGAATTCCATAAATCCACGACCCTCTAGCTAAAAATATTTCTCCTCATCTCTGTTTTAAATGGGTACGCTCTAATTCTAAGACTGTGGCCTCTTGTCCTGGACTCACCCACTAAGGGAAACAGCCTTTCCACATCTACTCTATCCAACCCTTTCAACATTCGAAATGTTTCTATGAGATCCCCTCTCATTCTTCTATACTCTAATGAATACATCCCAAGAGCCGACAAACACTCCTCATATTCCTGCATTCCAGGAATCATCCTCAAAACTTCTCTGAACTCTCTCCAACATCAGTACATCCCTTCTAAGATAGGGGGCCCAAAACTGCATGCAGTATTCCAAATGAGGTCTCACCAGTGCCCCATAGAGCCTCATCAACACCTCCTTACTCTTGTATGCTATTCCTCTTGAAATGAATGCCAACATAGCATTTGCTTTCCTTACTGCCAATTCAACCTGGTGGTTAACCTTTAGGGCAGGTGTCCCCAACCTTTTTTGCACTGTGGACCGGTTTAATATTGTCAATATTCTTGCGGACCGGCTGACCTGGGGGGGTGGGGGGGGTGCGCGGGGTAGGGTTGCCAACGGAAAAGAGTAGCAGTCAAATACGTTGTGTTTACCCAGAGAAAGACTACAATGACCATGAAGCCTTGCGCGGGCACCAGTGCGCATGCGTGACCTGCGCATAAGTGTACGTGCCGACACACGTCAAAGTTGCTGGTGAACGCAGCAGGCCAGGCAGCATCTGTAGGAAGAGGTGCAGTCGACGTTTCAGGCTGAGACCCTTCGTCATGTCCTGACTGGTACCCTTCGTCATGTCCTGACGAAGGGTCTCGGCCTGAAACGTCAACTGCACCTCTTCCTGCAGATGCTGCCTGGCCTGCTGCATTCACTAACAACTTTGATGTGTGTTGCTTGAATTTCCAGCATCTGCAGAATTCCTGTTGTTTTTGTTTTTAGTGTACGTGCCGATTTTTTTTTTTTCTCTCTGCAAATCGTTTTTGGTGATTCTGTTCTGGGGGGTGGGGGGGTGTTAATCACGACCGGAATATAGGTGATAAGTGGCTAATACACACAATTTCGTTTCTAAAAGGGTTTATCTAACGAATTTAATATTAAACACACAGCGCATATTTTCCTCGCATGAATATAGTGATAAG
Organism: Mobula birostris; assembly: GCF_030028105.1. NCBI lineage: Eukaryota > Metazoa > Chordata > Chondrichthyes > Myliobatiformes > Myliobatidae > Mobula > Mobula birostris. The sequence goes on along the minus strand of NC_092376.1, from coordinate 7,062,274 downwards.
TCAATTATCAGGGGAGGACAGGGGAGCTTGAAGTAAGTGTTGAACGAACTTCCAGTAGAAGTGGTAGAGGCAGGTTCGATATTATCATTTAAAGTAAAATTGGATAGGTATATGGACAGGAAAGGAATGGAGGGTTATGGGCTGAGTGCAGGTCGGTGGGACTGGGTGAGAGTAGCGTTCAGCACGGACTAGAAGGGCTGAGATGGCCTGTTTCCGTGCTGTAATTGATATATGGTTATATAAGTCACTTATAAGTCAATAGCATCATAACAATTTAAGTAACGCTTGGATATTAAACACACAGCACATATTTTCCCCGTATGAACAAATAAAATCATTGCAACACACCAATATCGCTGAATCAGTGAGAGCCCTGGGCTTGTTTTCCTGCCACAACACGGTCCTATCGAAGGGTGATGGGAGACAGTGATACTCGAAGGGGGTTCCTTATGTCCAGTCTATTCCGCAATTTAGTTTTCGTTGCATTCATTGCAGAGATATGTTGGAAATGGAAACAACGTTTTCAGTGCTTTCATGGCTATCTCAGGATATTTAGCCTTGACTTTGATCCAGAATGCCGGCAGAGATGTTATGTCAAACATACTTTTCAGCCCTCTGTCATTTGCAAGCTCGAGGAGTTGATCCGCTTCTGGCGCTGACATGGATGATGCGTGTGTAATGACCTCACATGCATTCAAGCTCAACAGTAGGCGTGACAGGGAATGAGGAAAGGTGCAGCTGACTCATATGCCAAATCATATTGTGTCCTTGCAGCCCGGTACCGGTCCGCGGCCCGGTGGTTGGGGACCGCTGCTTTAGGGTATCCTGCACGAGGACCCCCAAGTCCCTTTGCACTTCCGATTTTTGAATTTTCTCCCCAGCTAAATAATAATCTGCCCGATTCTCTCTTCTTCCAAAAGATCCAGGAAGCACTAGGCTCTCGCTCACCTTGAACTACTAGAGGTGCGAGGGAGGACCGGAGTCTGGTAACATATTCTAGCTTGGAATCTGAATCAGGTTTATTATCACTGGCATGTGTTGTGAAATTGGCTGTCTTGTGTCAGTACAGTGCAATACATAAAATTACTGTAAGAATATATTAAAAAATAACTCACCATTGTGCTTTGCAGTATTTATATTCGTGGCTCATGGACTGCTCAGCAACCCGGATGGCAGGGCAAGGGACTAATTGGGAATTAAGTTCTACAGCACAGAAGCAGGCCCTTCAGCCCATCTAGTCCATGCTGGACTGTTTTCCATCTAGTCTCATGAACCAGCAGCTGCACCATGGCCTTCCATATCCCTCCCATCCACGTACTTGTGCAAACTTCACTTAAATGTTGAAACAAGTTGTGCATTCACCACTCCCACCGGCAGCTCGTTCCACACTCTCACCACCTCGTGTGAAGAAGCTCCCCCTCAAGTTCCCCTTAAATAGTTCCCCTCTGTGAAGACGAGCTGTCGCCTTCAGGTATTCGAGGTAAAGATGAATGGTCAGGAGGAGTAACAGTTTTTTTTTTACTCCACCACTCCTCAGGCATCTTCCCCGTGACCAGGGATGCTATCGACTATCTGCTGTCAAAGAGCGGCACTGGAAACGCAGTGATCATCGTCATCGGGGGAGCAGCGGAGTCCCTTGAGTGTAGACAAGGCAGCCACGTTGTCAACCTCAAGAACCGCAAGGGGTTTGTGAAGATCGCTTTGCAGAACGGGTAAGGAGGAGGGGGGTAGTAGCTGGAGTGTATTCTGCCTGGAGATCGGAGAACAGCCGTGTTCTGGGACCCCTGCTCTCTGTGACTTTTATAAATGACTTGGATGAGGAAGTGGAAAGGTGAGTTAGTAAGCTGGACAAATGACACAAAGATTGTTGGAGTTGTGGATGGCGTAGAAGTTTGTTGTAGGTTTAAACAAGCTACTTTTTGTGACTATTATATGTGCTTGCTGTCTTGTACTGTGTATGACTGTTGGTATTATGTTTTGCACCTTGGCCCCAGTTTAACATAGTCATAATTCATTGATCCCGAGGGAAATTGGGTTTCATTACAGTTGCGCCAACTGTATAGAGTATAGATAAAGCAGTATAAAAACCATAAATAATTAAATAATAATATGTAAATTATGCCAGGAAATAAGTCCAGGACCAGCCTATTGGCTCAGGGTGTCTGACCCTCCAAGGGAGGAGTTGTAAAGTTTGATGGCCACAGGCAGGAATAACTTCCTATGACACTCTGTGTTGCATCTCGGTGGAATGAGTCTCTGGCTGAATGTACTCCTGTGCCCACCCAGTACATTATGTAGTGGATGGGAGACATTGACCAAGATGGCATGCAACTTAGACAGCATCCTCTTTTCAGACACCACCGTCAGAGAGTCCAGTTCCATCCCCACAACATCACTGGCCTTACGAATGAGTTTGTTGATTCTGTTGGTGTCTGCTACCCTCAGCCTGCTGCCCCAGCACACAACAGCAAACATGATCGCACTGGCCACCACAGACTCGTAGAACGTCCTCAGCATCGTCGTTTCTTTTTTCCTTTGGCTGTATTCATGGCTATTTATGTGTGGTTGAATGACAATTAAACTGAACTTGAACGAGACATTGACAGGATGCAAAGCTAGGCTAATAAATGGCAGATAGTGTTCAATCCAGAAAAAAAATTACTTTAGAAGGCTGAATTTGATGGCAGTATACGGGGTTAACAGCAGGGTTCTTAACAGTGTGAAGGAACAGAGAGATCAGAGGCCACATCTATGGATCCCTCAGTGTTGCTGCACTTGTTGGTTAAGAAGGTGCATGGTGTGTTTGCCTTCATTGGTCAGGGGACTGAGTTCAAGGGTCATGTGGTTAATGTAGTTCTATAAGACCACTCTTGAAGTATTGTGTTCAGGTCACCTCATTATACTGTACCTCCACGACCTGGATCAACACGTTGATGTCGTGTGGATGCTTGCGAGCTTCAAAGACTTCATCAGGCAATACCAACTCAGGGCCACCCATGTTGGTATGGCTGTGGACAGGATGCCAGACGAAGATCGATCCCCGGCTCCCAAACGGACAGACTTGCGTCTGCCCCTCCCAGGCCATGCCATATGAAACAACAACATTTTACCTCATTACAGGAAAGATGCGGAAGCTTTGGAAAATGTGCAGATGAGATGTACCAGGGTGTTGCCTGGATTAGAGAGCATGTCTTATGAGGATAGGTTGAGTGAGCTCGGGCTTTTCTCTTTGGAGTGAAGGAGGATGAGAGGTGACTTGATAGAGGTGAACAAGATAAGGGGCATTGGTGAGAGTGGACAGCCAGGTACTTTTCCCCCAGGTGGAAATGGCTAATATGAGAAGGTATAATTTAAGGTAATCAGTGGAAAGAAAGTGGGGGGGGGATATCAGAAGGAGTTTTTTTTTTACATGGAGTGATGGTGTTTGAAACGTACTACCAGGTTTGGTACATTATATGCATATTAATGACATTTAAGAGGCTTCCAGTTCGGCAAATGGATGAAAGAAAAATGGAGGACTGTGTGGAAAGTAACAAATAGATTGATTTTGGGGTGGGTTACAAGATTGGAACAACCTCGAGGGCCAAATTACCTGTACTGTGCTCAAATGCTTAATGTTCTATGTGCTCACAGCAGTCCCAATCCACCATAACTTGGGCCCTGTCTGTGCTCAGCCATCAGACACACTGCCAAGAGAAAACCTTGAAATTACTGTGCAACACACATCAAAGTTGCTGGTGAACGCAGCAGGCCAGGCAGCATCTCTGGGAAGAGGTAGAGTTGACGTTTCGGGCCGAGACCCTTCGTCAGGACTAACTGAAGAAAGAGCTAGTAAGGGATTTGAAAGTGGGAGGGGGAGGGGGAGATCCAAAATGACAGGAGAAGACAGGAGGGGGAGAGATGGAGCCAAGAGCTGGACAGGTGATTGGCAAAAGGGATATGAGAGGATCATGGGACAGGAGGTCCCGGGAGAAGGAAAGGGGGGAGAGGGGAAAAAAGCCAGAGGATGGGCAAGGGGTATAGTCAGAGGGTCAGAGGGAGAAAAAGGAGAGAGAGAGAGAGAGAGAGAAAGAATGTGTGTATATAAATAAATAACGGATGGGGTACGAGGGGGAGGTGGGGCATTAGCGGAAGTTAGAGAAGTCAATGTTCATGCCATCAGGTTGGAGGCTACCCAGACGGAATATAAGGTGTTGTTCCTCCAACCTGAGTGTGGCTTCATCTTTACATTAGAGGAGGCCATGGATAGGCATGTCAGAATGGGAATGGGATGTGGAATTAAAATGTGTGGCCACTGGGAGATCCTGCTCTCCTTCTCCCTCTGTCCCTCTCACTATACCCCTTGCCCATCCTCTGGGTTCCCCCCTCCCCCCTTTCCTTCTCCCTGGGCCTCCTGTCCCACGATCCTCTCATATCCCTTTTGCCAATCACCTGTCCAGCTCTTGGCTCCATCCTTCCCCCTCCTGTCTTCTCCTATCATTTTGGATCTCTCTCTCCCCCTCCCACTTTCAAATCTCTTACTAACTCTTCCTTCAGTTAGTCCTGACAAAGGGTCTCGGCCCAAAACGTCGACTGTACCTCTTCCTAGTGATGCTGCCTGGCCTGCTGCGTTCACCAGCAACTTTGATGTGTGTTGCTTGAATTTCCAGCATCTGCAGAATTTCTCGTGTTTGCGTTTTTAAAATTACTGTGCTATGTTTTTTTTGGCCTCTGTGCCCTACATCTTAAACTGTAAGACATAGGAACAGAATTAGGCCAATCGGCCTGTCAAGTCTGCTTTGCCATTCCGTCATGGCTGATTTATTCCCCCCCTCAACCCCATTCTCCTGCTTTCTCCTCCTCCCCCCCCCCCCGGGTAACCTTTGACGCCTTGACTAATCAAGATCTTATCAATCTCCACTTTAAATATACCCAGTGACTTGGCCTCTCCAGCTGTCTGTGGCGATGAATTCCACAGATTTGCTACCCTTTGGCTAAAGAATTCCTCCTCTTCTCTGTTCGAAAGGGACATCTTTCGATTCTGAGACCCTGCCCTCTGGTCCTAGACTCTCCCGCTATAGGAAGCTCCGTATCCACTCTGTGCTTTCAATACCATATTTTTGTTTTCTTGAAATGCCCCTGTCATCTTCAGCCCATCAATCTCCTCCAATCCCAGGCCCTTGACCATCTCCCAATTCCCACTGCTGCTCACTGGCAGCCAGGACCGTGGACAACTCCAAATTTTGAACTCTTGCATGAACCACCCCCCCCATCTCTCCATTTTCCTTTAAAATGCTCCTTGAAGCATTGCTTTGACAAGACTTTAGTTTGTTGCCCTAATATTTTCCAATGCGACTGTGTATGAGAAGGGGGGTATGGCACCCAGGACATGCCCTCGTCTCCTGGCTACCATCAAGGAGCCTGAAGACACTCGCACTCAAATGTTTTAGGAACAGCTTCTATCCACCTGCCATCAGATTTCTGAATGGTCAATCAACCTGTGGACACTTCCTCGATATTTTCTTTCTTCTCTCTCTCGTTTTGCACAGGGCTGTATTTGTCAATGGGGAGTGGAGAGGGAGCTTGTAAATGTGGCGTGAGCAAAGGATGTTGGGAATGGTGAGGGTGGAGTGCCGCAGGAGGGGCGTGAGGCAGGTGGCAGAGGAGGAGTGTCATGGGCTGGGGGGGGGGGGGGTGTGGAGTGGGTACAGGAGCACCCAGCCCTGAGACACCAGGCAAGGTTACTTGAGTCCAAACAATGGATTTATTCATCATTGCAGAATGTCTGCCTGGTGCCTCCAGCTCCCTCTCCCTCATCCTCTCCCTGCCCTCCTCCCACTCTCAGTGCATAATAGAGACTCGTATCGGAATCCGGTTTATCATCACTCACTTGTGTCATGAATTTTTTGTTTGCAGCGGCAGTACAGTGCAATTGATAAAATTATTACAGTGCTGTGAAAGTGTCCTGGGCTCTTTAGCCGTATGTGGCTAAGAAGTTTGTACACTACATTTATTTTATTATTCTTACTGTAATTTGTGCTTCCTTGAGGTTGTTATAATTAGGGGTGAAAGTGGGGATAAACTCTCACTATCTATCAAAAGCTCCCAATGGCGTGCATCTCAAAAAGCTTCTGACAACCAAGTCCAGCTCTTGGCCTTCATGTGTGTAGATTGGCTACGAAGCCCAGCGGAACCATTTCTACCGACAGGAGAAGGGGCAAAGGTGACCGGTCACTTTGGGCATTTGGGGCTCATCAGCTCATCTTGGAGAGGGAAAACTCCGCTATCTTGCACCTGTATCCACTCATGGGGAAGGCTTCAGGAATAAACCCCAAGGGAAAAATCCGGAGCTGGAGTCCCTGAGGCAGTCCTACGTTGAGTTCAACGCTGCCTGGCAACTCTGCCGTTCCTTTGGATTCATCAGCTGCGTGGAGAAGGGGAGCTTGCTGTCTGTATTGTACTGCCCTGTCTGGCATATCATGCAGATAGCTAGGATGTAAATTCCATGGTCAATGCTAACCTACTGTAATTTATAGGTCTTTAAAATTATGCACTGGAATGTACTGCTGCCACAAAACAACAAATTTCATGACACATGTTAGTGATACTAAACCCAATTCTGATCCTGACCATACAGAAAATCTGTTGTGGCTTTTCAGAAATCAAACCATTTTATTCCCAGTATGTGAAACATCCCAGAACCGGCTGTGGTTTGGTGCCAAGCATAAAACACAGGACAACACCAGAACAGACAACACAATAGCAACCAACAATTTACAAGACAATCGTGCAGTCACGAACAATCCACAAAGAACAGAACGATCACATGGACAAACGTCAATAATGGTAGTTTGCCTCCCTGGTGCCAGGGTCCGGGATATTTCTGATCGTGTTCAATATATCCTGAAGTGGGAGGGTGAGGAGCCAGAGGTCGTGGTACATATAGGTACCAATGACATAGGTAGGAAAAGGGAAGAGGTCCTGAAAGGAGAATATAGGGAGCTAGGAAGGGAGTTGAGAAAAAGGACCGCAAAGGTAGTAATCTCGGGATTACTGCCTGTGCCACGCGACAGTGAGAGTAGAAATGCGATGAGGTGGAGGATAAATGCGTGGCTGAGGGATTGGAGCAGGAGGCAGGGATTCAAGTTTTTGGATCATTGGGACCTCTTTTGGCGCAGGCGTGACCTGTACAAAAAGGACGGGTTACACTTGAATCCTAGGGGGAGCAATATCCTGGCAGAGAGATTAGCGAGGGCTACTGAGGTGACTTTGAACTAGAATGGTTGGGGGGTGGGAATCAAATTAAAGAGGCTAGGTGTGAGGAGGTTAGTTCACAACAGGGGGATGGGAACCAGTGCAGAGAGACAGGGGGGTATAAAGTGAGGGTAGAAGCAAAAAGTAGTAAGGAGAAAAGTAAAAGTGGCAGGCCGACAAATCCAGGGCAAGCATCAAAAAGGGCCACTTTTCAACATAATTGTATAAGGGCTAAGAGAGTTGTAAAAGAGCGCCTGAAGGCTTTGTGTGTCAATGCAAGGAGCATTCGTAATAAGGTGGATGAATTGAAAGTGCAGATTGTTATTAATGATTATGATATAGTTGGGATCACAGAGACATGGCTCCAGGGTGACCAAGGATGGGAGCTCAACGTTCAGGGATATTCAATATTCAGGAGGGATAGACATGAAGGAAGGGGAGGTGGGGTGGCATTGCTGGTTAAAGATGAGATTAATGCAATAGACGTTAAGGTATGAGACGTGAATTAGCTAAGATAGACTGGCAAATGACACTTAAAGGATTGACGGTGGATATGCAATGGCAAGCATTTAAGGATTGCATGGATGAACTACAACAATGGTTCATCCCAGTTTGGCAAAAGAATAAATCAGGGAAGGTAGTGCACCCGTGGCTGACAAGAGAAATTAGGGATAGTGTCAATTCCAAAGAAGGAGCATACAAATTAGCCAGAAAAAGTGGCTCACCTGAGGACTGGGAGAAATTCAGAGTTCAGCAGAGGAGAGCAAAGGGCTTATTTAGGAAGGGGAGAAAAAATTATGAGAGAAAACTGTCAGGGAACATAAAAACTGACTGTAAAAGCTTTTATAGATATGTAAAAAGGAAAAGACTGGTAAAGACAAATGTAGGTCCCCTGCAGACAGAAACAGGTGAATTGATTATGGGGAGCAAGGACATGGCAGACCAATTGAATAATTACTTTGGTTCTGTCTTCACTAAGGAGGACATAAATAATCTTCCAGAAATAGTAGGGGACAGAGGGTCCAGTGAGATGGAGGAACTGAGCGAAATACATGTTAGTAGGGAAGTGGTGTTGCGTAAATTGAAGGGATTAAAGGCAGATAAATCCCCAGGGCCGGATGGTCTGCATCCTAGAGTGCTTAAGGAAGTAGCCCAAGAAATAGTGGATGCATTAGTAATAATTTTTCAAAACTCGTTAGATTCTGGACTAGTTCCTGAGGATTGGAGGGTGGCTAATGTAACCCCACTTTTTAAAAAAGGAGGGAGAGAGAAACCGGGGAGTTAGACTGGTTAGCCTAACGTCGGTGGTGGGGAAACTGCTGGAGTCAGTTATCAAAGATGTGATAACAGCACATTTGGAAAGCGGTGAAATCATCGGACAAAGTCAGCATGGATTTGTGAAAGGAAAATCATGTCTGACGAATCTCATAGAATTTTTTGAGGAAGTAACTAGTAGAGTGGATAGGGGAGAACCAGTGGATGTGGTATACTTGGATTTTCAAAAGGCTTTTGACAAGGTCCCACACAGGAGATTAGTGTGCAAACTTAAAGCACATGGTATTGGGGGTAAGGCATTGATGTGGATAGAGAATTGGTTAGCAGACAGGAAGCAAAGAGTGGGAATAAACGTAACCTTTTCAGAATGGCAGGCAGTGACTAGTGGGGTACCGCAAGGCTCAGTGCTGGGACCCCAGTTGTTTACAATATATATTAATGACTTGGATGAGGGAATTAAATGCAGCATCTCCAAGTTTGCGGATGACACGAATCTGGGCGGCAGTGTTAGCTGTGAGGAGGATGCTAAGAGGATGCAATTTAATGTGGATAAATGTGAAGTTATCCACTTTGGTGGCAAAAATAGGAAAACAGATTATTATCTGAATGGTGGCTGATTAGGAAAAGGGGAGGTGCAACGAGACCTGGGTGTCATTATACACCAGTCATTGAAAGTGGGCATGCAGGTACAGCAGGCGGTGAAAAAGGCGAATGGTATGCTGGCATTTATAGCGAGAGGATTCGAGTACAGGAGCAGGGAGGTACTACTGAAGTTGTACAAGGCCTTGGTGAGACCACACCTGGAGTATTGTGTGCAGTTTTGGTCCCCTAATCTGAGGAAAGACATCCTTGCCATAGAGGGAGTACAAAGAAGGTTCACCAGATTGATTCCTGGGATGGCAGGACTTTCATATGAAGAAAGACTGGATGAACTGGGCTTGTACTCGTTGGAATTTAGAAGATTGAGGGGGGATCTGATTGAAACGTATAAAATCCTAAAGGGATTGGACAGGCTAGGTGCAGGAAGATTGTTCCCGATGTTGGGGAAGTCCAGAATGAGGGGTCACAGTTTGAGGATAAAGGGGAAGCCTTTTAGGACCGAGATTAGGAAAAACTTCTTCACACAGAGTGGTGAATCTGTGGAATTCTCTGCCACAGGAAACAGTTGAGGCCAGTTCATTGGCTATAATTTAAGAGGGAGTTAGATATGGCCCTTGTGGCTACGGGGGTCAGGGGGTATGGAGGGAAGGCTGGTGCAGGGTTCTGAGTTGGATGATCAGCCATGATCATAATAAATGGCGGTGCAGGCTCGAAGTGCCGAATGGCCTACTCCACTTATTTTCTATGTTTCTATAATCAAACTTAAATGTAAACATATGAACAGACTCAATAATTGTGCACAGAACGAGGAGAACAGGAAATGGATGTTGTGCAGGGACAGTCAGGGTATTACACATGAGGGAGTTTTGTTGAAGCTGGACAGCTACAGGAAAGAAGCTTCAGAAATGACATGCAGTCCAGGCGATGATGAACTTGCAGCATCTCCCTGATGGTAATTTGTTGTGTTAAATGTTCTATGTGGATCCAAGCAGAATGAAATTCAGTCCTACTGACATTTCTATGTTTATCTCCTTCGACAGAGCTGACCTTGTGCCTGTTTATGCTTTTGGTGAGAACGAGGTTTACGAACAGGTCCTCTTTAAGGAAGGCAGCTGGCTGCGGGCCGTTCAGAGAAAGTTCCAGAAGCTGATTGGGTTTGCCCCCTGTATTATCCAAGGTCGGGGATTTTTCTCAAGCCGTTCCTGGGGTCTGGTTCCTTACGCAAAACCCATCAACACAGTTGGTAAGTTCTGATCCCAGAGGGGTTTCCTGTAATATTGAAATACTGTGAGTGAAACACAATAACGGAATGCAAAATAAAGTGTAACAGCTATAGGGAAAGTAGAGTGCAGGTAGTTATTAAGGTGCAAGGCTCTAACAAGAGTGATTGTGAGGTCAAGAGTCCAATTTATCCTACTCGGGAATTATTCAATAGTCTTGTAACAGTGAGATAGAAGCTGTCCTTGAGCCTGGTGGGATGTACCTTCAGGCCTTTGTATCTTTTTTTTCTTTCAGAAGTTTGTTTTATTTGACCAGTTCAGTGTTCTTGATTTTTATTTTAAATATGGGAAGTCTTGTCCTCTGGGAATAGTGACACTGACTTCCCATAGATCACAAAATCCTAGGGTATGACTCAGGCTTTGTGTCCAATGCACACCCTATATAAACATACAACCATTATATTGTACTAAATAATGAGGAGGGATTTCTTTAGCCAGAGAGTGGTGAATCTGTGCAATTCATTGCCACAGCCAGCTGCAGAAGCCAAGTCATTGAGTGTATTTAAAGCAGAGGTTAATAGATTCTTGATTGGTCAGGGCATGAAGGGATACAAGAGAGGCAGGAGATTGGGGCTAAGAAGGTAAATGGATCAGCCATGATGAAATGGCAGAGCAGACTCGATGGGCCAAATGGCCTAATTCTGCTCCTGTATCTTGTGGTCTAAAAGCATTAATGGGTATTAAATAAAACTTATTTAAAAGCTATAAAGAAGCTAGGGTTGAGGTCCTAGGGTTGAGGTTCTGAACTGGAAGGCCAAATTTGAAGAAATGAGAAAGAATCTAAAAAGCATGGATTGGGACAGGTTGTTCTCTGACAAGGATATGATTGCTAAGTGGGAGGCCTTCAAAGGAGAAATTTTGAGAGTGCAGAGCTTGTATGTTCTTGTCAGGATTAAAGGCAAAGTGAATAGGAATAAGGAACCTTGGTTCTCAAGGGATATTGGAACTCTGATAAAGAAGAAGAGAGTTGTATGACATGTATAGGAAACAGGGAGTAACTAAGGTGCTTGAGGAGTATAAAAAGTGCAAGAAAATACTTAAAGAAATCAGGAGGGCTAAAAGAAGACATGAGGTTGCCTTGGCAGTCAAAGTGAAGGATAATCCAAAGAGCTTTTACAGGTATATTAAGAGTAAAAGGATTGTAAGAGATAAAATTGGTCCTCTTGAAGGTCAGAGTGGTCGGCTATGTGGGGAATGAAAAGAAATGGGGGAGATCTTAAATGGGTTTTTTGCATCTATATTTACTAAGGAAACTGGCATGAAGTCTATGGAATTAGAGGAAACAAGTAGTGAGATCATGGAAACTGTACAGATTGAAAAGGAGGAGGTGCTTGCTATCTTGAGGCAAATTAAAGTGGATAAATCCCCAGGACCTGACAGGGTATTCCCTCGGACCTCAGAGGAGACTAGTGTTGAAATTGCAGGGGCCCTGGCAGATATATTTAAAATATCGGTGTTTACGGGTGAGGTGCCGGAGGATTGGAGAGTGGCTCATGTTGTTCCGTTGCTTAAAAAAGGATCGAAAAGTAATCCGGGAAATTATACGCCGGTAAGTTTGACGTCGGTAGTGGGTAAGTTATTGGAGGGAGTACTACGAGACAGAATCTACAAGCATTTGGATAGACAGGGACTTATTAGGGAGAGTCAACATGGCTTTGTGCGTGATAGGTCATGTTTGACCAATCTATTGGAGTTTTTCGAGGAGGTTACCAGGAAAGTGGATGAAGGGAAGGCAGTGGATGTTGTCTACATGGACTTCAGTAAGGCCTTTGACAAGGTCCTGCGTGGGAGGTTAGTTAGGAAGATTCAGTCGCTAGGTATACATGGAGAGGTGGTAAATTGGATTAGACATTGGCTCAATGGAAGAAGCCAAAGAGTGGTAGTAGAGAATTGCTTCTCTGAGTGGAGGCCTGTGACTAGTGGTGTGCCACAGGGATCAGTGCTGGGTCCATTGTTATTTGTCATCTATATCAATGATCTGGATGATAATGTGGTAAATTGGATCAGCAAATTTGCTGATGATACAAAGATTGGAGGTGTAGTAGACAGTGAGGAAGGTTTTCAGAGCCTGCAGAGGGACTTGGACCAGCTGGAAAAATGGGCTGAAAAATGGCAGATGGAGCTTAATACAGAGAAGTGTGAGATATTGCACTTTGGAAGGACAAACCAAGGTAGAACATATAGGGTAAATGGTAAGGCACTGAGGAGTGCAGTAGAACAGAGGTATAGATAGAGTGAATGCAAGCAGGCTTTTTCCACTGAGGCAAGGGGAGAAAAAAACCAGAGGACATGGGTTAAGGGTGAGGGGGGAAAAGTTTAAAGGGAACATGGGCTTCTTCACACAGAGTGGTGGGAGTATGGAATGAGCTGCCAGACAAGGTGGTAAATGCAGGTTCTTTTAAGAATAAATTGGACAGATGCATGGATGGGAGGTGTATGGAGGGATATGGTCCGTGTGCAGGTCAGTGGGACTAGGCAGAAAATAGTTCGGCACAGCCAAGAAGGGCCAAAAGGTCTGTTTCTGTGCTGTAATGTTTCTATGGTTTCTTAAATGTTACAGGAAATAACAATATGTTGGGATCTGAGCAGTGATCAATTCTGAAATCCCAAGATACCAGAGAGTCATTGCTGGTAGATATGAAGTAGTCTCTCTTTATTTGACAAAATGAGGTCCCCCAAGCATGTTGAGACCCTTTCAGAGGAAGAGGCCTGCTCAACCTGAGATTACTTGACATTTTGTATGCCAAAGATCAAAGGGCAGTTCTATATTTACAGTGCTTCCTCTGAATTACGTACAACTTCACCTCCACCTCCTCCTATTGTGCTATTACAATACTATTGAATGGACCTCTCGTATGATAAGATGGATTTTTAATCCTGCAGTCACGCACCTTGCACTTTATTGTCTGCCTGAACTGTACTTTCTCTGCAACTGTGCCACTTTAATCTGCATTCTGGTATTGCTGTTGCTTGAATCATTTCAATGCATTGATGTGACAAATGGCATGCAAAACAAGGTTTTCTTGCTATTCGCTATACCTTGGCACAGTAGCATGGAGGTTAGCACAACGCTTTACCTTACTAGTGACGCAGGTTCAGTTCCTGCTGCTGCCTGTAAGGAGTTGTAAGTGTTCCATGTGACTGCTTGGGTTTCCCCAGGGTGCTCTGGTTTCTTCCCAGTGTCAAAAGGGTCAGTAGGTTAATTGGTCATTGTAAATTGTCCTGTGATTAGGCGAGGGTTAAATCGGTGGGTTGCTGGGGTGGTGTGGCTTGAAAGTCTGGAAAGGCCTGTTCTGCGCCGTATGTCAGTGAACAAATAAATTAACGTGACTGATTTTAATGCCATTTCTTTAACCACTACATCATCTGCTTTTCTTGCAGTCGGAGAGCCAATTTCGGTGCCAAAGATCGAGAACCCTAGTCCTGAGGAGATTGATCACTACCACGAGATTTACCAGCATTCCCTCGTCAAGTTGTTCAACAAATACAAAATTAAATTTGGCCTCTGCGAATCAGACTACCTAGAAGTGATTTAAAGAAATGCCTTATTTTAATAACCCACATTCCGTCGGCAATTTGACAGGAACCACCCCCGCCAACCCTGAACAGAGTTGAATTTTTGTAGCTCTCTTCACCACTGTACTACTGACTACCAAGAGCCACCGATCAGTATTTTGTCTAATTGTAAAGGAAAATTACTTTTGTGAAGAAATGCTTTGAATTTTCCAAATCAAAGATTTTAACAGAATGTTTTGTCTTTTCATTGCACTCTGGCCACCTAATTAGGTACAGGAGTGGAACCCGGTGTGGTTTTCTGCTGCTGAATCCACCCTCTTCAAGGTTCAATGTGCTGTGCATTCAGATTTGCTTTTTTGCACGCTACTGCTGTAACACGTGGTTATTTGAGTTACTGTCACCTTCCTGTCAGCTTGAACCAGTCTGGCCATTCTCCTCTGACTTCAAGGTGACAGAACTGCCGCTCACTGGATGTTTTTTTTGCACCATTCTCCGTAAACTCTAGAGACTCTGCAGAAAAATCCCAGAAAATCAGCAGTTTCTGAATACACAAACCATTCTATCTGACCTGAAAATGATTGTTGGTGCCAAAGTCATTTAGATCACATTTCTTCCAATTCTGATGTTTGGTCTGAACAACTGAACCTCTTGACTAGATCGGCATTGAGTTGCTGCCTCATGATTGGCTGATTAGATTAGATATTTGCATTAACAAGCAGTTGTACAAGTGTACCCAATTAAGTGGCCACTGAGTGTATGTAGTCTTGTGATTATGTTTCCTTAAAACTAGACAGTCCATTGAATTACTTAATCAAATTGTTAATCAGTGGGACTGTTTTCAATGTTTAAAATGCACATAACAATGCAATTCTCTTGTCCACCAACTCTCTTAACAGGAGAGAAAAAAGGCCAAAGCTGAACTGAATTATTTTTTCTTTGCACCTTAATTTTTTAATTTAGACTGTGTCCTCATTAATCTATTTGTAGGAGGCTAACTAGGTGTTTTCGAGGTAGCACAGAGAGGAGGGAAATATATTCATAAATGCATTCTGTCCTTGTATTTCACAGTGTAATAGACACTTGTACAATTAAATAGTTGACAGCAAACATCAATGCAGGTAAAGGAAGTAAATATTTATTTTTTATTTAATTAGCAATACAGCACCGTACCAGAGCCCTTCGCCCAGTTGCACCCTTGTGACCAATTAACCAACTAACCTGCAAGTCTTTGGGATGTGGGAGGAAAGCAGGGCACCCGGAGGAATTCCCATGCGGTCACAGGGAGAACGTCTAAAAACGCCTTCCAGTCAGCACTGGAGATTGAACCCGGGCCGCTGGCGGTGTTAGCATTGCACTAACCGCTACACTACTACCATGTTTCTCTTCCCCCCCCCCCCCCCCCCAATTGTAAACACCTACAGGTAAGTAGGTTAATTGGACAAATGGGTGTAATTGGGTGGTGCGGACTCGTTGGCCTTTACTGTATCTCAAAATAAAATCAGTACAATTCTTCTCTGGAGGAGGATTAATCAGCAGCTCTAGTTTGGAAGGACAGACATCTGTGCTGTCACAAGGGAGCAAGTAGATGTCTTGATCATGGTTTAAAAGTGGGTACAGGTTGCTATATCTGCCCTCCCTGCACTTTATTGAGTCCTGATGATTGGACGTTCAACTTCGAGGTTTGGGACCTAATGTTAGATGTCGACCCTAAAACAAAAATACACCTCTTCCTCTTGCTCCCTCCTTGTCTTTGGTGTACTTTATCAGAACTTGTTTACATCCAGCCAACTGAAGAAAAGCCATACTGTATACATCTAAGTATTCTATTTTTGAAATGAAATGTTAATGCGTTTCCAATGTTTTGAGCAAGTGACATTCCACGGTTCATTCTGCTGATGTTTCCTTGCTTCTTTCCCACCGCAGTGCACACTTTTGTACAGACTGTGGAGATGAATAAAATCTACTTTTTTTTATTTAAAAAAAAAGCACTTATGTCATGTGGTTAAATTGCAGAGCGGGTGGTGGGGGGAGGACATTTGCAGTAAATGGACAGAACTAGTTCAAGTTTAATTCTCGTTCAGCAATGTTCATGTATATAGCTAAATGAAACTTTTATTTATTTGCTAAGATACAGCACAGAACTGCAAGCCATGCTGCCCAGATTCACCCATAATGTAATCACAGGACACACCACTAGGGAGCGCCACAGTACCGCAACTGAACCATATTGTCTTGAGGAACCAGGAGAAACTAGTTTCTCCCCAGGTTATAAAAAGTGTCCATTCCGGAGCACTGTTCATAAATGCCCGGATTAGAGAGCATGTCTTATGGGGACAGGCTGAGTGCGCTGAAACTTTTCTCCAGAAAGGAGGAGGATAAGCGGTGACTTGACAGAGGTGTCAAAGGCATAGATCGAGTGGACAGCCAGAGACATTTTTCCAGGGCAGAAAAGGCAAATCAAGAAGGCATAATCTTAGTGTTTTGAGGAAAGCAAAGGTGGGGGAGTGGGGTATATCAGAGATAGCTGTTTCTTTTGTACACAGAATGCTGGGTGCATGGAACACCCTGTCAGGAGTGGAGGTTGAGGCAGATACAGCAGGAATATTTAAGGTGACTGGAGGAAAGTATAGGGGGGATATCAGGTAGGTTTTTTCCCCAGAGTGGTGGTAAATGGAGCACCCTGCCAAGAATGCTGGTCAAGGTAGATACACTAGGGACATTTAAGAGAGTCTTAGTTAGGCAGATGGGTGTAAGGAAAATGGAGGGCTGTGTGGGAGGGAAGGGTTAGGTTGAGGTTGTGGGCCAAAGGGCCTGCACTGCTGTTATGTTCTATGATGGTATGAAAAGATGATAGTGTGGACAGCAGGAGACTGATCCCAGCAGAGTAGAAGATTGAGAACTACAGGTCACGAGAGGGGAAGTGAACTGAGAGTGATGGGAGCACAAGTGCAACTGGAATCTGGAAGGCGCTGTCTTCAGGTATGGTGGAGGCAGGACCCATTAGAGTCGTCATCTCTCAGCACAAAGACAGGCCTTTCGGGCCATCTAGACCATGCCCACCAAGATCCATTTGCCCAAGTTTGGCCTACTATCTGTCAATCTGCATACCTGTCTAAATCTTTTAAAGTTGCCTGTAACCTTCCAGTAGGAATTGGTGAGGAAGGACCCTGGAGTAAGGATCTATTGCCCACAATGGGCTGAGTGGCCTTTTCTGCTGCTGTACCCATTCTATGACTCTGAGTACAATGGAAATGGAGGGGGGGGGAGAAGAGGATCAGTTGGGCTACGACGAGTATCGTGGGCAGTTTTGGGCCCCTTTCCTAGGAAAGGATGTGCTGGCATTGAGTTGCTTCAGAGGAGGTTCACGAGAATGGCTCTGGGAAGGAAAGGGCTAATGCATGAGAAGAATTTGGCTCTGGGCCTGTTACTCAGAAAACTGAGGAGAGAGGATCTTATTTAACCTATTCAAAGGCAACTACAACAAAGTGGACAGTGGAGAGGATATTTCCTATAGTGGGGGAGTCTCGGGCCAGAGGGCACAGCCTCAGGATGGAAGGAATAAATCAGCCATGGTGGAATGACAGAACAGACTCGATGGGCTGATTGGCCTAATTCTGCTCCTATGTCTTACGGTCTTCTGAAGGTGTTATCCTGCAGCCCATTCAGTTTTCTTTTCATTTTCACTCCTGGACTGGACTGGACAACCTATATACGAGAGCAGACCACACTGGTTGGATGAACAAAGGTGCACCTTGTTCAGGCTTCCCTGCAGAGGTGTTGGTCTGTGGTCACTTGGTTGACCTTGCTAGAACCTCCCTGGTCTTGGTGCACAATGACTGCTGAACGTCCATCCATCCTCAAAAGCAATGTCCAAGCATTGGCCGGACCAGCCATCATGGCGTTCCCTCCTTATCAACCTTCTGAGTGGCGCTGACCATCTGTTTCAGCCTCCTCGTCCCTAGCTGGAGGTTCTTGTGCGTGAAGTAGAACAGGATGGGGTCCAGCACGCTGTTCATGCTGGCCAGGGGCCTGGTGGACTTGTAGGCCCGGGCAAAGCGCTGAAGTGTCTCGCAGGGCACGGAATGCTGCGCACGCACAATCAGGTACATTGTCTTTGTTAGGTGGAAAGGTACAAAGCTGATTACAAACACCGTAGCCACGATGACCACCATCCTCAGCGCCCTGAGCCTTCTCTGCTGGTTGGCAAGTCCCAGGAGCTGGTCGGGCCTGCTGAGGACCATCACCATGGCGCAGTAGCAAGCCAGCAGCCCGATGAAGGGGATGGCGAAGCCCACCACCGTCAGGGTGATTCCATAGGGGAAGTAATGGCGGGAGAACTCAGGGCTGCTCAGGTCATAACAGACTGTACGGTTCCTCTGTATGCCAGTCGTGGCAAATCTCCAGGTGGGAGCGCACTCTGCCAGAACTAGGACCCAAACCAAGCCACAGACTGTCCAGGCAAACCTGGGACCCCGCTTCTTGTGCCACAGGCTCAATGGGTAGCAGATGCCAATATAGCGCTGGAGGCTGATGCAGGTGAGAAAGAGGATGCTCCCGTGGAGGTTAGCATAGAACAGGAACCGCACGGCCTTGCACGCTATCTCACCAAAGGGCCAGTAGTCCATGTGGATGTAGTTGTAGATCAGGAGAGGGAGGGAGCACACGTATAAGATGTCAGCGATGGCGAGGTTGAGCATGTAGATGGTGTTCTTGGTCAGAACCTTGCCAGAGAGCCAAATATGGACCACCACTGTCAAGTTCAACATTATCCCAAGGATCAGCACCACTGTGTAAGTGACGGGGAGCAGGATGTTCTTGAACTTCTCCTGGAAGGTGCAGCCACTGTTATCTGGGACCGAGGTAGAATTCTCCATGTCTCAAACACGTTAAAACCAGGTCACATCTCGAGGAAGTCTCCCACCAGCTCAGATCGACTCATGTCCCTCCCGATCCAGAGGCGAAGCCCTCACCAGGTTGACCTAGGGTGCAATGATAGGGTTAGCTTCTTGATTGAGGTCCCCTCATGACAGGAAGGATGTGGAAGCTTTAGAGAGGGTGTAGAGGAGATTTACCAGGACACTGCCTGGATTTGAGAGCATTTCTTATGAGGAGAGGTTGAGCAAGCTAGGGCTTTTCTCTTCGAAACAAAGGAGGAAGAGAGGTAACTTGATAGAGGTGTAGAAGATGATAAGAGGCATGGAAAGCATAGGGTGCAGAGGAAGATTTGCCAGGATGCTGATAACTCTACATTAATCCCAAACACAAGATGCTGGAATTCCAGAGCAACACACACAAAATGCTGGAGGAACTCAGCAGGGCAGGTAGTATCTATGGAGGGGAATAAACAGTCGATATTTCAAGCTGAGATTCTTCATCAGGACCTAAACCAATACTGTTTTACCCTCCCCTCGATTCTCATTAGCAAACAAGAGATCCCACCACTTGCCTTCACACACGGGGCAATTTACATGGGCCAACTAACCCACTGACTCACATGAACTGGAAGGTCAAATCTGAAGGAAGAATACAGGGTTAATGACAGGATTCTTAGCAGTGTGGAGGAACAGAAGGATCTTGGGGTCCATCCCTCAAAGTTCCTGTGCAAGCTGATAGGATTGTTAAGAAGGCACATGATGTGTTGACCTTCATCTGACTGAATGGTACCAGAACAACCTCTCACTCAATGTCAACAAAACCACAAGGCTGATTATTGACTACAGGAGGAGGAAACTGGAGGTCCGTGAGCTAGTCATCGGCAGGTGATCAGAGGTGGAGAGGGTCAGCAACTTGAAATTCCTTGGTATTATCATTTCAGAGGATCCAGCACATTACAAAAACGGCAAGGCAGTGCCTCTACTTTCTTAGAAGTTTGAGAAGGATTGGCTCGTCACCTAAAACTTTAACAAACTTCTATAGATGTGCGGTGGAGAGTATGTGGACTGGGTACTTCACTGCTTGGTATGGAAACACCAATGCCCATGAATGGAAAAGCCTGCAAAAAGCAGTGCATCATGGGTAAAGTCCTCCCCACCATTGAGCACATCTCCAGGGAGCACTGTCACAGGAAAGCAGCATCCATCATCAACAACCCCCACCACCTAGGCCGTACACTCTTCTCACTGCTGCCATCAGGAAGAAGATACAAGAGCCTCAGGACTCTCAACACCAGGTTCAGAAATGGTTATTACCCCTCAACCATCAGGCTCTTGACCCAAAGGGGATAGCTCCACTCAACTTTATTTGCCCCATCATTGAAATGTTCCCACAACCACTTTCAAGGACTCTTCATCTCATATTCTCAATATTTATTGCTTATTTATTTATTATTATTATTTCTTTCTTTTTATATTCGCACAGGTTGGTGTCTGTTGCACTTTAGTTGTTCCTCTGACTTTGCTGGGTGCAGTCTTGCAATTTATTCTGTCGTGTTTCTTTGTACTTTCTGTGAATGTCCACAAGAAAAAGAATCTCAGGGTTGTATATGGTGACATGTATGTACGTTGATAATAAATTTACTTTGCACTTTGAACATTGAGTATACCTGTATCGTATTGTAAGTTAGGTTGTCCGACTTCGAAATCAACAATTTAGCAGTGGAACTTAAATGCAGTTACTGGTCTGGAACCTGGAGAAGCAGGAAGCAGTCTCAGTAACAATTATTATCACAGAATAAACATCATCATCATTATTATTTGTCACATCATATGACCCGGGCGATTGTGGTCTTTCCATGACCATGATTGTTCTTGGTAAGTTTTTCTACAGAAGTGGTTTGCCATTTCCTTCTTCTGGGCAGTGTCTTTACAAGACAGGTGACCCCAGCCATTGTCAATACTCTTCAGAGACTGTCCGCCTGGCGTCAGTGGTTGCATAACCGAGACTTGTGATTTCCACCAGCTGCTCGTACAACCGTCCACCACCTGCTCCCATGGTTTCACATGACCCTGATCAGGGGGCTAAACAGGTTATAGTCATAGTCATACTTTATTGATCCCGGGGGAAATTGGTTTTCGTTACAGTTGCACCATAAATAATTAAATAGTAATAAAACCATAAATAGTTAAATAGTAATATGTAAATTATGCCAGGAAATAAGTCCAGGACCAGCCTATTGGCTCAGGGTGTCTGACCCTCCAAGGGAGGAGTTGTAAAGTTTGATGGCCACAGGCAGGAATGACTTCCTATGACGCTCTGTGTTGCATCTCGATGGAATCAGTCTTTGGCTGAATGTACTCCTGTAGTGGATGGGAGACATCGACCAAGGTGCTACACTTTGCCCAAGGGTGACCTGCAAATAGTGGAGGGAAGGAGCGCCTTACACCTCCTTTGGTAGAGACGTATCTCCACCCCACCACCCATATGAGAGGGTTAGATAGAGTAATTTCAAGTAGGCTCTTTCCATGGAGATTGGGTGGCACTAAAACTAGAGGTCATGGATTAAGAGAGAAAAGTGAAATGTTTAAGGAGAACATGAGCTCTTCACTCAGAGGATGGTGAGAGTGTGAAATGAGCTGTTGGGGGAGTGGTGGGTAAGGGATTGATTTGAATATTTAAAAGAAATTTAGATAGGTCATGGATGGGAGGGGTATATGGAGGGGTCTGGTCTGGGTGAAAGTTGATGGGACTAGGCAGATTATTGGTTTGGCACAGACTAGATGGACCAAAGGGCCTGTTTCTCGAACATAGCTAGAACATAGAAATCTACAGCACATTTCAGGCCCTTCGGCCCACAATGTTGTGCCGACCATGTAACCTACTCTAGAAACTGCCCAGAATTTCCCTACCACATAGCCCTATTTTTTTCTAAGCTCCATGTATGTCTCTTAAAAGACCCTATTGTACCTGTCTATACAACCATCACTGGCAATGCATTCCACACACAGGCCACTCACTGTGAAAAAAAAAACTTACCTCCAACATTACCCCTGTACCTACTTCCAAGCACCTTAAAAGTATGCCCCTTGGGTTAGCTATTTCAGCCCTGGGAAAAAGCCTCTGGCTAACCACACGATCAATGCCCCTTATCATCTTATACACATCTATCAGGTCACCTCTCATCCTCCATTGCTCCAAGGATAAAAGGCCAAGTTTACTCAACCTATTCTCATAAGGCACAATCTCCAATCCAAGCAGCATCCTTGTAAATCTCCTCTGCACTCTCTCTATAGTATCCACATCCTTCCTGTAGTGAGGTGACCAGAAATGAATACAGTACTCCAAGTGGGGTATAACTAAAGTTCTAAAACCATAAGATATAGGAGCAGAAGTAGGTCATTCGGCCCATTGAGTCTGCTCGCCATTCAATCATGGGCTGATCCAATTCTTCCAGTCATCCCCATTCCCCTGCCTTCTCCCCATACCCTTTGATGCCCTGGTTAATCAAGAACCTAACCATTTCTGCCTTAAATGCACCCAATGACTTGGCCTCCACAGCTGCTCATGACAACAAATTCCATAGATTTACCACCCTCTGACTAAAGTAATTTCTCCACATCTCTGTTCTAAATGAACGTCCTTCAATCCTGAAATTGTGCGCTTTTGTCCTAGACTCCCCTACCATGGGAAATAACTTTGCCATATCTAATCTGTTCAGGCCTTTTAACATTCAAACTGTTTCTATAAGGTCCCCCCTCATTCTCCTGAACTTCAGGGAATACAGCCCAAGAGCTGCCAGACGTTCCCCATACAGTAACCCTCTCATTTCTGGAATCATTCTCATGAATATTCTCTGAACCCTCTCCAATGTCAGTATATCCTTTCTAAAATAAGGAGCCCAAAACTGCACACAATACTCCAAGTGTGGTCTCACGAGTGCTTTATAGAGCCTCAACATCACATCCCTGCTCTTATATTCTATACCTCTGGAAATGAATCCCAATATTGCATTCACCTTCTTTACCACCAACTCAACCTGGAGGTTAACCTTTAGAATATCCTGCACAAGGATCCAAAGTCCCTTTACATCTCTGCATTTTGAATTCTCTCCCCATCTAAAAAATAATCTGCTGGTTTATTTATTCCACCAAAGTGTGTGACCATACACTTTCCAACATTGTATTTCATTTGCCACTTCTTTGCCCATTTCCTGAAACTATCTCTCTTTGCAAGCTCTCTGTTTCTTCAACACTACCCGCTCCTCCACCTGTCTTTGCATCCTTGTTTTGTAGAGCTGTAACATTACCTCTCGACTCTTGAGCACAATCCCACAGTTAACGAAGGCCAACACACCATACGCCTTCTTTAACAACACTGTCAACCTGCACGGCAGCTTTGAGTGTCCTACAGAATGGACCCCAAGATCTCCCTGATACTCCACACTGCCAAGAGGCTTACCATTTATATTATACTCTGTCTTCCAAGTTGACCTATCAAAATGAACCACTTCACACTTGTCGGGGTTGAACTCTATCTGCCTCTTCTCAGCTGAGTTCTGCATCCTCACCCCCAAATGCTGTAATGTTCTATGACTCCATAACAAAACAATCAGATTCTCATAAAAGTCCCCCTCGGAGAGAGAACGTGCCATCCTTACTCAGTCTGGGCTCTATATGATTCTTCAATAGCCGATCAATCCTCTTGATTGTCCAGGAAGGAAAGAAATAGACTGACAGAGTCCCACAGCACAGGAAAAGACCCTTCTGCCCATCTAGTCCATACCAACCAAGATTCCCACCTCACGGTAATGTTATGTGTTTGTTCCAGAGCACAGTGCGCTGTGTCCGGAGGGTAAGGAACAAAAGGCCTGGTTTCCAAATTTCTTTTAAATGTTGAAATCGAACCTGTATCCACCACTTCCACAAGAAGCTCGTTTCACACTCTCACCACCCTCAGAGTGAAGAAGCTCCCCCTAGCGTTCCTCTTAAATGTTTCACAGTCTCACAGTACAGAAACAGGCCCATCATCCCAACAAGTCCATGCTGACCAAGATTCCTATCCAAGCCAGATCCATTTGCTAGCGTTTGATCCATATCTCTCCAAACATGTCCTGAACATGTCCTGTGTTTAGACATAATCTCTCCAAGTGTCTTTTAAACATTGTTACTGTATCTGCCTCAACGACGTCCTCTAGCAGTTATCCCAAATACAGACCACCCTCTGGGTGAACATGTTGTTTCTCAGGTCCCTATTAAATCTCTCCCTTCTCACCCTAAATCTATGCTCTCTAGTACTTGATTCCCCAGCCCTGTGACCATTCACCCTATTTATGCTCCTCATACAGTACTGTGCAAAAGTCTTAGGTTGATTGATAAGTTCGTGGCCTAAGGTAGAAGGAGTTAATTTTAGAAAACCCAGCTCATTTATTTTTAAAATCATCTCCATCTACCTTAGGCCACAAACTTATCAATCACTCCTGCTGTGGACACTTTCTAGAGGTCCAAGATCTGTATGCTCCACGGCCGCTGGACTAAGTGTGTAAATGTAGAAGGGGACTATGTTGAAAAATAAATGTGCTAGGTTTTCTAAAATTGACTCCTTCTACCAATCACCCCGTGTGTGTGTGTGTGTGTGTGTGTGTATATATATACACACACACACACACACATATAGCTAAGGTACTAAGACTTCTGCACAGTTCTGTAGTAACTTTATGTATTGCACTGTATTGTTGCTAAAAAAAACCCACAAATTTCATGACATATGTGATTGATGATAGATCTGATTCTGATGTGGATGTCTATTGTGGGTGGAGAGTGGGAAGGGGCAGGGAGAGGGAATTGTGGTTGGGAAAAGGGGAAGGGAGAGGGGAGGGGGTGGGAAGCATCAGAGAGACATTCTGTAATGATCAATAAACCAATTGTTTGGGTCTATTGGGCCATGAACTGCCCCTGGCGCTCCTTCTGCCACCTGTCCAACACCCCTCCCACAGCACTCCACCCTCGCCATTCCCAAAATCTTTTTCTTCTGCCAGATTTGCAAACTCGCTTTCCGCTCCATGTTGACAAGTACAGTGCTGTGCTAAAGTACTGTAAATGTGTCTAAGACTTTTGCACATTACTGTAATTCTATACATTTCCGTAGGATCACTCATCATTCTCCTACCAATACCCTCTACAAGTTTATGCCCCTTCACTAAATCGCCCTTCGAACAGTACGGTAATGTACCAGTTAGCGCCACGTTTTACAGCATTAGCAAACACCAATCGGGGTTCAGCTCCCCGCGTGTGTGTCTTCCGGGTGCTCCAGTTTCCTATCGCATTCTAAAGACATATGCATTGGGGTTACCGAGTTGTGGGCATGCACCGTTGACAATGCAAGCATGGCAACACTTGTGGGCTGCCCCCAGCACAGCCTCAGACTGTGTTGGTTGTTGATGCAAACAATGCATTTCATTGTATAGTTCAATGTACGTGTGTCAAATAAAGCTAATCTTTAATCTAACCCCGTGCTTGATCTTGGCCAAAGAGACTTCTCACCTGTTGAAGGATCACCATCGCTCCTTAAATCCCGGCAGCGGCCATCCAACACGTAAACCTGATAAAAAGCAGAAAAAAAGCAAGTAAAGGGTCAGCGGATGGCCTCACCCTCCTTTTCAGGTGCGCATATTACTCATAATATCAATTAATTGTCACTATTAGGCCATAGCCCTTCACACAGACAAAGCAGTCCCTACTATCGAGCACATCTACAAGGAGCGCTGCCATAAGAAAGTAGCGTCCCTCATCAAGGACCCCCAAAATCCAGGCCATGCTCCCTTCTTGCTACTACCATCAGTCAGAAGGTACAGGAACATTAGGTGCCACACCACCAGGTTCAGGAACAGTTATCACCCTACAGCCATCAGGCTCCTGAACCAGTGTGGATAACTCCACTCATCTCAACTCTGAACTGATTCCACAACCTATGGACTCACTTTCAAGGACTTTACAACTCGTGTTCTCAGTGTTACTAATTTACTCCCGGTATTCTGGTTTTCTCCCACATCCCAAAGACATACAGCATAGGTTGGGGCTAGTAAGTGGTGGGCACACTATGTTGGCGCCGGAACTCGAATTGCAACAACTCGAATTGTGGAGGTGTTGATGCAAAACAACCTGTTTCACTGTGATTCAATGTTTCAAATTAATGTGAGAATGCGAGAAATAAAACTAATCTTTAGATTTCACTCCTCAGCCTCCTCTGTCTAAAGAACCCCAGCGAAGCCAATCTCTAAGTATGAGAGATTGTACAGATGCTGAAAATCCAGAGCAGCACACACAAAATGCCAGAGAAACTCGGCAGATCAGGCAGCATTTATGAAAAGGAATAAAGAGTTGACGTTTCAGGCCAAGACCCTTTTTCAGATTTGGATCTGGTGCTCCGGGTGTGGCCTCCTGTATATCTGTGCGACCAATATTCCCCTTAAGGCATGCATGTTTGCAAGTGCACACACATCTTTTGCTAAAAGTTCACAAAGGAATTTAAACTGCGCACGAAAGGTTGTCGCCCTCTACCTCGTTGACATGTTAAGTATATTTCATGATCGTACACGATCACATTTCCTTTTCCGGTTTCTGATGTGGTCAGTGTTGACAACATGGAGTTTATAATGACTTGTTTGCAGATTTTAGAACTGGCTTAATTATAATGTTTTAATTGAATAAATTATTGATTCACTATGTCAAATTCCAAAGAAGCAAAGAGTGTGAAGCGTAAAAGAACTGCTAGTTCATTTAAAGCAGAATGGCTTAATGAAACAGTAGAAACTGCTACACTAGAAGCTCATGAGGTCAGGAATGTGCAGCTACAAGAAATATTTATGTACAATACAGAAACTGGTGTTATCTGTGTGTATTGTCATGATGCAAAAGTTGCTGGAGAATTTTTAAGTGGAAAGAAGAGGAGTGATATTTGGAAACTTAACTTTTTAAAGCGTCATTTAGCAAGCAAATCACATATGGATGGTGTGCAAGAGCTCTGGCGAGAAAATCCTTTATTACCTGCTACATATGTTCATATGTTTTGTGAAAGTGCAGATGAACAAGAGTGAAAACAATCAAACCCAGAGGAGATCACAGTTCTTGTTGTCAGTTAAAATGAATACTTCTATACATAAAATTCAGTGCTGACATGTCACTGTGCAAAAAACTGAACAGCAAAAGATTTTTGCACACACTAGTCATTACAAGTTAGAGAGAACATTATGTGCGACATGACGTAGATTGGGAGATTGCTTCATTGAGCACATTCACTCCGTCTGCCACAAAAAAAAATTGAGATCACAAAACCATAACACATAGGAGCAGTATTTGGTCATTTGGCCCACCAAATCTTCTCCATCATTTCATCATGGTTGATACAATTTTCCTCTCAGCTCTAATCTGCTGCCTTCTCCCAGTATACCTTCAAGCCCTGACCAATCAAGAATCTATGAACCTCTACCTTAAATATACATAAAGACTTGGCCTCTACAGCCACGTGCAGCAAAGAATTCCACAGATTCACTCCCTCTGGCTAAAAAAATTCCTCACCTCTGTTCTTAAAGGACACCCCTCTATTCTGAGGCTGTGTTCTCTTGTCTTAGACTCTCTCACCATAGGAAACATCCCCTTCACATCCACCCTATCAAAGCCTTTCATCATTTGATAGGTTTCAATAAGGTCACCCCTCATTCTTCTGAATTCTAGTGAGTAGAGGCCAGGAGACATCAAACACTCTTCATATGACAAGCCATTCAATCCTGGAATTATTTTCGTGGACATCCTTTGAATTCTCTCCAGTTTCAGCACATCCTTTCTAAGATATTATTTCTCTAGCATTGTTTTCCAGTGGTTTGATATCCCTTTTATACTTCATGTATTTGAAGAAACTTTTTGTATCCTCTTCAATATATTGGGGAGCTTACTTTTGTATTCCATCTTTACCTTCTTAATGACTTTTTTAGATGTCTTCTGTTGGATTTTAAAAGCTTCCCAATGCTCTAACTTCCCACTAATCTTTGCTCTCTGTGCCTTTCATATTGGCTTTGACTTCTCTTGTTCTCCACAGTTGTGTCATCTTGCCTTTAGAATACTTTTTCCTCTTTATATATCCTGTGCCCTCCAAATTGCTTCCAGAAATTCCAGCAATTGCTGCTCTGCTGTCATCCCTGCCAGTGTTCTTTTGGAATCAATTCTGGCCAACTCCTCTCTCACGCCTCTGTAATTCCCTTTACTCCACTGTAATGCTGATACATCTGAACTTAGCTTCTCCTTCTCAAATTTCAGGGTGAATTCGACCATATCATGATCACTTTCTCCTAAGGGTTCTTTTACCTTAAGTTCTTAAATCAATTCCGGTTCTTTGCACAACACCCAATCCAGAATAGCTGATCCCCTGGTGGGGTCAGCCCCAAGCTGCTCTAAAAAGTCATCTCGTAGGCAGTCTAGAAATTTCCCCTACTGGTATCCAGCACCAACCTGATTTTCCCAATCTTCCCCCATGACTATAGTAACATTGTCTTTTAGGCATGCATTTTCTATCTCTAATTTTCTAATTTGTATGCCATATCTTTACTACTGTTTGGGGGTTTGAAAACAACTCTCATCAGGGTTTTTTTTTTGCAGTTCCTTAGCTCTATCCACAATGATCAATACCTTCTGACCCTATGTCACCTCTTTCTAATGACTTAATTTCATTTTTTACCAACAGAGCAACACCGGCCCCTCTGACATCCTGACTGTCTCCTCATCTTCAGCACTATTATCTGCCTTTCCTCCAACTCTTCTTGCATTGAAACATACGCAGCTCTGGACACTAGTCACACCATGGTCAACCTTTTGAATGTTGACTTTGTCTGAGGTCTTGTCAATGTTTGCCTCCACAACCTCTCCACTAACTGTTCTGGCTCTCTGGTTCCCATCCCCCTGCAACTCTAGTTTAAACCCCACAGTGCAGCATTGACAAACCTTCCCGCTCGGATATTAGTCTCTCTCCAGTTCAGGTGCAAACCGTCCCTTCTGTACAGGTCCCACCTTCCCTGGAAGAGAGCCCAATGATCCAAAAATCTTATGCCTTCCCTCCTTAGCTACGTATTAAACTGTCTGATCTTCCTACTTCTAGCTTCACTAGCACATGGCACAGGTAGCAATCCTGAGATCACAACTCTGGAGGTCCTGACCTTTAACTTAGTACCATATTCCCTGAACTCCCTATGCAGAACCTCATCACTCATCCTACCCATGTCCTACAAGGACCACAACTTCAGTCTGTTCATCCTCCCACTTAAGAAGAGTGGGATTTCATTCTCCCATCCAATCCCATTCCAACATGCTCTCTTCTAGTCAAGTCAAGTTTATTGTCATTTCAACTATAAGCTGCTGGTACAGTACACAGTAAAAACGAAACAATGTTCCTCCAGGACCCCGGTGCTACAGGAAACAACACAAAACTACACTAGACTATGTGAGACAGCATGAGGCTACACTAGACTACATAAAACAACATAAAAACTGCACTAGATTACAGACCTGCACAGGACTACATAAAGTGCACAAAACAGTGCAGGGCAGTACAATAATTAATAAACAATAGGCACAGTAGAGGACAAATTACAATATAATAATTAGTGATGTAGATGTCAGTCTAGGCTCTGAGTATTGAGGAGTCTGATGGCTTGGGGGAAAAAACTGTTGCACAGTCTGGTTGTGAGAGCCCGAATGTTTCAGTACCTTTTGCCAGATGGCAGGAGGGAGAAGAGTTTGTGTGAGGGGTGCGTGAGGTCCTTCACAATGCTGTTAGCTTTGCAGGTGCAGCGTGTGGTGTAAATGTCTGTAATAGCGGGAAGAGAGACCCCGATGATCTTCTCAGCTGACCTCTACTGCTAGGATGAGGAAATACTCAGGTTGGAGGAGCAACATCTTATATTCCATCTGGGTAGCCTCCAACCTGATGGCATGAACATTGACTTCTCTAACTTCCAGTAATTACTCCCCTTCCTTTCCTTCACTATTCCTCATTCTTGTTTCCCTCTCACAGCTTCTCTTTTTACCTGCCCATCATCTCCCTCTGGTTCTGCTCCTTCCCTTTCTTCCATGGTCTGCTATCAGATTCCCCTTTCTCCAGCCCTCTTTCATCATTCAACTTCCCAGCTCTTTACCCTCTCCCAGTTTCACCTATCACCCACCACCTTGCGCTCCTTCCTCCTCACCCCCCAACTTCTAATTCTGATTTCTCTTCTTCCTTTCCGGTCCTGATGAAGGGTCTCAGCCTGAAATGTCGACTGTTTACTCTTTTCCACAGATGCTGCCTGACCTGCTGAGTTTTGTGTGTGTGTGTGTTGCTCAGGATGGGAAGTGCCTGTGTGAGTGGAGCTGATCTTGGAACTTTTTCAATAACTTCAACAGTTTATTTAACCTGAATCCCATTAAGTGTGTATAAGTACGTTTGATCTTCGTGAATCTAACAGCATAAGATTGACGACTCACTTTTCAAACTCTCTATGTTTTTATCTTCTTTCAAACCGTATAAACAGACAGAGTAGCAATAACTTGGATATATACAGGATGTAGATACTCATAAAGTATCCAATGAACTCATCAGCAATATTATTCAACAAGGCGCCACAGCAGTTAGCATTACCTCACTGCTTCAGAGGGCTAGGTTCCAACCATTGGGCAATGGGCCAAATGGCCTGTTATTGTTATTGATATCTGTTATTGACATCTCTCCAAAGTCTGACCAATTCCCAACTCGGGAGGATTTAGAGCAAGTGCTTTCCTCCTCTCATTGGAGGCACAGGAACCTGCACACTCAACATTTCAGGAATAGCTTCTTCCCCTCCACCATCAGATTTCTGAATGGACCATGAACCCATGAGCTATCTTTTTTGTTCTCTTTTTGCACTATTTGTTTAATTTTTTAAAATATATTTATTATTGTATTTATAATTTTTGTTATTATTATGAATTGCAATGTACTGCTGCTGCCAAACAACAAATTTCACGACATTTGTCAGTGACAGGATGCTCAAGTTGGTGCAGACTTTCATTGATTCTATTATGTTCTTATTCTATTATGGATTTATTGAGAAATCCAAAAGAAAATGAATCTCAGGGTTGTATACGATGACATATGTGTACTTTGATAATAAATTTACTTTGAACTTTTGATATTAAACCTGATTCTGAAAGGTAGCTTTAAATTAAGATTTAGATTCAGATTTATTTATCCTGTGTACATGGAAATGTACAGCGAAATGTGTCGTTTGCAACCGACACAACGTAAGGATGTGTTAGGGGAAGCCGCAAGTGTCACCACATATTCTGGCACCAACACAGCGTGCTCAGAATGTTCTTCGGAACAATACAGAACACAACGAGCAACAAGGCAACTACAGAGAACCAAATGCCGTTCCTCTCTCCCTGCTGCACGTCCACGTGCACCTTCTTCTGCCTCCAGCAACCTGCGGGCTCACAGACACTGAGCCCTGATTTTCCTAGTGGACTCAGAGATTTACAAACCCAAGTGCTGCATATTTAATATTTCAGTAATATTTGAGTAACCTTGTAAATATATTGTTTGATTAAACTTTATTGTTTGTTTAAATAATTCAATGTGGGTTACATGTATAAATAGTTGAATTGCATACGTCATCACACTACCATGTGACCCATGTGATACGTGAGCACCTCGGTTTAAGTCAAAAACTCAGTGAAGGCTCCCATCTCTCATCTCTCTGGCTTTCCTTTGAATTGGCTTAATGCTTTAAAGTTACAAAAGGGTGCAGCCATCGGTGTCAGTGTGTCAGTCAGTCAGTCAGTCCTCTCCGATGCAACGTAAATCAGGATGTGTCAAAGTGCTTCCCAGCCAAAACGCGCTGCAGGTCGGGCAGAAATCCACACAGAGGGAAGCAGTATCAGGCCGTGGGGCGCCATCGTAGTGTCACGGTTAGCAGAAGAAGATGGCCTGTCCTGGGGTTAGAGGCCTGTTATACGTACATCAGGGAGGGAGGAACAGTGCTCGGTTCTCTGCAGTTCCCTCGTTGCTTGTTGTGTTCTGAAGAACCGGGGTGATGCTAGAGGCAGATACATTAGGGACATTTAAGAGACTCTTAGACAGGCAACATAGATGAAAGAAAAATGGAGGGCTATATGGAAGGGAAAGGTTAGATCGATCTTAGAGTAGGTTAAAAGGTCAGCACAACATCATTGGCTGGTGGGCCTGCCCTGTGCCCTACAGTTCTATGTTCTATAGATGTATGGAGAAGATCAGTCTGATTGATGGCATCACAGCCTGGTGAGGAGGCCTCAATGCCCTGGATCACGAGAGCCTACAGAGGGTTGTAGACTCACGCCAAGGACATCATCAAGAACTGATGCCTCAAGAAGTCTGCAGCCATCCTTAAGGACCAACACACCTTCTTCTCCTTACTACCATCAGGGAGGCGGCAAAGGAGCCTGAAAGCACACGCTCAGCGATTCAGGAATAGTTCACGTAGCGTAGTGGTCAGCACAACACTTTACAGTGCAGGCATCCAGGGTTCAATTCCCGCCACTGCCTAGAGGGAGCTTGTATGTTCTCTCCGTGACCACATGTGTTTCCTCTGGGTGCTCTGGTTTCCTCTCACAGTCCATAGATGTACTGGTTGGTAGGTTAATTGGTCATTGTAAATTGTCCCGTGATTAAATCGGGGGATTGCTGGGCAGTATGGCTCGAAGGGCTGGAAGTGCTTTATCTCAATAAATGAATCAAGTATCTGCCCTTCAATGGTCAGATTTTTGAATGGTCCATGAACACTACCTCCCTATTCCTTTTGTACTGTTCATTTATTGTGTAGTTTGCAGTAATTTTATACCTCTGTTTTGTAGTGCTGCCACAAAACATCAAATTTCGCGACAAATAAGGTGGTAATAAAGCAACACACATCAAAGTTGCTGGTGAACGCAGCAGGCCAGGCAGCATCTCTAGGAAGAGGTACAGTTGATGTTGCGGGCCGAGACCTGAAACGTCGACTGTACCTCTTCTTAGAGATGCTGCCTGGCCTGCTGCGTTCACCAGCAACTTTGATGTGCGTTGCTTGAATTTCCAGCATCTGCAGAACTCCTCGTGTTTAGGTAGTAATAAAGGTGGGTCAGGTTCTGATTCAAAGTTAGCGTGAGTGATTTAGAGGGGATCTGTTCGAAACATTACTGCCACTTCCCATATCCCACTTAAATGTCTTACTGATTTGCCTGACTCCCGCGGGATCAATCATTAGTAAACCATTCTGGGGGCGTCTGGATGGGCTGTGGGAATCGGTGCTCTGTAGCTGTTAAGCCCTGGAGCAACAAGAAAGAAGAGAATTGGCAGGCAGATCACCTCCTTACAAGATGCACACTATTTGGATTACACACATATTTTTCATACTGTCGGCACAGTTGAACCTTTCACAAATGGTCACAATCCAGCTTGTTTGAAAACTTATCCTTGACTGCCAAGAACTTTCTGAAATAAATTCTTTAATATCCAAAGCACCCTTTACAAAATGTACCTTACTCAACCAAGCGTGTTTGGGAGATTTTAACATTGTGGAGACTTTGTGACTCCAGTCACCTTGATGTCATCGAGTTATCGGTGATGACACAGCTCCCCGCAGTCCGTAAGACCATGAGATAAAGGAGCAGAATTTGGCCCTTTGGCCCATTAAGTCTGCTCTGCCATTCCTTCATGGCTAATTTCAACATTCAAAGTAAAGTTACTATCAAAGTCACCGCATACAACCCTGGGATTCATTTTCTTGCCAGCATTTGTAGTAAGTACAAAGAACACAAGAATTAACGACAAACTACAAACAAACAACCAATGTGCAAAAGACAACAAATTGCACAAATACAAAAATAAAATTAATAAATAAATGGAAAATATCAATGAAAACATCAGTTGTAGAATCTTTTGCAAGTGAGTCCTTAGGTTGTGAAATCAGTTCAGTGTTGAGGTGAGTGAAGTTATCCACACTGATTCAGGAACCTGATGGTTGAGGGGTAATAACTGTTCCTGATCTTGGTGCTGCCCTCTCTACCCCATTTATCTGCCTTCCCCCTATAACCTTTGACACCCTCACTAATCAAGAACCTATGAACCATCTCTTTAAATATACCCAATGATTTAGACTCCACAGCCGACTGTGGCAATGAATTCCACAGATTCACTAACCTCTGGCTAAAGAAATTGATTTCTTTATTTCATTGAGACTTCAACACTAACCCTTTCATGGGAGTGTTTGCAAAGGTACCATTATTATGTGCTAGTCCGATTGGGCGGCAGTGACTTCAATCATCAATACTGGTTGTTGTGTTAACGATAACGTTGCAGTTGCTCATAGACTCATAGAGCACTACTGTGGCAACTTCTTCCTTGAAAAAGGCACACTCGACAACTTCATGACCAAAGGAACAACTCTATCTCGAACGTCAAACTGTTATGAACATATAGAGGCTTTCTCAACCCGTACGGTATGGTAGGAACACTTTATACAAAGCACACTGGAAGTAAAAAGAACGGAAGTGAAACCACCCCCCCCATTATCCTAATTAGTATTAACTTACTTTTAATAATGCTCACAACACTCCTCCCCCTTTAAAATCCAACATTCCCCAAATGTAAAAAAACTAGGAAATATGTTGTATTATTAACTTGCGTACCCCTGAAAACTTATACTAGTATCTCAGCAACAGTTTATCAGTACAAAACATCTGGAAAACATGACAGATTCAATATTCAATCTAACAACAACAAAAAAAAACTGTTCCGTCAAAGATTCAGTCTGTCAGGAGGTTTACGGGTGCGCTGTGATCTGCGCACTACCCCCAGTGACCCAGCTGGTGATGGTGTTTTGGGTGGGTCTGGTGCTGGGGGCATGAGAGGGGTCTGTGTGTCTGTGTGAGAGAATGTCCGTCCTCTTCAGGGGTTCCTGCCAGCATCTCGCCCTCTGTCAAAGTCACTGGTGGACATGCTTCCACTGTGGTCTGTCTCACAAATGGAAACTCCATGGAACTGTCTGCCTCTGAGCCGGTATCATGACGCAGGCGCACATGGTCCTGATGTCTACGGAAACCACACCCATCAGTCAGCATAACAACATAGGAGACGAGACCACTCTGCTTAAGAATAACACCAGGCAGCCATTGCTGATTGTCTCTCACATAGACATTGTCATCCAGTTTTAACTGCCTCTCTCGCACATGTTGATCATGTCCCTCCTTCTGCTTTTCCTGCTTTCTCTCCACTTTTGCCTTCATGTCCGGGCGCAGCAGGTCCAATCTTGACTTGGGCCTACACCCCGTCAGCATCTCTGCTGGAGTGCAGGCAGTTGTAGTCTGTGGCGTGAGGTGGTATTTAAACAGGAAATATGAAAGCTGAATGCTAAGAGAGTCCTCTATCATCCGCTTCAGGCCTGAGCGAACAGCCCACTCAGCCAAACCATTGGAGGCTGGGTGGAAAGGGGCCATCCGAATGTGATGAATGCCATTCTGCTGCGTGAATTCACTGAACAGCTCACTGGTGAACGTCAGGCCATTATCAGTGACCAGACTGTCAGGCAACCCCTGGACTGCAAACACTTGCCTGAGTTTGAGCTTTGACAGTTTAATAGGAAGTAGGTTGGACCCCCATGTCCTCCTGATAGGTCTCCTCGCTAATGACCGATACAGTAGCCCCCGAATCAATCTCAAACTTAATGTCCTTTCCCCTGTGGCATAATATGGTTCAGGTTGTTCCTCATCTGTTTCCACTGCAAACATGTTGCAGGCACACGCTGCCTCTTCATCTGTTTCTTCTAGATGGTGTGTGGCTGCCTGAGCCTGTTGAGCTTTCCCCTGCCCAGGCTTAATCTTACCCTTTGAACTTCTGCACTTTTTAGCTAAATGCCCCTTTTTGCTACAAGCATGGCAGACAGTGTATTTGAATTTGCAATCATTTGCATAGTGCGTCCCTCCACACCTGAAACATTCCACCCGCTTTGCCTGTTTACCAGTCTCCCTCCTGACTTGGTGCACTGCCACCAACTGCGACCCCCATGTCCTTTCTGGATATCTTTGACATTAGTAGCAGCCATCTCCATGCCTTGGGCAATCTCTAAGGCTTTCTTGAAAGTCAATGGTGGGGTTTCCCCTAACAGGCGGCGTTGTATGCCGTCATTATTAATACCGCACACCAATCTATCACGGAGCATGTCTTCCAACACCGCTCCAAAATCACAATGCTCCAACAGCTGCCAAAGTTCGGCCACAAAATTGGCCACAGACGGACCTGGCTTCCTGAAACGGCTGTGAAACTTACACTGTTGGACTATCACAGAAGGTTTCCTCTCAGCTTCCCCTTAAATACTTCACCTTTCACCCTTAACCCATGACCCCTAGTTCTAATCTCGCCCAGCCTCAATAGGAAAAGCCTGCTTGTATTTAACTTACCTATACTCTCATGATTTTGTATACCTCTATTAAATCTCCTCTCATTCTCCTATACTCCAGGGAATAATGTCCTAACCTATCAACCTCTCCCTATAACTTTGTGCTTTTTCAATCTATTGATATCTTTTCTGTCGATAGGTTACCAGATCTGCACACAGTACTCCGAATTAGGCCTCACTAGCATCTTATAGAACTTTAATATGACATCACAAGTCCTGTACTCAACCCACATGGTTGTGGTAAAAATGTACAAACTCCCTACAGGTAACAGTGGAAAGGAACCGTGGTCATTGGTGCTGTAATAACATCACATAGAAACATAGAAAATAGGTGCAGGAGTAGGCCATTCGGCCCTTCGAGCCTGCACCGCCATTCAGTATGATCATGGCTGATCATCCAACTCAGAACCCTGTAACCTGCCTTCTCTCCATACCCGCTGATCCCTTTAGCCACAAGGGCCATATCTAACTCCCTCTTAAATATAGCCAATGAACTGGCCTCAACTGTTTCTGTGGCAGAGAATTCCACAGATTCACCACTCTCTGTGTGAAGAAGTTTTTCCTAATCTCGGTCCTAAAAGGCTTCCCCTTTAACCTCAAACTGTGACCCCTCGTTCTGGACTTCCCCAACATCGGGAACAATCTTCCTACATCTGGCCTGTCCAATCTCTTTAGAACTTTATACGTTTCAATAAGATCCCCCTTCAATCTTCTAAATTCCAGAGAGTATAAGCCTAGTCGATCCAGTCTTTCATCATATGAAAGTCCTGCCATCCCAGAAATCAATCTGGTGAACCTTCTTTGTACTCCCTCTATGGCAAGAATGTCCTTCCTCAGATTAGGGGACCAAAACTGCACACAATACTCCAGGTGTGGTCTCACCAAGGCCTTGTACAACTGCAGTAGTACCTCCCTGCTCCTGTACTCGAATCCTCTTGCTATAAATGCCAGTATACCATTCGTCTTTTTCACCGCCTGCTGTAGCTGCATGCCCACTTTCAATGACTGGTGTATAATGACATCCAGGTCTCGTTGCACCTCCCCTTTTCCTAATCAGCCACCATTCAGATAATAATCTGTTTTCCTGTTACACTGATAGCTACAATGGTTTGTCAGCTTAGACTCCACAGAATTGGAGAGGAGGAAAGTCAACCCATCTTCAGACCCAAGGGGCTGCCTGTATAGACCACAGTAACACATACAAAATGCTGGAGGATCTCAGCAGCTCGGGCAGCATCTATGGATATGAGTAAACAGTCGACTTCTCAGGCCAAGACTCTTCATTGGGACTGGAAAGGAAGGGGGCAGAAGCCAGAGTAAGAAGATTAAGGGGGGGAGGACAAAGCTAGAGAGTGATAGGTGAAGCCAGGTGGGTGGGGGAGGGAGATGAAGCAAGATGCTGGAAAGTGATCAGTGGAAAAGAAAAAGAGCTGGAGAAGAAGGAATCTGATGGGAGACAGAGCACCATGGGGGTAAGGAATGGTGGAGAAGCACCAGAGAGAGGTGATAGGCAGGTGAGGGGGAGGAAAGGGGTAAGAGAGTGGCCAGAGTGGGGAACGGGAGAATAGGGAAGGGGGAGGGGGATAAAATTACTGGAAATTAGAGATATTGATGTTCATGCCATCAGGTTGGATGCTACCCAGATGGAATATGAAGGGTTGCTCTTCCAACCTGAGGGTAGCTCATCGTGGCAGGAGAGGAGGCTATGAACCGACATGTTAGAATAGGAATGGAGATAGGATTTTAAATGGCCAGCTACCAGGAAATCCTGGTTTTTGTGGAAGGAGGTAACATAAGAACATAAGAAATAGGAGCAGGAGTAGGTCATCTGGCCCATTGAGCCTGCTCCCCCATTCAATAAGCTTAGAGCTGATCTGGCCATGGACTCATCTCCACCCATCTGCCTTTTCCCCATAATCCTTAATTCCCCTACTATGCTAAAACCTATCCAACCTTGTCTTAAATATACTTACTGATGTAGCCTCCGCTGTTTCATTGGGCAGAGAATTCCACAGGTTCTCGACTCTCAAGAAAAAACAGTTCCTTTCTATCTTCATCCTAAATCTACTCCTTCGAATCTTGAGGCTATGTCCCCTAGTTCTAGTCTCACCTACCAGTGGAAACCACTTTCTTGCCTCTATCTTATCTATCCCTCCCTTTCAAAATGTTGTATTTTTCCATAAGATCCCCTCTCATTCTTCTGAACTCCAGAGAGTATAGTCCCAGGCGACTTAATCCCTCCTCCTAGTATAACCCCCTTATCTCTGGAATCAGCCTGCTGAACCTCCTCTGCACCGTCTCCAAAGCCAGTAAATCCTTCTTCAAGTAAGGATACCAGAACTGCACGCAGTACACCAGGTGCAGCCTCACCGGTACCCTGTAAAGTTGCAGCATAACCCCCCAGCTCTTAAATTCAATCCCCGTAGTTTGGTTGTTTTCGCTGGAGCCGCTGAGGCAGAGAGGAGATCAGAGAGAGGTTATGAGAGGAATTGACAGAGTAAACAGACAGCATCTTTTTCCCAGGGTTGAAATGTCTACATGCATTTAAGGTGAGAGGGGGTCACTTCAAGGAAGATATGAGAGGCAAGATTTTTTTTTACAGAGAGAGTGGAGGGTGCCTGGATGAGCTGCCAGGGGTGGCAGTAGAGGCAGACACGTTAAAAGCTTTTAAGAGACAGTTAGATAGGCGCTTGACTGTGAGGAAAATGGAAGGATACGAACATGATACAGGCAGAAGGGATTAGTTGAGCTAGCCATTTAATTGAATCAGCACAGCGTTATGGAATGAAGGGCCTGCTCCTGTGCTATGTTCTATGTTCTGAGGACCGCAGAGGTTCAAGGAGGGGCTTCTCAAAGGGAAGTTAGGGATGGGCTAATTAACACTGTCCTTGCCCAAATCCCAAGGAATTAGAATCAGGTTTAATATCACCGGCATATGTCCATAACATATAGGACCAGAATTGCGCTATTTGACCCATCAAGTCTGCTCAATCATTTCATCATGGGTCATCCCAATTTCCCCCTCAGCCCCAAACTCCTGCCTCCTCCGTATATCCCTTCATGCCCCAACTAATCAGGAATCTATCAACCTCTGTCTTAAATATACATAAAGACTTGGCCTCCACAGCTGCCTGTGGCAAAGAATTCCACAGATTCACCACTCTCTGGATAAGGAAATTCCTCCTCATCTCCATTCTAAAAAAGACGTCCCTCTATTCTGAGGCTGTGTCCTCTGGTCTTAGACTTTCCCACCATAGAAACATCCTCTCCACATCCACTCTATCAAGGCCTTTCACCATTCGAAAAGTTTCAATTAGGTCACCCCTCATTCTTCTGAATGCCAGTGAATACAGGCCCAGAGTCATCAAACGCTCTTCATATGACAAGCAATTCAATCCTGGAAATTTGTTGTCTTTGCAGTAGCAGTATATTGCAACAAATAGTAAGAGAAAAAACAGTGAATTACATGAAGTTTAAATCTCTATTAAGTAGTTAAATTAGATAATCAGTGCAAAAATAGAAACAAAAAAGTATTGATGTAGTGTTCATGTGTTTGTTGTCTATTCAGAGGTCCGATGGCAGAGGGGAAGAAGCTGATCCTGAATCACTGCGTGTGTGCCTTCAGGCTTCTGTGCCTCCTTCCTGATGGTAACAGTGAGAGAAGGTAATGGGGGTCCTTAGTAATGGGTGCCACCTTTTTGAGGTATCACTCTTTGAAGATGTCCTGGATACTCTGGAAGCTTGTGCAAATGATGTAGCTGACTAAGTTTACAAATTCCTGCGGTTCCTTTCAATCCTGCGCAGTAGTCCACCATACCTCCCCCCAGAACGGACAGCGACGAGGCCAGTTAGAATGCTTTCCATGGTAGAGTTACCATGAAAGGGGAGACTGAAAGATGATGAATTTCATGTAGGAATATTCAAATAGGAAAATTAATCACACAAATATTTGCAATGATAAATATTCAGTTTGATTGATGGGTATTAAATTGGTGTTGGAGACAGCGGAGAGGAACGTTGGATTGTGTAAAGTCTAATATCCTTCTGTAGTAAAAGAATGAAGATTAAACCTCCATCTAATCTATCCTGTATTCAATCATAATCAATTTTTTAATTAATCAGTTGCTCTACTAAGAGATAGCACCTTAATGCATTAAAAGTTCAGGAAGTTATTAAACATAGGAGCAGAATTAGGCCATTCAGCCCATCAAGTCTGCTCCACCATTCCATCATGGCTGATCCCAGATCCCACTCAACCCCATACACCAGCCTTCTCGCCGTATCCATCGATGCCCCAACCAATCAGGAAACTGTCAACTTCCGCCTTAAATATACCCACAGACTTGGCCTCCACTGCAGTCTGTGGCAGAGCATTCCACAGATTCACCACTCTCTGGCTAAAAAAATTCCACCTTACCTCTGTTCTAAATTTCAGTTGAGAACCTCTGTACTCAATTTTGAGGCTGTGCCCTTTAGTTCTGGATACCCCCACCATAGGAAACATCCTCTCCACATCCACCCTATCTAGTCCCTTCAACTTCCAGTAGATTTCAATGAGATCCCCATGCATTCTTCCAAATTCCAGTGAGTACAGGCCCAAAGCTGCCAAGCGCTGCTTATATGTTAACCTCTTATTCCCAGAATCATCCTCATGAACCTCCTCTGGACTCTCTCCAATGACAATACATCCTTTTTGAGATACGGGGCCCAAAACTATTGACAATACTCCAAGTGCGGCCACTAGTGTCTGATAAAGCCTCCGTATTATCTCCTTGCTTTTATATTCTACTCCCCTTGAAATAAATGCCAAAGTTGCATTTGCCTTCTTTACCACAGACTCAATGTGTAAATTAATCTTCTGGGAGTCTTACACAAGGATTCCTAAGTCCATCTGCACCTCTGATGTTTGAACCTTCTCCCCATTTTGATAATAGTCCACACTGTTGTTCCTTTTACCAAAATTCGTTATCATACATTTCCCAGCACTGTATTCCATCTGCCACTTTTTTGCCCATTCTCTTAATTTGTCTAAGTCCTGCTGCAATCGCATTGCTTCCTCAGTACTACCTACCCTTCCACCTATCTTTGTATCATCTGCAAACTTTGCCACAAAGCCATCAATTCCATTATCTAAACCATTGACAAACAATATGAAAAGTAGAGGTCCCAATACTGACCCCTGAGGAACACCACTAATCACTGGCAGCCAACCAGAAAAGGCCCCCTTTATTCCCACTCGCTGCCTGTCAACAATTTCTCTATCCACGCCAGTATATTTCCTGTAACGCCATAGGATTTTATCTTGTTAAGCAGCCTCACGTGTGGCATCTTATCAAATGCCTTCTGAAAATCCAAATAAATGACATCCACTGCCTCTCCTTTGTCTATCCTTCTTGTTACTTTCTTGAAGAACTCAGATTTGTCAGCCAAGATTTCCCTTTACAGAAACCATGCTGACTTTGACTTATTTTATCATTAGTCTCCAAGTACCCAAAACCTCATTCTTAACAATGGACTCCAACACTTTTCCAGCCAATGAGGTTAAGCTAATTGGCCTATAATTTCCTTTCTTCTGCCTCCCTCACTTCTTAAAAAGTGGAGTAACAATTGCAATTGTCCAGTCTTCCAGAACCATTCCAGAATCAGATGATTCTTGAGAGATCATTACTATTGCCTCCACAATCTCTTCAGCCACCTGTTTCAGAACACTGGGTTGTAGTCCATTTGGTTCAGGTGACTTATCCACCTTCAGACCTTTCAGCTTCCAGAGCACCTTCTCAT
This sequence comes from Mobula birostris, assembly GCF_030028105.1. Lineage (NCBI taxonomy): Eukaryota > Metazoa > Chordata > Chondrichthyes > Myliobatiformes > Myliobatidae > Mobula > Mobula birostris. Next base: position 7,020,247 of record NC_092376.1, on the reverse strand, counting down.
TAGGAAAAGCAACTACACTCACTTCAGCCCCCTGACACTCTCGAATTTCAGGCACATTGCTCATGCCTTCCACAGTTAAGACTGATGCAAAAGGTTTATTAAATTTAAACATGATCTAGTGCTTTCCTGGTGTATACGACGAATAAACTCTTTTCGGGTTTCCAGCCGGGTACAGGTATCGACTATAACCAGTGTTTCAAGAACAAACTCTGCCATTCCCTGATGAAGATGTAATCAATATCTGTCCCTGGCTGGAAGCCTGAGACTGTTTATTCAACCTGCCATTTCCTAGGCCCCATTACTAACTCTCCAGCATAATTTTCCAGCAGTCAGATATTCACTTACCTTCTCTTTTACTCCTTATGTATCTGAGAAAACCTTTGTATCCTCTTTAATATTATTGGCTAGATTGCCTCCATAGTTCATCTTTTCTCTCCTTACAGCTTCTTCAGTTGCCTTCTTTTCACTTTTAAAAGCTTCCCAATCCTCTAACTTCCCACTAATTTTTGCTATATTATATAAGACCATAAGATATAGGAGCAGAATTAGGCCATTTGGCCTATCGAGTCTGCTCCATCATTTCATCATGGGTGCTCCCAAGCTCCCTCTCAGTCCCAATCTCCTACCTTCTCCCCGTATCCCTTCATGCCCCAACTAATCAAGAATCTATCAACCCCTGCCTGAAATACACATGAAGTCTTGGCCTCCACAGCTGCCTGTGGCGAAGAATTCCACAGATTCACCACTCTCTGGATAAAGAAATTCCTCCTCATCTCCATTCTAAAAAAATACCCTCGATTCTGAGGCTGTGTCCTCTAGTCTTAGACCCTCCCACCATAGAAACATCCCCTCCACATCCACTCTATCAAGGCCTTTCACTATTTAATAGGTTTTAATGAGGTCACCCCTTATTCTTCTGAATTCTAGTGAATACCGGCCCAGAGCCATCAAACGCACTTCATGTGACAAGCAATTCAATCCTGGAATTATTTTTGTGTAACTCCTCTGAATCCTCTCCAGTTTCAATGCATCCTTTCTAAGATCGTATTATTCTTTGTATTATCTGCAAACTTTGCAACAAAGCTATCAATTCCATCATCCAAATCATTGACATGTAATGTAAAAAAGAATCAGTCCCAACACAGACCCTGTGGAACACCACTAGTCACCTGCAGCCCCTGAAAAGGCTCCCTTTATTCCCAGTCCTGTCAATTAGCCACTGCTTAATCCATGCTAGAATCTTTCCTGTAATACCAGTCAATAGCAGACCTCTAATATGCCCTCTCTTTTCCTGTTATACTGTCTTTGACTCCCTCATCAGCCACAGTTGCCTCATCCAGGCTTTCCGAATTTCCCCAGAAACTCCAACCATTGCTGTTCTACCAACACAACACAATACCCATTTCAGAATTGCCATTCCCCTAGTGGTCTCAACCACAAGCTGCTCTAAAAAAGGCATATTGTAGGCATTCTACAAATTTCCTCTCTTTGGATCCAGCGCCTACGTTATTCTCCCAGTCTACTGCAGAACTGTATAGAAATCCCCCGCGACTATCGTAACATTGGCCTTTTGACAAGCCTTTTCTAGGTCCTGTTATAATTTGTAGCCACATCCTGGCTACTGTTCAGAGTAGCCAGTAGTTGTTAGTGTAAAAAGATCCTGATAGGTATATAACTCCCATCAGGGTCTTTTTACACTTGCCATTCCTTAGCTCTATCCACAATGATTCATCACCTTCGGATCCTATGTCACCTCTTTCTAAGGATTTAATTTATTTTTTACCTTATTCTCTATACTGTGTCCATTCAAATATAACACCTTCAGTTTTTTATTCATCACCCTTTTCAATTTTGCTCCCGTTATGCTTCAACACATCCCGCTGACTGCAATTTAACCTGTTATCTGCCTGTCCTTCCCCACAGTCTCACTACAAACTGCCTGTGGGGTAAAAGAACTACCCCATCCTCAGCCCGATCACTTTGGTTCCCGTTCCCCTGATAATTCAGTTTAAACCCTTTCCAACCGCTCTAGCCAACCTGCCCTCAAGGATATTGGATCCCCCTCAGGTTCAGGTGTAACCCATCCTTTTTGGGCAGGTCAAACCTTCCCCAGAAGAGATCCCAGTGATCCAGAAATCTGAAACCCTGCCCCCTGCACCAGTTCCTCAGTCATGCATTCATAGAAACATAGAAACATAGAAACATAGAAAATAGATGCAGGAGTAGGCCATTCGGCCCTTCGAGCCTGCACTGCCATTCAGTACAATCATGACTGATCATCCAACTCAGAACGCTGTACCTGCCTTCTCTCCATATCCCCTGATCTCTTTAGCCACAAGGGCCATATCTAACTCACTCTTAAATATAACCAATGAACTGGCCTCAACTGTTTCCTGTGGCAGAGAATTCCACAGATTCACCACTCTCTGTGTGAAGAAGTTTTTCCTCATTTCGGTCCTAAAAGGCTTCCCCTTTATCCTCAAACTGTGACCCCTCGTTCTGAAATTCCCCAACATCGGGAACAATCTTCCTGCATCTAGCCTGTCCAATCCCTTTAGAATTTTATATGTTTCAATCAGATCCCCCCTCAATCTTCTAAATTCCAGAGAGTATAAGCCTAGTCGATCCAGTCTTTCATCATATGAAAGTCCTGCCATCCCAGGAATCAATCTGGTGAACCTTCTTTGTACTCCCTCTATGGCAAGAATGTCTTTCCTCAGATTAGGAGACCAAAACTGCACACAATACTCCAAATCATTCTATTCTTACCCTCACTGGCACTTGGCACAGGCAGCAATCGAGAGAGTATTATCCTGGAGGTCCTGCTTTTCAGCATTCTATCTCACTCCTTATATTCTCTCTTCAGAACATCCTCTCCTTTCCTACCTGTGTCATTGGTACCAAAATGTACCCTGGCATCTGGCTGCTCACGCTCCCCCTTTAAAATGCCGTGGGCCTGATCTGAGACACCCCTGACGCTGGCACCTGGGAAGCAAGTGCAAGAGGAAAGGGTTAGATTGCTCTTAAAGTTGGTTAAAGTGTCAGTGTGACATTGTGCACTGAAGGGCCTGTAATGTGCTGTAGTGTTGTACATTTTTGATAAACAGAGTGCTGAACATGTTTGTGTGCTCAGCGAGGAACGTCCAGCTCAATCCCCTCACTACTCATAAATTAATCTCCCCCCCACCCACAAACTAGGGGCAACTAACAGCCCCTGTAGATTTGCCATCAAGGGGTTTTATTGGTTTGTTGATCAGTCATGTGAGTCAATAAGCTGGTAAATATTATCAATGCGTCTCTCCGTTTAAGGCCGAGCTTCTAACTATGTGGTTGCTTAGATCTACAATTGATTTGCTCACATTCCCACAGTCACGGCTCTCTCACAAAAATAGAGTCCAATTCTCCCTTTTCACATTCTCTCTATTTATAGCAACTTTTAAAAAAAATATTTTAGTCTGCAGTCATGAAGGTGAAGTCTGCCTGGGAGCTGTTCAAGTGAAGCTGGAGTCAATTTAGAATAAGAATAGGAAGTTGAATTGCCTGTCCTTCCTTCTACAACCTTCCTTTCCAGTCCTGTTGAAGGTTCTCAACCCGAAACATTGACTGTTTATTCCTCTCCTGACCTGCTGAGTTCCTCCGGCATTTTAATAGAACATAGAACATAGAATAGTACAGCACAGTACAGGCCCTTCGGCCCACAATGTTGTGCCAACCCTCAAACCCTGCCTCCCATATAAGCCCCCACCTTAAATTCCTCCATATACCCAACTAGTAGCCTCTTAAACTTCACTAGTGTATCTGCCTCCACCACCGACTCAGGCAGTGCATTCCACGCACCAACCACTCTCTGAGTAGAAAACATTTTGAGTGTGTTGCTGTGGATTTCCAGAACCTGCAGAACCCCCTGTGTTTCCAACAAGCACTCAGATCTCTTCCACACGGGAAACTGCAAGATCCCTGTGTCTGGACCCTCAACCCTCACCCATCAGGTCTTGAACAAGAGAGGATAATTGAACTGATTCCACAACCTATGAACTCACTTTCAAGGGCTCTACAAATTATGCTCTCAAACTTTATTACTTAGCTACTATTACTATTACATGAGTCCTGACAAAGGGTCTCGGCCTGAAACGTCAACTGTACCTCTTCCTAGAGATGCTGCCTGGCCTGCTGCATTCACCAGCAACTTTGATGTGTGTTACTATTACTATTTTGTGGGTTTTTCACTGATACTATTGTGTTTCTTTGTATTTACTGTGAATGCCTGTGAGAAAATAAATCTCAGGATTTTATATGGTGGCATTTGATAATAAATTTAATTACTTTGATAATAAATTTACTTCGAACTTTGATGGGTTAAATGTAGCTGCTTCATTTATCAGGAATCACACAGTGAGAAACTTGTCAACAATTTGGATAATGGAATTGATGGCTTTGTGGCCAAATTTGGAGATATTACAGAGAGGTGAGGGGCAGGTAGTGTTGGGGAAGCAGGGAGTCTGCAGAAGGACTGAGACGGGTTAGGAAAATGGGCAAAGAAATGGCAGATGGAATACACTGTTAGGAAGTGTCTGGTCATGCACTTTGGTAGAAGGAATAAAGGCATAGACTGTTTTCTAAACAGCGAGAAAATTCTAAAATCAGAGGTGCAAAGGGACTTGGGAGTCCTTGTGCAGGATATCCTAAAGGTTAACTTATAGGTTGAGTTGGTGGTGAAGAAGGCAAATGCAATGTTAGCATGTATTTCGAGACGACTAGAATATAAAAGCAAGAGCGTGATGCCAAGGCTTTATAAGGCATTGGTCAGACCACACTTGGAGTATTGTGAACAGTTTTGGGCCTCTTATCTACGAAAAGATGTGCTGGCATTGGAGAGGGTCCAGAGGAGGTTCATGAGAATGATTCCGGGAAGGAAAAGGTTAATATCTGAGGAGTGTTTGATGGCTCTGGGCTTGTACCCACTGGAGTTCAGAAGAATGAGGGGGGGATTTCATTGAAACCCAGTGAATATGAAAAGGCCCAGATAGAGTAGATGTGAAGAGGATGTTTCTTATAGTGAGGGAATCCAGAACCAGAGGGCACAGCTTCAGAATAGTAGGGTGCCCGCGTAGAACAGAGATGAGGAGGGATTTCTTTAACCAGAGAGTTGTGACTCTGTGGAATTCATTGTCACCGATGGCTGTGGAAGTCAGGTCATTGGATACATTTAAAGCAGAGGTTGATAGGTTCCTGATTAGTCAGAGTGGCAAAGGTTGTGGGGAGAAGGCAAGTGAAAGGAATTAAGTGGGATAATAAATCTGCCACGATGGAATGTTGGAGAAGGCTTAATGGGCCGAATGGCCTAATTCTGCTCCTATGTCTTATGGTCTTGCATAGGCCTCCATTTTACTATTATCCATGTGCACATCCAAGAATTTCTTAAGTGCCCCTATTGTATCTGTTTCTAACATCACTCTTGACAGGCTGTTCCACACACACCACTCCCTTTGTAAAAAACTTTATTTCTGACATTCCCCTATACTTTCCTCCAATCACCCTAAAATTATGCCCTCTTGTGTTAGGCTTTTCTGCCCCAGGGCAACTTCCTTGGCAGTCCACTTGATCTATGCCTCACCATCTATCAAGTCACCTCTCATCCTCTTTTGCTGCAAAGGGGAAAACCTGAACTCACTCAATCCATCTTCCTTCAATACTACCTCAATGTACTTATTCTGATTCTGATTCTAACTCTTTGAAAAAGCTTTTCATTTACCCTGCCTCCTTCAGTTTCAATCAGACACACACTCAGTAGCCACTATATTAGATACACCTGTACACCTGCTCGTTAATGCAAATATCTGATCAGCCAATCATGTGACAGCAACTCAACGCATAAAAGCATGCAGACGTGGTCAAGAGGTTCAGTTGTTGTTCAGACCAAACATCAGAATGGGGGAAGAAATGTGATCTAAGTGACTTTAACCGTGGAATGATTATTGGTGCCAGATGGGGTGGTTTGAGTATCTCAGAGACTGCTGGTCTATGGAATTTTCACACAAAACAGTCCCTGAAGCTTACAAAGAATGGTATGAAAGACAAAAAACATTGAGTGAGCAGCAGTTCTGCGGGCGAAAACACCTTGTCAAAAAGAGCGGTCAGAGGAGAATGGCCGGACTGGTTCAAGCTGACAGGAAGGAGATGGTAACTCAACTAAGCAGGCATTACAGCAGTGGTGTGCAAAAGAGCATCTTGGAATGCAAGCACATCAAACCATGAAATGGGTGGACTATAGCAGCAGAAGACCACACCGGATTCCAAGAATAAAGTTACCACTGAGTTGCTGGCTGGTGGCACAATGGCATCAGCACCGGACTCCGGAGCGAAGGCTCCCGAGTTCAAATCCAAGTCGGGCCACCCCCAGAGCACGCTTTCTATCCGTGCCGGGTTGAGCGTCAAGCTAGGCACTCGGCCTCATAGAAAAAAAAGGGTCAAGTAAGGAACTTTCATATCGTGACCCGGTTAATCCAGAAGGAGACCAATCCTGACACCACGTGCCAGACAAGAATGACCGACTGTCTGGTGCGACATGCTAAAAAAAACACACTGAGTGCACTTCCCCTTTCTAGCAGTACACATTCCAGCAGCTCAAAACATCTTCCCCTCCTTTCACACATGGTTCTTTTTTGTTGTTGGCTTCTTAAAATATCTTCGTATGTCAAGATGTCCTGTATCGATGGGCAAGAGCAATAGTCACAGTCCCTAATTTGTAATGTTATGGGAAAAAAAAGTCTGGATTATGGGAATAGATTGCTGAGTTGCTGGGGTGACAATGCAAAGTGTGACCACTTCCTGTGTTTCATTGTTTGCTACAGTATTTAAACTATTTATATTGGCTGAGTATTATAGGAATACTACAGAAGCACAGTGATTAGTGCGGCCCTATTACAGCTCAGGGAGTCGGAACTCCCAGTTCAGTTCCAGCGTCCCCTGTAAGCAAACTTGTACATCCTTCCTGTGTGCACGTGGGTTTCCTCTGGGTCGACGAACTCGCAGCACAGTTACAGATTAGCAGGGATAATGTTGGAGGCATCACCAAATCATGACTGAAAGTAGATCATCATCTCCTGTGGTGGGACAGTCTGAAACCAGAGGACACAGCCTCAGAACAGAGGGGCATCCTCTTAGAACAGAGATGAGATGGAATTTCTTTAGCCAGTGAGGGGTGAGTCTGTGGAATTCTTTGCTACAGGCAGCTGTGGAGACCAAGACTTTATGTATATTTAAGCAGAGGTTGATAGTTTCTTGATTGCTTGGGGCACGAAGGGATATTGGGAGAAGGCAGGAGATTGGAGCTGAGGGGAAAATTGGATCAGGCATGATGAAATGGTGGAGCAGACTCGATGGGCCAAATGACCTAATTCTGCTCCTATATTTTATGGTTTTCTGATGGATGAAGAGATTGTAACATCAATTCTGTAGAACCAGCTACACTCAACAATATATCATCCTTGCTTCCCCCCCCCCCACCCTACTTACCCATCTAGAACTGAGAATATGGATTTCTTTGGAATATTATGAGCAATTCTCTAAAGAATTTAAGGAATCCTCTATGTATCTAAGGAAGGATGTGGCCCTGGGAATAATGAGAATCCTGTGCAGTTCGATTCCACACAGTGACGCAACCAATCTGAATGCTCTCCACGATATATCTTTAGAAATTTCTTAGAGTCTTTGGTGACATTTCAAATCTCCTCAAACTACCAGCCTCAGAAAGCTGGCACCCACCATTAAGGACTCCTGTCACTTAGGACATGCTCTTTTCTCATTGCTACCACCAAGGAGGAGGGAGAGAAGCTCAACTCGACATTTAGGAACAGCTTCTTCTCCTCTGCTATCAGATTTCTGAGTGGGCAATGAACCCATGAACACTATTTCACTATTCTTTTTGTTCTACTGAATTAAATTTTTATATATATACACAAAAATTTGGCATTTATAGTTGGGACAAGGTTTCTAGAGTAATTAATGGTGGTGGATGGTCGTATGAGCAGCTGGTGCATATCACAAGTCCTGGTTATGCGACCGCTGACACCAGGCAGACAATCTCCAAAGAGTATTGATAATGGCTGGGGTCACCCGTCTTGTAAAGACACTGCCCTGCAGATGGAAAGGGCAAGCCATTTCCTTAGGACAATTTGTAAAGAACGATAATGGTCATGGACAGACCCTGATCGACCACATCATATGACACGGCACATAACGAACAAATGGACAAGTTTTTATATCAGGTATTGCAAAATACTGCTGCTGCAAAACAGCAAATTTCACAATATTTTCCAGTGATATTAAACCTGATTCTGATTCTGAAACATGCCTTGATGGAGAAATTAACTTCTTAAACCACCCCAGGTTCTAATGAATGCAGCACTGAGACCTAAAAATAAAGTTAAACAAATACTTACTTCTATTTCAGTCTTTTGTCTTGGGATTAGATCCTCTCCTTAAAGTCCGAAGTGCTAAATCAGGAACCAATTGGTAATCAAACACTTTTAATAGTTGCAGAGTCTTGAAGGACAGAACCTGACACCCATTCCTGACTTATTTACTGCCTCGGAAAAGGATTCCAGGCAGGAATCACCTGCCTGGGTTTTGTCGCTGGATATTGATCATTGCCTCCAAACTGAGTAATGTTTATTAAAAAATCTGGATCAAAAAAAATCGCCTGGGGAGTAGTGGATCTGTGTGGAATTATTACCAAGCATCTCTCTATCAATTACAGACCGGAGAGTTCAGTGATTGAGAGTATGAGTGACATTTATTCAAAGTTCAAAGTTCAAAGTAGATTTACCATCAAAGTACATATATGTCACCGAATACAAGCCTGAGATTCATTTTCTGTTCACTCCTAAAAATAGAACCACTCCTCCCCGCAGTGAGTAACTCAAATAAAATATACCTTCTATGTGTGTAGTTGCTTAGAAAAATCTGGAGTTGGGACAAGGTTTCTGGAGTAATTAATGTAATTATATCCTGGGGATTAATTGAGCAAATCCATGCAAGAAAATGTAGGCATTGAGAGTCAAAAATGGAAGTTCAGAGTCAAGTTGTGTGGGTGGGAGCAACATGGTTATTGGATTAACAATCCAGGGAGCTGAACAAACGATTCCAGTTCAACCAATGATCAAAGTGAAAAGTTCAAAGTAAAGTTGTTATCACAGTACATATGTCACCATATACAACCATGAGATTCATTTTCTTGCAGGCATTCACAGTAAATACAAGAAACTCAATAGACTCAATATACGACCATACACCAACACAGACAAACATCTTAGAATATAGAAAATAGAATAGTACAGCACAGTACAGGCCCTTCAGCCCACATTGTTGTGCCGACCCTCAAACCCTGACTCCCATATAACGCCCCCCACCTTAAATTCCTCCATACACCTGTCTAATAGTCTCTTAAACTTCACTAGTGTATCTGCCTCCACCACTGACTCAGGCAGTGTATTCCTCACACCAACCACTCTCTGAGTAAAAAACCTTCCTCTAATATCCCCCTTGAACTTCCCACCCCTTACCTTAAAGCCACGTCCCCCTGTATCTTACATGCAAACAAACTGCAAATACACAAAGAAAAATAATATTAATAAATAAGCAATGAATATTGAGAACATGAGATGAAGAGAACTTGAAAGTGAGTCCATTGGTTGTGGGAACATTTCAGTGATGGGGCAAGTGAAGCTGAGTAAAGTTATCTCTTTTGATTCAAGAGCCTGATGGTTGAAAGGTAATGTTATGGGAATGGACTGAGCATAGATTTTCTTGTTTTGTTTCTACTACGGGGGGAGGGGTGTCCCTGTAGAGAACAGCGTTCTCAAGTTTTCCGTGGGGATGTTGTCCATAGAGTCACAGAGTTACACAACACAGAAGCAGGGCCCTTCGGCTCATCTGGCCCATGTTGACTACATCATCCCATCCTCCCAGCTGGTGGGTGGAAGGGTGAGAAATGGGTTGGCTTTGCTGCTGCTGTTGTTGTTCTGCTGAACACTGAGGACATGTTATGTTGGTGTAGGAATATATGGCAATCTTGTGTGCTGACCCTAGTACACTCTTGGGTTGGTGTTTCATGCAAACAACTGTATTTCACTGCATGTTTTGGCTTGTCATATAAAGAGTGTTTGATGGCTCTGGGCCTATATTCACTGGAATTCAGAAGAATAGAGTGGATGTGGAGAGGATGTTTCCTATGGTGGGAGAGTCCAAGACCCGAAGATACAGCCTCAGAAAAGAGCGACATCCTTTTAGAATGAATTTGTTTAGTCACAGTGTGGTGAATCTGTGAGCTGTGGAGGCCAAGACTTTATGTATATTTACGGCAGAGTTTGATAGATAGATTCTTGGTTAGTCAGGGCATGAAGGGATATGGGGGGGGGTGCGGGTATGGGGGGTGGAGGCAGGAGATTAGGGCTGAGAGAAAAATGGATCAGCCATGGTGAAATTGCAGAGCAGATTCGATGGGCCAGTTTGCCTGATTCTGCTCCAAAATCTCATGTTTCAACGTACAATACATATGATCTATAAATCTGAATCCGAAATCAGCTACTCCCAGTTTCCAGCGTTTGGCCCATAATCTTCGAAGCAATTCCCCTCCATGTACTTGTCCAAATGCCTCTTAAATGTTGCAGGTGGGTGGTACGGTAGCATAGTGGTTAGCACAACACTGTACAGAGCAGGTGGACAGGTTCAATTCCCGTCACTGTCTGTGAGGAGTTTGTATGTTCTGCCGTGACTGCGCGGGTTTCCTCCAGGTGCTTCAGTTTCTTCCCACAGTCCAGAGACCTACCATTTAGTAGGCTAATTGTTCAATGTAAATTGTCCCGTGGTTAGGCTAGCATTAAATCGGGGATTGGTGGGTGTGCAGCTTGTAGGGCCAGAAAGGCCTAATCCACACTGTATCTCAATAAATAAATAAATAACCTCCCAAATTCTATACTCAGTGTAAGGCTAGCGTACCAAAAGCCTTCTTTACTGCCTTGTCGACTTGTGACATTACTTTCAGACATCACTTTATTCATAACCTAGGTCCCTCTGCTCTACAACACTCTTCAGGCCTTGATCATTCACAGAGGAAGTCCTACCCTCATTTGTTTTCTAAAAACTATTTATCCAAATTAAACTGCATTTGCCATCCCTTGGCCCAGTCACCCATCTGATTTAAATCCCTCTGTAAATTCACACAACCATCTATTTTGGCCACATCTACAAACTTGCTAATGATGTAGTGTACTTAGATTTCCAAAAAGCTTTTGACAAGGTGCCAAATAAAAGGTTGAATGAAAGAAAGATTGGATTTATTCGTCACATGTACATCGAAACATAGCGAAATGTGTTGTTGATGCCAATGATCAACACAGTCCGAGGACGTGCTGGGATCAGCCCAGAGGTTGTCACCATGCTTCCATCGCCAACATAGCATGTCCACAACTTACCAACCCTAACCCATATGTCATTGGAATGTGGGAGGAAACTGGAGCACCCGCAGGAAACCCATGCATTCACAGGGGCAGCATACAAACTCTAACAGGCAGTGGTGGAAAAATTAAAAGCCCATGGTATCAGAGAAAGTTGGAATGACTGTCTGGTAGAAAATAGAGAGTTGGAATACATTATTCATTTTCAGACAGGCAGGAGGTATCTAATAGAGCATCCTAGAGAACAGTTCTTGGCCCAAAATTACATTAATGACCTGAAGGAAGGGAACCAGGCTTCAGGTTTCTAAATTTGCCAATGACTAAAAAAAATGCCTCCTATACCTTATAAAATACCCTCTGCGTGTATGTTCATGATCTTCTGCTGTTGTAGCCCATCCACTTCAAGGTTCAATGTGATGCGCATTCAGAGATGTTTTTCTGTTGTAATGTGTGGTTATTTGAGTTACTGTCAGCTTGAACCAGTCTGGCCATTCTCCTCTTACCTCTCTCTGTGTAAACTCTACAGTAGGGATTCCCAACCTTTTTTATGCCATGGACCGATACCATTAAGCGAGGGGTCCATGCACCCCGGGTTGGGAATCCCTGCCCTGAAGACTGTTGTGTGTGATAATCTGTGGAGATCTGCAGTTTCTGAGATACTTAAACCAACCTGTCTGGCACCAACAGTCATTCCATGGCCAGAGTCGTTTAGATCACATTTCTTCGCCATTCTGATGTTTGGTCTGAACAACAACTGAGCCTCTTGACCATGCCTGCATGCTTTTATGCACTGCGTTGCTGCCACGTGATTGGCTGATTAGATATTTGCATTAGTAAGCTGGTGTACAGGTAGACCTAATAAAGTGCCACTGAGTGTAGGTGGAAGGACATGTTGTGTTGAAGTTGGTGTGATTCTTGGGACATAGATTGAGTGAACGAGCAAAATACTTCAGGAAGGGTAAGCAAAGGAACACATACCAGTCCTCAAAGAGGGATCAGGAGTGGAGAGAGTGAGCAGTTTCAAGTTCCTGGGTGTCAATATCTCTGAGGATCTAACCTGGACACCACATATTGATGCAGATATAAAGAAGGCAAGACAGCGGCTATATTTCGTTAGGAGTTTGAGGAGATTTGGTATGCACCCTGGAGAGCATTCTAACTGGCTGCATCACCATCTGGGAATGGGGGTGGGGGGAAGTGGTTGGTGACTTTTGCACAGGATTGAAGTAAGCTGCACAGAGTTAGTCAGCTCCATCAGGGGCACTAGCCCCCATAGTATCCCAGACATCTTCAAGGAATGGTGCCTCAGAAAAGTGATGTCTATCATCAAAGATCCTTTCCACCCAGGTCATGCCCTCTACTCATTGTTACCATCAGGAAGGAAGTGCAGAAGCCTGAAGGCTCACACTCAGTGATTCAGGAACAGCTTCTTCCCCTCTGCCATCTGACTCCTAAATGGACATTGAACCCATGAACACTGCCTCAATACTTCTTTTAATTTCTTATTTTTTGCACTACTTACTTAAACTATTTAATACATATATACTTACTGTAATTCAGTTTTTTCTCTATTATTATGTATTAGATTGTACTACTGCTACAAATGCAACAATTTTCACAACATATGCCAGTGATTCTGATTCTGAATACTGGCAAAAGGAGCTTATTTTGGGGAAGTGTGAGGCTATGCACCTGGATAAGGTTATTGCCTAAAGTGGGGGGTGGGGGAGGAATGAGTGAATTAGGGACTTGGTCTGAAACATTGTTTGGTTATTCCCCTCCACAGATTCTGCCAGGGATCCACGGAGGCCGAAGGGCCTGTTTCCCCACAGTAAGACTCCATGATATTCAAGTGTTGCTCTAATCCCCTCAGAAGGACTCACAAATTGACTGAGCAAGCAGTTGAGAGGCATTGTGGCTCAGGTCCAATAAGAAAGATGTTGTCAAGCTCTTGAGAAATGACGCAGACATTTTCAATGTTTAATTGATATCAGCAGTGTCTGGGAACTCGCCCGAGAAATTCCTGGATGGATTGCTTCATTCCCTTCTGTGGTTCTTAGACTTGGAACTCTGCCTTGGGCTCTGGAGGCAGAGTTACGTGCGGGCAGGAAGAACGAGTTCTAATAAACCCTTGGGTTCGCGATTCGGTGACACCAGAGATGGAGGCCTAAGTGTTTGGGTTCCCGCGACCGGCAAATCCAGATTTCATGGTCTGGAATTTGGTGATCGGTGTGTTCTGAGATCGATGCCAAGAGTCAGGATCTGAGGGCAAATCAGAAGTCTGGAAGTCCAGAAGTTGAGGCGCACTGCCACTCTTCACAAGTCCACTGGGGATGTTGAAGCCAGGTGTCTGCAGGCTGACATGACACAGTCCAAGTCTGTGTCTGCTGGAAGCCCGTCATGGGGGTTAAAGGACTAGATATGTGAATAGGCAGGAGGGCAGAACGGGGCTTGTTTTGGCTCTTGTTCTTAGTTGCTTGTGGTGCTCTGTGTTGTTCTGTCAAGATTTATGGGCATGCTGTGCTGGTGTCCCACAAGAAAGCAGGGTCTATTATCAGGGGCACCCCTCATCCAGGCCATCCTCCCTTCTCAACACTACCATCAGAAAGGAGGTACAGGAGCCTTAGGACCAACAATAACCAGGTTCAGGATCATTTATTACCCCTCAACCATCAGGCTCCTGAACCACCGTGGATAACTTCACTCACCTCAACACTGAACTGGTTCCACAACCTACAGACTCACTTTCAAGATCTCTACAACTCGTGCGCTCAGTGATTTTTTTTAATTCCATAGCTTCTGTTCTTTTGCCAATTGGTAGTTTGTCAGTCTTTACTGAAACGTTTCTGTTTTCCTAACAATTTTGTTTTACCAGTCAGGGTTGTTAACCCTGGGCTGAACTCTCAAACCTGGAGGACCAGTAGACCACTCTTAGTTTGGCCTCTACCCTTTGACCTGTTTGTCATGGTAACCCTAACAAGAGCCAAAGCATAAAGTCCTGACTCCAGCCAACATAGTTCTCTGGGTCATTAAAGCATTGCAATCCTCCAAATCATGACAAGATTATGTATATATTATCATAATTTCTATTTTATTTCTTTACTTTTCTGTAAATACCTGCAAGAAATGAATCTTAAGATAGTATATGGTGACTTGGACATACACCCAGTATTAGGTACACCTGCTCCTTAATGCAAATATCTAATCAGCCAATCACGTGGCAACAACTCAATGCATAAAAGCATGCAGACATGGTCAAAAGTTTTAGTTGTTGTTTAGACAAAACATCAGATTGGGGAAGAAATGTGATCTAAGTGACTTTGACCGTGGAATGAATATTGGCACCAGACTGGAACGGTTTGAGTATCTCAGAAACTGCTGATCTCCTGGGATTTTCATGCACAACAGTCTCTAGAGAATGGTGTGAAAAACATCCAGTGAGTGGCAGATCTGTGGTTGAAAATGCCTTGTTAATGAGAGAGGTCAGAGGAGAAAGGACAGACTGGTTCAAGCTGACCAGAAGGCAACAGTAACATAAATAACTACACATTACAACAGTGGTGTGCAGAAGTATGTCTCTGAATGGATAACACATCGAACCTTGAAGAGGATGGGCTACCACAGCAGAAGACCACAAGCATACACTCAGTGGTAACATTATTAGTGACAGAAGATACATAATAATGTGGCCACTGACAGATAATAAACTTACTTTGATGTTAGCTTTGACTTTGAAACTTCTGGGAGTGATAGTTTTGAAATAAAGGGGAGGCTGATGGGATAGTCATGAGGAGAACTGTCTTCACTCAGAATAGTAAGGAATCTTTCTAATCCTCTTTACTCCAGTGAGGGCTCTTTACTGAGGGCTGTGGAGGTTCAAATACTGAACTGATCCATAACAGAGATCAACAGATTTCTCATGATTAGGGGAATCAAGGGAACAGGACAAGAAAGAAGAACCAGGAGGTCAGACCAGACATGATCTTGATGAAGTTGTGCCAGTGTCCATACTTCCTTGGAAGGTTAAAGAGATTCAGCTTGTCACTGGATATTCTGACAAATGGCTACAGATGTATAGTTGTCAGTTTTCTTACGGGTTGCATCACAGTCTGCTGCAGCAATTCGAATACACAGGAACGCAAGAAACTACCGACAGCAGTGGTATCTGCCAAATACATCAGAGGCACATCCCTCCCATTCATTGGTGGTGCCTACAGGAGCCACTGCCCTCAGAAGTTACTTCTGTCATCAGAGATCCCAACCATCTGGGCCATGCCATCTCCTCACAAACAAGAGAAAATCTGCAGATGCTTGAACTCCGAGCAACACACAGAAAATGTTGGAGGAACTCAGCAGGCCAGGCAGCATCAATGGAAAAGAGTACAGTTGATGTTTCTGGCCGAGACCTTTCACCAGGTAGCATGCCCACAACTTACTAAGTTTGACAGGGGCATAGAAAGAGTAAATGCAAGCAGGCTTTTTCCTCTGAGGTGGGGTGGGACTACAACCAGAGGTCATGGGTTAGGGGTGAAAGGTGAAATGTTTAAGGGGTAATGAGGCAGAAGTTCTTCACTCCAAGGGTGATGATAGTGTGGAACAAGCTGCCAGCAGAAATGGTGCATGTGGGTTCGATTTCAGCATTTAAGAGAAATTTGGATAAGAGTGTCATGGAGGGCTATGGTTCGGGTGCAGGTCAATGGGACTAGGCGAATTAATAGTTCAGCATGGAGTAAGTGGGCCGAAAGGTCAGTTTCTGTGCTGTAGACCTCGATACCTCCCCACCACTGACAGCATCTGCAGCAGGTGCCGTCTCAAGCAGGTGGCATATGTCATTCCTGTCATGCCATCTTCTAGCTGCTACTATCAGAAGACAGGAAGTACAGAAGGCTGAAGTCCCACAACACTAGGTTCAGGAACAGCTATTTTATTGCAACCATCAATTGAACCAACCTGCACAATCCTAACTCCACCTCAGCAATAGAACACTACAGACTACCTCCCGCTCTACACTACCAAATCATCTTTATGTGCTGTGTCACATGACATAGGCAATCACAGTGACCGTGACTGTTCTTGACAAACTTTTCTACAGAAGTGGTTTGCCATCTTCTGGGCGGTGTCTTTACAAGACGGTGACACCAGCCATTATCACTACTCTTCAGAGATTGTCTGCCTGGCGTTAGTGGTCGCATGGACTTGTGATACACACCAGCTGCTCATACAACCATCCACCACCTGCTCCCATGGCTTCAAATGACCCTGACTGGGGGGGGGGGGGCTAAGCAGGTGTTACACCTTGCCCGAGGGTGACCTGTAGGTTAGCAGAGGGAAGGAGCGACTTACACCTCCTTTGGCAGAGCCTTACACTTCTACCTCCACCACGCCACCAAGCACTACCCTGAACTTGTTCCTAATTGAGTTTTTCTTTCCGCACAATATCTTGTTATGCCAGAATAAGATGTAAACAAGGTTGAAAAAGTGCAGAGAAAATTTACAAGGATGTTGCCGGGTCTGGAGGACCTGAGTTATAAGGAAAGATTGAATAGGTTAGGAATGTATTCTTTAGAAGTTTGAGAGGAGATTTGATAGAGATATACAAAATTATGAGGGGTATTATAGAAACAGGTTTTTTCCACTGAGGTTGGGCGGGACTGCAACCAGAGATCATGGGTTAAGGGTGAAAGGTGAGAAGTTTAAGGAGCACATGAAGGGAAATTTCTTCACTTTGAGGGTCACAAGAGTGTAAAATGAGCTGCCAGAACAAGTGGTGCATACAAGTTTGATTTCAACATTTAAGAGATGTTTGGATAGGTAAGTGGATAGTAGGGATCCAGAAGGTTATGCTCCTGGTGCAGATCGATGGGAGGAGGCAGCTTAACTGGTTTTGGCGTGGACTAGATGGGCTGAAGGGCCTGTTTCTGTGCTGTACTACTCTATGACTCCCTGTACAGGAGATCGCTCCCGAAGAGCCAGATACAGGAGATGCCCCCACAGGCTCACAGGTGAAGTGTCACCTTACTTTTGGGGCCCTGCATGGAGGTGAGGGAGGAGGTGAATAGGCGGGTGTAGCACTTCTTCCACTTGCAGGGGTAAGTTGGTCCAAGTTGGCAACAACTTCTCAAATTCCAACACTCATGCCCCCCAGGTTTGTGTCTCAGTCCACTGCTGGCTCATGACTGCACTGCCAGATTCAGCTCAAACTGCAACATCAGGTTCGCTGATAATACCACAGTGCCTACAGCAAGCAGGTAGAGGGGTTTGTCAAATGGTGTGAGAACGACAGCCTGAGTCTCAATGTGGACAAGACAAAAGAGATGATTGTGGACTTCAGGAAGGCACAGGTCAACCACTCTGCACTGCACATCAATGGGTTTGCTGAAGAGAGGGTGAGTGCACAAAGTTCCCTGGTGTGCATATAATGGACAATCTAACCTGGACCCACAACACCTCCTCGTTTGTCAAGAAGGCACAGCAATGTCTACACTTTCTGGGGAGACTGAGGCATGCAAGGCTCCCCTCACTTATTCTATCAACGTTCTAGAGGAGCACCATCAAGGGTGTCTTGTTTGGCTGCATCGTTGTGTGGTATGGAAGCTACAAGGCATCGGACCACATGGCCTTGCAGAGGATCATCAGGGTCTCCCCCCAACATTTGTGACATTTACCGGGAGTGTTGCAGATGAATGGATTGAAACATTGTTGAGGATTCCTACCACCCATCCCACGATCTATTTGACCCAGCACCATCAGGAAGGAGCATCAGGACTAGGACTGCCAGGCTGGGTAACAGCTTCTTCCCTTAGGCTATGAGACTAATGAATACCCTGTCACCACCGAGGTCTCATCACTAGGACAGCGAGCTGGTAACTCTTTACCTGTACTGTGCTTTAATCCGTGCATTTTGGATTATATTCATTAAGTTATAGTGTAAGATGTTGGTTTATATGTTGTGGGTGATATATGTTGTATGGGTACGCTGTGGTCCAGAGGAACATTGCTTCGTTTGGTTGTATATATAGGACAATAAACTTGAACTAGAAGTGCTGAGATGGAGATCAGTGGGGAGGGTAAGTGGGCAAGGAAATTGCAGAGGGAGTGAGTGTCATTATGGCAAGATACTCGGTTTTGTTTGATTTGAAGGCACCAGCTCACAGTCCAATGCTAGTCTCTCTCCTTACTTGCCCACAGCCTCCAACACTGACCCAGAGAGAGTGTATTGTATCTGTCGAGGGTTCAGTGCAACTGAATCACAACCTCCACTCATAGAACATTGAACATTGAACATAGACCAGGACAGCACAGAAACAGGCCCTTTGGCCAACAATGTGGTGCTGAACCAATTAAATTAGTAATCAAATGGCCAATTAAACTAATCTCCTCTGACCACACAATTTGCATATCTCTCCATTTTCCTCACGTTCATGTGCCTATCTACATATCTCTTAGAAGTCCCTAATGTATCTGCCTCTACCACCCCAGGCAGCACATTCCAGGCACCTACCGCTCTGTGTAAAAAACATTGCCCCTCCCATCTCCTTTGAAGTTATCCCCTCTCACCTTAAATGCATGCCCTCGGGTATTTGACATTTCAACGAGTAAAAGATACTGTCTGTCTACTCTATCTGTGCCTTTCATCACTTATAATCCTCGATCAGATCTGCCCTCAGCCTCCAGTGCTCGAGAGAAAACAACCCTGCTTTGTCCAACCTCTCATTATAGCACATGCCCTCTAATCCAGGAAGCATCCTTGTAAACTTCTTCTGCACCCTCTCCAAAGCCTCAACATCTTTGAGGTGACCAGAATTGGAAGCATACTCCAAGCAACCCTCACAACACGCTGGAGGAACTCAGCAGGTCGGGCAGCATTCGTGGAAACAATCAGTCAACGTTTCGGGCCAGACAAAGGGTTCCGGCCCAAAAAGTTGGCTGATCGTTTCCACGGATGCTGCCGACCTGCTGAGTTCCTCCAGCGTGTTGTGAGTGTCACTTTTACCCCAGCATCTGCAGAGTATTTTGTGTTAAGCATACTCCAGATGTGGCTTAACTAGAGCTTTATAAAACTCCTCAAAGCTGGCCCCCTTCAAGAATTAGAAACCACATGTCTGTAAAAGCTAATTGCCCACAGATGTTCCTCCTCTTCATCCTGGGTAAAGGCACAATAATTTGTTGTACTGTGTGAGATTTAGAGGACTCTCATGTTGATTACAAAACAGACATCGGGACACTTGGGATTGCATACAAACGGGGAAACGGGGATATAATGCCAGAACAGGAACCAGAGTGGGCGTTGATAACAATTAACTTTATATGTCACATGTACATCAAAACAACAAAACATACAGGAAATGTAACTGTCTCAGCCCAAAACATTGACTGTTTATTTATTTCCACAGATGCTCCCTGCCCTGCAGAGCTCCCCCAGCATTTTATTTGCATTAGTCTGTACTTCCAGTCCAGATGAAGGGTCTCCACCTGAAACGTTACCTGTTCATTCATTTCCATAGATGCTGCCTGACCTGCTGAGTTCCTCCAGCACTGTGTGTGATACAGTGAAATGTGTCATTTTCACCAAATCAAATCAGTGCTGCGCAGGCCGCAAGTGTCGCCACACTTCTGGTGCCAACTTAGCATGTCCACCACTCACTAACCCCAATCAAACATTTGTGGCAGAAAACTTTCAGTCACGGGAAGAATGCAGAAACCCCCTAGTGAGCAGCAGATTTGAAACCGGGTGTCAGGAGCTGTAATAACGTTACGTTAACTGCTACACTACTCTGCTATCCGTAAAGATTCACCACGCTCTGAGTGAAGTAATTTCTTCCCATTTCTATCCTAAATAGAAATCAGAGGCAGAGAGGGTCAGTAACTTCAAATTTCAGGATGTCACTATCTCAGAGGACTGGTCCTGGACTCATCGTGTAAATGTAATTGCGAAGAGAGCACGACAGCACCTCTACTTCCTTGGGAGTCTGTGGAGATTCAGCATGTCATCAAAATCTTGGCAAACTTCTATAGAGGTGTGGTGGAAGGTGTGCTGACTGGCTGCATTATAGCCTGGTATGGGAACCTAAATGCCTTTGAGTGGAAAATCCTACAAAAGGTAGTGGATTCGACCCAGTACATCACTGGTAAAGCACTGATAACATCTACATGAAACGTTGCCGTAGAAAAGCATCATCAAAAATCCTTACCATCCAGGACATGCTATTTTCTCGCTGCTGCCATCAGGTAGAAGGTACAAGTGCCACAGGACTCACACCACCAGGTTCAAAGTTCAAGACCAGTTACTACCCCTTAACCGTCAGGCTCTTAATCAAAAGGGGATATCTACACTCATATTTCTGGTTTTCCTATAACCAATGGTCTCACTTTAAGGACTCTTTGTCTTGTTATTTCATGCTCTCATTTTTTATTTACATTTGCATTTGCACACTTTGTTGTACATTGGTCCTGTTCAGAGTTCCTGTTCTATAGGTTTGCTATCTATGTCCACAGGAAAACAAATCTCAGGGTTGTATGTGATGACATGTATTCTCTGATAATAAGTTTTACTTTGAACTTAAACTTTTGAGCCTGCTCTCTAACTTGAGTCAGGGTCTCTTTTAGTTAGGGACCCCCTAACGTCTCAATCAAACCCTCTAAGTTTTTTAAATTCATCATTGTTGTTGTTATGTACTGTGTTGTATGACATGGGTGATCATGGTCTTTCCACGACTGTGATTGTTCTTGGCAAATTTACTACAAAAGTGGTTTGCCATTGCCTTCTTCTGGGCAGTGACTTTACAAGATGGGTGACCACAGTCATTATCAATACTCTTCAGAGATTGTCCTCCCGGTGTCAGTGGTCGCATAACCAAGACGTGCGATCTGCACCAGCTGCTCATACGACCATCCACCACCTGTTCCCGTGGCTTCACATGACCCTGATTGGCGGGGGGTGGGGGGGGGGGCAGGTGTAGGTTCTACACTTTGCTCAAGGATAACCTGCAGACTAGTGGAGGGAAGGAGTACCTTAAACCTCTATTGGTAGAGACGAATCTCCACCCAGCCACCCATATTTCTTTGGATTGGACTGTTATTTTCTTTGCAGTTTAACAATTAATGCCTGCGTGTACTTTATATAATTACCAACCTACATGTAACTGTTCAGTATATTCCCCAGTAGTCACAATATATATATGTAATTGTTCAGTGTGTCTCCTAGTGGATACAGTTCTCCCTCTTTCTGGAAATTGCTTGGTATTATATTATTTGACTATCTGACTAGCTAACTCTTATCTACAAATTTGAATGGAATGTCTCTTATCGATGAGGTATGAGAGGAGCTGAACGTGCTTCCCCACAATCTTTTAGTCATTCTGTTCTTTGTTTAACCACTAGGCTTGTGCTACTCTACATTTCCAATTCCCTTCATTCTATTACTGCTTAATAAGACAATCGTGAAGCAATGGGTTTTGTGCCTCTTTTGTGGCTTCTGAGAGAACCTTGGATCAAACACAAGAATCCAGCAAAATCCTAGGGAAGTATGTGGTTGCAATTGGAAAGTGTGCAGAGGAAATTCACTGAGATATTGGATGACTTCAGTAACAGAAAGAGTTTGGACAGGCTGAGCTTGTGTCCTGCAGAACAGTGGAGGCTGAGGGGAGACTTGATAAGAGGCAATAAGATTAAATAGGGGTGGGATGTTAGCATAACACTCCACAGTACCAGCTATAAGATTGGGGTTCAATTTCCGCCACTGTCTGTAAGGAGTCTGTATGTTCCCACCGCGCCCCCCCATGCATGGGTTTCCTCCAGGTGCTCCAGTTTCCTCCTACGTTCCATGGACGTCCAGGTGAGTAAGGGTTAGTAAGGGCATGCTATATTGGCAATGGAATTAGGTGACACTTGCAGGCTGCTCCCAACACATCCTTGGATCATGTTAGTTGTTGATACAAGCAACGTACTTCACTGTATGTTTCAATGTACATGTGAAGAATAAATCCAAACCAAAATCTCAATCCTCCCTCTCCTCTCTGCCTCTTTTCCTGATTACCTTACAAGCAGCCCCTGGCTCCCACCTACCTGCTGGAGTCCTGATGAAGGGTCTTGACCCCAAACACCAACTTTCCTCTACAGATGCTGCCTGACCTGCTGAGTCCTTCCAGTGATTTGTGTCTTTGGAGATTTGGTAAGTCACCAAAAACTTCAGCAAATGTCTATACATGTACGGTGGAGAGCATACTGCCTGGCGTGGGGACTCTGAAACACAGAATCACAAGAGGCTGCACAGGGTCATCCAACTCCAACATGGCCACATCCCTCCCCCTTGATCGAGGACATCTTCAAAAGTGATGCCTCAAGAAGGCAGCATTCATCATTAAGGCCTCTCTTCTCGTTACCACCATCAGGAAGAGGTACAGGAGTCTGAACACCCACACTCAATGTTTTAGGAACAGCTTCTTCTGCTCTGGTATCAGATTTCTGAATGGAAAATGAACCCATGAACAGTATCTTAGTTTTTGAACTCTACAGCACTCCCCACCATTGTGCCACAAGAAAGCAGCATCTACCATCATGGACCTGCACCATCCAGGCCACGCTCTCTTCTCTATTACCATTGGGCAAGAGGCACAAGAACCTTCGGTCTCACACCGTCAGCTTCAGGAACAGATATTACTCAACAACCATCGGGTTTCTAAACCAGCGCGAGGATAACTTCACTCACCACACCTCTGAACTGATTCCACAACCCACAGACTCGCATTCAGAGTACATATATGTCACCACATACAACACTAAGATTCTTTTTCCTTTGTGCATACTCAGGAAATCTTTAGAATAGCAACTATAACAGGATCAATGAAAGATCAAGCAGACCATAGAAGATAACAAACTGAGCAAATGCAGATATAAATAAATAGCAACAAGTAATGAGAGACATAAATAATAAGATAAAAAATCCTTAAAGTGAGATCATTGGTTGTGGGAACATCTCAATAGATGGGTGTAGTTATCCTTTTTTGTCCAAGAGCCTGATAGTTGAGAGGTAATAACTGTCCTTGAACCTACTGGTGCATCCTGAGGCTTTTGTACCTTCTACCTGATGGCAGCAGTGAGAAAAGAGCATGGCCTGGGTGGTGAGGACCCTGGATGATGGATGCGGCTTTCCTACAACAGTGTTTCATGTAGAGGTTCTTGATGATTGGGAGGGTTTTACCCGTGATGTTCCGGGCTGAATCCACTACCTTTTGTAGGATTTTCTACTCAAAGGCATTAGTGTTCCCACAGCAGGCTGTGATGCCACCACACCTATAGAAGGACAGTGAAGAGATTCTGTAGATGCCCGACATCTTGAGCAACACCCACAAAATGGTGGAGGAACTCACCAAGCATGCTGCTGTCTGTCA
This sequence comes from Mobula birostris, assembly GCF_030028105.1. Classification (NCBI taxonomy): domain Eukaryota; kingdom Metazoa; phylum Chordata; class Chondrichthyes; order Myliobatiformes; family Myliobatidae; genus Mobula; species Mobula birostris. The sequence continues at coordinate 6,996,402 of NC_092376.1, read as the reverse complement.
GTACATCCTCTTTGTGACTGTGTGGGTTTTCTCTTCTGCCACCGTAGCCCATCCACATGTGCATTCAAAGATGCTCTTCTGCAAACCACTGCTGCGACACATGGTTACTGAGCTACTGCTGCCTTCCTGATGGCTTGAACCGGACTCCTGCCCTCTCTCATTAACAAGGCATTTTTGCGCACAGAACTACCATTCACTGGATGTTTTTTTTTATTTGCACCATTCTCTGTGAAACCTAGACACTGTTGCACCAGAAAATCCCAGGAATCTCGAGCCGAGGCCATACATCAGGACTGGAAAGAAAGAGGGCTGAAGATTTCCTCCAACATCTTGTGAGCGTTGCTGAGGAAATTTGACCTGCTAAATGGCTAGACACATGCTAGGAGCCACGCTAGGCACAGGAAGCCATTGGCACATATTGGCCATGAATCGCAGTGAGACCTTGGTATGCTTTGACATTCAGATGGCATCCTGAAGGACCCTCACAACTTAGAACTTACCCTCTTCTCATTACTACAACCAGAAAGAAGTTATAGGAGCCTGAAGACACACACTTAATGTTTTAGGAACAGCTTCTTCCTCCCCTCCACCATCAGATTTCTGAATGGACAATGAACCCATGTACGTCACCTCACTACTCCGCTCTCTTTTTGCACTTTTTTAAATATTTCATGTTGCAATTTATAGTATTTTATACTGTATTGCACTGTTCTACTGTCACAAAACAAAACCCACAACATACATCAGTGATAATAAACCTGATTTTGATGCTATTTCTGATGTTCTGCAATGCAAACCATCAGGGATACAGGAAGGTTGACAAGACATTGAAAATGTGCATTTTGTACCTCTTTGGGAAGTAAATCAGATGCCACGCTTCCATGAGTCCCTCCGAGTGGTTTTTGTGGTTCGATTGCAGTTGGTCATTCGCAGTGAGCTTTCATTTTCTGGGAAATGCGAAGTGGGGAGCTTCAGTTCCCCGTAACCTGTGGCACAGATGTTTAACCACAGGTTTCCATGTTGAAGGTGCAGGTAGTGGGGCAAAGATGAACACTAGGTCAAGTGAGTTATTTAGGCTGCTCCGTGGAGATGTGAGGTTTTCCTAGTCAGACAGTCATCTTCTTCTTCAGTCAGTTTAGAGATGGTTAGAACTGTCTTGGAGCTTGGAGTTTAATCTAGGCAAGAGTGAGATGTTGCATTTTGGGAGGTCAAATGTAAGGGGAAAGTATACAGTTAATGGCAGGACTCTTACCAGAGCTGTTGTTCAGAGAGACACACACCAAATACTGGAGGAACTCAGCAGGTCAGGCAGCATCTATGGAGGGGAATAAGCAGTCGGTGTTTTGGACCGAGACCCTTCATCAGGACACTTCAGAATCTCTTGTGTTTATGGTGAACAGAGATCTTAGGGTCCAAGTCCATAGCTCCCTAAAAGTAGATAGACTGGTAAAGGCAGCTAATATAGGGGGGCATAATTTTAGGTGATTGGAAGTAGAGGGGTGATGTCAGAGATAAGTTCTTTTACACAGAGAGTAGTGGCTTCATGGAATGACCTGCCAGGGGTGCTGATAGAGCCAAGTACATTAGGAACATTAAAGAGACTCTCAGATAGACACATGAATGACAGAAAAATGGAGGGCTATGTAGGAGGGAAGGGTTAGATTGATCTTAGAGAATATTATAAAGTCAACGCAAAGGGTATGTGTTATGTCTGGTAATTTCAAAACATTAAAGTAATTCAATCGAAGTCACAGGAGTCCGAAATGTGAGTCTAACTTTGTGTTTACTTTAAGTGAGGCGCATGCACTTATCACGTGGTAGCGTCATGATGATTGCAATTCACGTATTTATACATATAACCTATAATGAAGTACTTAAACAAACAAAAACACTGAATCAAGCAATATATTTACAATATTACTGAAATATTGCATGTACCGTTCTATGTTTAAGGCATATGGCACGCCTGCCTTCATGGGCAGCGGTGCTGAGATATGTAGCAGCTATATAAGCCTTTGGTTTGCTGTCCACGGTTCGGTTCCCACTGCTGTCTGTAAGGAGTTTGTATGTTCTCACCGTGACTGCGAGGGTTTCCCTCCACATCCCAAAGACGTACAGTTACTGTCAGTGAGTCGTGGGTATGTACTGTTGCCACTTGCAGGCTGCCCCCAGCACAATCTTCACTGCTTTAATTTGATGCAAATAACGCATGTTTTGATGTACATGTGACAAATCAAACTAATCTTTACTCTATCCAACGCTGAGGCTGCGGGGAGATTTTTTAGAAGTTTACAAAATTATGAGAGACTTAGATCGGGTAGACAGTATCTATTTTCCAGTATGGAGAGGCCAAATTTAGTGGGGGAAGTTTGGGACAACTTTTTTTGTCAACTTCTTTAGGTACACCCGTACATCTGTCCGTTAAAACATGTATCTAATCAGTCAATCATGTGACAGCAACTCAACGCATGAAAGCATGCAGACATGGTCAAGAGGTTCAGTTGTCATTCAGACCAAACATCAGAACGGGGAAGAAATGTGATCTAAGTGACTTTGGCAGTGGAATGATTGTTGGTGCCAGAAAAGGTGGTTTGAGTATCTCAGGAACTGCTGATCTTCTGGGATTTTCACACACAACAGTCTCCAGAGTTTACAGAGAATGGTGTGAAAAAAGCAAAAAAAAACATCCACTGAGTGGCAGTTCTGTGCACAAACACACCTTGTTAATGAGAGAGAGGGTCAGAGGAGAATGGCCACATTGGTTCAAGCTGACAGGAAGGTGACAGTAACTCAAATAACCACGTCTTACAATAGTGGTGTGCAGAATAGCATATGTCAAACCATGAAGTGGACGGGCAACAGCAGCAGAAGACCAAAACATACATTCAGTGGCCACTTTATTAGATGCAGAAGGTACATAATAAAGTGGCCACAGAGTTTAAGTATAATACTAAGAAGATGAGTTGTAAAGAGTCCTTGTAAGTGAGTCTGTAGAATCAGTTCAGAGCAGTAGTGAGTGAAGCTATCCATGCTAGTTCAGGAGCCTGGTGGTTATAAGTTAACACATGTTCCAGAGTCTGGTGGTGTAGGGACCTAAGGCTCCTGTACCTCCTTCCTGGTGGTAATAGACAACAGACAATAGGTGCAGGAGTAGGCCATTCGGCCCTTCAAGCCAGCACCGCCATTCACTGTGATCATGGCTGATCATCCACAATCAGTATCCAGTTCCTGCCTTATCCCCATAACCTTTGACTCCACTATCTTTAAGAGCTCTATCCGTCTCCGGAGACATCCGGAGACTTGGCCTCCACAGCCTTCTGGGGCAGAGCATTCCACATATCCACCACTCTCTGGGTGAAAAAGTTTTTCCTCAACTCTGTTTTAAATGGTCTACCCCTTATTCTTAAACTGTGGCCTCTGGTTCTGGACTCACCTATCAGCAGGAACATGCTTCCTGCCTCCAGCGTGTCCAATCCCTTAATAATCTTATATCTTTCAATAAGATTACCTCTCATCCTTCTAAATTCCAGTGTATACAAGCCCAGTCGCTCCAATCTTTCAACATATGACAGTCCCGCCATCCCGGGAATTAACCTTGTGAACCTACACTGCACTCCCTCAATAGCAAGAATGTCCTTCCTCAAATTTGGAGACCAAAACTGTACACAATACTCCAGGTGTGGTCTCACCAGGGCCCTGTACAGCTGCAGAAGGACCTCTTTGCTCTTATACTCAATTCCCCTTGTTATGAATGCCAGTATGCCATTAGCTTTCTTTACTGTCTGCTGTACCTGCATGCTTGCTTTCAGTGACTGATGTACAAGAACACCTCGATCTCGTTGTACTTCCCCTTTTCCTAACTTGACTCCATTTAGATAATAATCTGCCTTCCTGTTCTTACCACCAAAGTGGATAAACTCACATTTATCCACATTAAACTGCATCTGCCGTGCATCCGCCCTCTCACCCAGCCTGTCCAAGTCACCCTGCATTCTCATAACATCCTCCTCACATTTCACACTGCCACCCAGCTTTGGTAGCAGTGAGAAGAGAGCACAGTCTGGGTAATGGGGGATCTTGATGATGGATACAGCTTTTTTGTAGCATCATCCAATAGTAGGGATGCTTTGCCTGTGCTAGTAATACTGTATTCACTGTATATATGTATGAGTGTTAGTGGTATTTTTAAGTACTGTATGACACGTGTACATAGAACATAGAACATTACAATACACTAAGGCTCTTTGTGCTGACTTTTTAACCTACTTGAAGATCAATCTAACCCTTCCCCTCCCACATAGCCCAATATGACTTTGTAATACAAATTTGCTCTAACTGTTATAGGCCATCGTAAATAGAGTTTTTTTTTATACTGGCATCTTCAGTTCTGCTATTTGCTTTAACAAGCATTTAAATTAACTAGAAATATCAGCTTGACCACAAAAGCTATCAGGACCAGCTGTCCCAATCAAAGAATTCTCTTCCCACTAACCCAGCCTTCCACAACCTGCTCTGGGGACCATTGAAGCTTTTATGAAGAACAGCCAGGGGTCAACAGTGTGGACAAGAACATTAAAACATGGAGTTAAAGAGCTACTAAGATGAAAGATCTTATAGTCTTATAGCTTAGGAACAGGTCTTTTGACCCATCTGTTGAGTTAACCATTTGATTACTAATTTAATTGGTTCAGCACAACATTGTGGGTCAAAAGGTCTGCTCCTGTGCTGTACTGTCCTATATGCTATGTTCTAAGTTCTACATTCTACATTTTAAGTTCTATGTTCTACTTTTGACTTTCCACATTTGATGTTCCATATTTCATATTTCAATGTTCAAAGTTCAAAGTAAATTTATTATCGAAGTACATACCTGTACATGTCACTGTATACAACACCAAGGTTCACTTTCTTGTGGGCATTCACAGAAAATACAAGAAACACAACAGGATCAGTGAAAAACTGCACCCAACAAGACGTATGCCAACCAATGTGCAAAAAAACAAACTGTGGAAATTCAAAAAGAAAGAGAAAAGAAGTCATAATAACAATAATAATAAATAAGCAATAAATATTGAGAACATGAGATGAAGAGTCCTTGAAAGTGTGTATTGATTATGGATGATCAGCCATGATCACAGCGAATGGTGGTGCTGGCTCGAAGGGCTGAATGGTCTACTCCTGCACCTATTGTCTATTGTCTGTAGGTTGTGGAATCTGTTCAGAGTTGACGTGAGTAAAGTTATCCACACTGGTTCAGGAGCCTGATGATTGAAGGGGAATAACTGTTACTGAACCTGGCGGTGTGAGATCTAAGGGTCCTGCAGCTCCTTCCCGATGGCACCAGTGAGGAGAGGGCATAGCCTGGATAATGGGAGTCCTTGATGATGGAATCCACTTTCCTGCGACAGCACTCAGTAGAGATGTGCTCAATAGTGCAGGGGGTTTTACCCATGATTAACTTACTTCATGTTTCATGTTTCATGTTCTGTGCACTAAGTTCCACATTCCACATTTCTCAACTCCCTTCAAGCGATTGTAGCTTATTATCAAACACACTAACACCCTTTTACTTCACAAACTCTAAACCTCAGTCAGACACGTTCTCCCCTTGACAAAACATTCTGACAGCACTCAAAGATTTACTGGAAACTTTTTTTCCAGTAACCTGCCCATTGCCAATGTTAGACAGGAGAACTTTATGCCGGTCAGTCGGTGCTCTGCTCTCTCTCTAACTCAACAGAACCATTTTCCAGCACTTTGGCCTTGTGCCTGGAAACAGAAACAATTGACTAATGAGCATCAGAAGATTTGCTGTTTTCTTCCTAGTTCCTTTAACAGCATGGAAAACATTCCAGAATTATTTTATATATCCTTATAAATTAGAGCAGAGATCATCAAATTGTATAATACTGGACAGGACATGATGTCGTGACGAACTTGATGCCAATTTCTACTGAACGCCCTCCTCCTGTGTATCATTCATGCCCATCCATTCTCTTCCTATTGATGTGTCTATCTAACAGACTCTTAAACTGCCTGCTTCTCTATTGCCCCTGGTAACCCATTCCAGGCACCTGAACCTCTTTGTTGCCCCCCCTTACGTCACTGTTAAACATTTCCATTCTATCCCTGGTCTCTGGGTGCAAGGCAGTGGCTCTACTAACTGTCCCGTTGTTCTCTGCATCTGTTCCATTCAAACTTGACAAATTATAGGGTAGCATCAGGCCCTTCAACCCAATGTTTCTATGCTGATCAAGATGTACGTCTAAACTCTTCCCCATCTGGACCATAACTGATTAATGACATATACATCAAGACATAGAGAGACGGGGTAGAGGGACGTCTCTAGCAAAGGAGACGTAGGGTGCCCTTTCCCTCCACTCACCTGCAGGGCACCCTTGGGCAAGGTGTAGCACCTGCTCCCCCACCCTGATCAAGGTCACATGAAGCCACAGGAGCAGGTGGTGGATGGTCGTATGAGCAGCTGGTACATATCACAAGTCCTGGTTATGTGACTAATGTGACTACTGATGTCAGGCAGACAATCTCTGGAGAGTATTGACAATGTCTTGTAAAGACACTGCCCAGCAGAAGACAACGGCAAACCACTTCTGTAGAAAAATTTACCGAGACCAACCATGGTCACAGAAAGACCACGATCGCCCATGTCATGCAAGCCAGTAGATAATGATCAAACGAACATCAAAACACAGAGAAATGTGTCATTTGTGCTAACAACCAACACAACCTAAGGGTGTGCTGGGCAGCCCGCAAATGTTACCACACCAACACAGCATGTCCACATTGCTCAGCAGAACAATACAGAACATAACAAGCAACATCAAAACAACAACAGCACAACAAGGATGTACTGATGTTGGAGAGAGTTCAGAGAAGATTTACGAGGATGATTCCTGGAATGCAGGGGCTAACATATGAGGAGTGTTTGTCGGCTCTTGGACTGTATTCATTAGCGTATAGAAGAATGAGAGGGGATCTCATAGAAACATTTTGAATGTTGAAAGGGTTGGACAGAGTAGATGTGGAAAGGTTGTTTCCCTTGGTGAGTGAGTCCAGGACAAGAGGCCATAGTCTTAGAATTAGAGGGTACCCAGTTAAAACAGAGATGAGGAGAAATTTTTTTAGCCAGAAGGTCGTGGATTTGTGGAATTCGTTGCCACATACAGCTGTGGAGGGCCGATTATTGAGGGTGTTTAAGGAGGAGATTGACAGGTATCTAATTAGTCAGGGTATCAAGGGATATGGGGAAAAAGCCGGAAATTGGATCTAGATGGGAGAATAGTTTAGCTCATGGGGAAGCTGCGGAGCAGACTCGATGGGCCAAATGGCCTACTCCTGCTCCTTCGTCTTGTGATCTTGTGTCTTGTGAACAAGCCCCTTGTTTCTCTCTTTATCTATCTATCTCTACCTCCAACTCCATTACAGACCCCGAGGCCCCCAGTCTCCAGGCTTCAGCCATTGGGCTACAGCTGAGTTGAACACAGTCACTGGTATCGTAATAGCATTATGATGCTGCTTGCCAAGCTCCCATGCCACCTCAGGTATCTCTTGATCAGGTTTCTACCTGCTTCTCCTATTCCTGGCCCAATCTCTACTTCACTTGGAGCTTAAGGAGATTTGGTATGTCACGGAAGACTCTAACATATTGCTTCAAATGGACGGCGGAGAGCATTCTAACTGGTTGCGTCACTGCCTGGTATGCAGGGGCCAAAGTCCAGGGTCGCAAGAAGCTGTGCTGGCTTCTAGTCAGCCAGTTCCATCACAGGCAAAACTCTCCCCACCAAGGACATCTTCAAAAGGCAAGGTGGTGTCCTTCACTAAGGACCCGCACCACTCAGAACACACTGTCTTCTCAATACACCAGTTAGAGTGAAGACCCTCACTCACTGATGCAGAAACTGCTCTGTGTCCTCTGCCATCTTATTTCTGAATGGTCCATGAGCAAAAGATATTCTGCAGGTGGGGGAAATCCAGAGCAACACACAAAATGCTGGAGGAACTCAACAGGTCAGGCAGCAGTCTCTCAGCATGCTCCCTCATCAGACACCCTAACTAGGCGCCAGCATAGCGTCGCGGTTAGCGTGACGCTATTACAGCTTGGGACGTAGGAGTTCAGGGTTCAATTCCTACGTCTGTAAGGAGTCTGTACATCCTCCCCATCAAATGTGTTAGTGTTCCCCGGCTCCTCCAGTTTCCTCCGGCAGTCTAAAGACGTACAGAGTCATCTCCAGACCGTGATCCCTGCAACGGCTCTAAACAATTCAGAGCAGATTCAAAACCCGGACTCCTCCACCATCAATGTAGGTTCCAATGACCTTGATCACTTCAAAGTACTGATTGCACAACCTCCAGCCTTGACCTCCATGCCAGGTCTTCACGCGCTGCCGCTGGAACCCGTCTCCCCTTTCCCCACCGCCACTCCACAATCCTCTCTCCCACAGGTGCCACCGCCAGCTCTTACGTCCTCGGAGACTCCATCTTCCTCTCACCTCACCATCCCTGAACAAACACCCCAAACTTCCTTTCCCCTCAGACACTACCAAACCCATCCAACCGCCCCCCCCCCCGATCCCAGCTCTCATCCATGCCGGGTCTTCACCACTCCCTCTGAGGCAGAAGGTTCTGTCCCCCTGCGCCCACACCTCAGCAATCCCCCGTCCGCTATGATGCTGAGCTTTTCTTCTGCTGGCTCTGTCTCCATGCCTACCTCTTTGGCAAAGACTCTCCACTCCCTTCTCCCGTCTTCACCCTCCTCCTCTTCCTGGACACCCTGCCCTGGCCCTTTGCCTGCTCTGGATCTTTTAAATGAATTCAAGTTCCCTGGCCCCATCATGTTATTTATACTATGGATGTCCGGTTCCTATACACCTCCATCCTCCACCAGGAAGGCTTCAAAGCTCTCTGTTTCTTTCTGGACACCAGACCCAACCAGTTCCCCTCCACCACCACTCTTCTCCACCCAGCGAAACTTCTCTTCACCCTTAATAATTTCTCCTATGGCTCTCCCACTTCCTTCAAACAAAAGGTGTAGCCATGGGCACTCGCATGGGTCGCAGCTATGCCTGCTTTTTTGTCGGCTATGCGGAACAGCCTATGTTCCAAGCCTTTTTTCCTACACTATCATTGATGAATGCATTGTTGCTGCTTCCTGCAGCCATACAGAGCTCATTGACTTCATCAACTTTGCCTCCAACTTCCACCCTGCCCTGAAATTTACCTGGTCCATTTCCAACACCTCCCTCCCCTTTCTTGATCTCCCTGTCTCTATCTCTGGAGACAGCTTATCCACTGATGTCTATTATAAACCCATGGACTCTCACAGCTACCTGGACTATACTTCGTCCCACCCTTTTACCTGTAAAACTACTATCCCTTTCTCTCAATTCCTTCATCCCTGCCGCATTTGCTCTCAGAATAAGGCTTTTCATTCCAAAACGAAGGAGATATGCTCCTTTTTCAAAGAAAGGAGATTCCCTTCCGGGCACCATCAATGCTGCCCTCAACTGCATCTCTTCCATTTCATGCTCATCTGTTTTCACTCCATCCTCCTGCCACCCCACCAGGGATAGGGTTCCTTCTGTCCTCATCTACCACCCCACCAGGGATAGGGTTCCTCCTGTCCATCCTCCCGCCACCCCACCAGGGATAGGGTTCCTCCTGTCCTCATCTACCACCCCACCAGCCTCCGTGTCCAGCACATAATTCTCTGCAACTTCTGCCATCTCCAATGGGATCCCACCACCAAGCACATCTTTCCTCCTCCCCCACTCAACTTCCTGTGTCCTGCAGGGATCTCTCCCTACACAACTCCCTAGTCCATTCGTCCCTCTCTGCTGATCTCCCTCCTAGCACTTATCCTTGCAAGCGGAACAAGTGCTTCACCTGCCCCTACACCTCCTCCCTCATGACCATTCAGGGCTCCAAACAGTCCTTACAGGTGAAGCAACACTTCACCTGTGGGTCTGTTGGGGTCATCTACTGTGTTTGGTATGGCCTCCTGTGTATCAGTGAGACCGCTTCACCAAGCACCTACACTCCGTCCACCAGAAAAAGCGGGCTCTCCCGGTGGCCACCCATTTTAATTCCACTTCCCATTCCCATTCCGATATGTCCATCCATGGCTTCCTCTACTATCGCGATGAGACCACACTCAGGTTGGAGAAACAATATCTTATATTCCATCGGGGTAGCCTCCAACTTGGTGGCATGAACATCAATTTCTTGAACTTCCGGTAATGACCCCCCCTTCACCATTCCCCATCCCCTTTTCCCTCTCACCTTAACTCCTTGCCTGCCCATCGCCTCCCTCTGGTGACCCTCCCCACCTTTTCTTTCTCCATGGTCTTCTATCCTCTCCTATTAGATCCCCCCCTTTTCCAGCCCTGTATCTCTTTCACCCATCAACTTCCCAGCTCTTTACTTCACCCCTCCCTCCCTTCCAGTTTCATATATCATCTTGTGTTTCTCCCTCCCCCCCCCCCAACTCTACTAATCTTTTTTTCTCCAGTCCTGCTGAAGGGTCTTAGCCCAAAACATCGACTATTCTCTTTTCCATAAATGCTTCCTGGCCTGCTGAGTTCCTCCAGCATTTTGTACATGTTGCTCAGATTTCAAGCATCTGCAGATTTTCTCTTGTTTGTGATTGGATTATCAAGTAGGTTAATTGGTTATTGTAAATTCTGCTGTGATTAGGTTAGGGTTAAATTGAGTTTGTCGGGGGTTGCTGGGGTTTGCAGCTAACTAAATAGAATAAATAAATAAATAATGTTTCTTTGCACTTTTGATATAATTTATAGTATTTCTATGTCTTTGCCGTGTAATGCTGCTGCAAAACCACAAGTTTCACATCACCTAAATCAGCGTTAGTAAATTTGATTCTGAGTTCTTTTTTGTCTTAAGGGCTCTGCAATTGGGATGCAAACACATCTACAGATGCAACACACATCAAAGTTGCTGGTGAACGCAGCAGGCCAGGCAGCATCTCTAGGAAGAGGTACAGTCGACGTTTCAGGCCGAGACCCTTCGTCAGGACTAACTGAAGGAAGAGCTAGTAAGATATTTGAGGCTAACTCTTCCTTCAGTTAGTCCTGATGAAGGGTCTCCGCCTGAAACGTCGACTGTACCTCTTCCTAGAGATGCTGCCTGGCCTGCTGTGTTCACCAGCCACTTTGATGTGTGTTGCTTGAATTTCCAGCATCCGCAGAATTCCTGTTGTTTGCGTTTTTACATCTACAGATGACTTTTTTTTTCCATGTCACACCAGTCAGCCATTCTTGACTGGCACGTAGTGTCAGGATTGGTCTCCTTTCAGATTAACCGGGTCACGATATGAATGTTCCTGACTCAACCCTTTTTTTTAATGAGGCCGAGTGGCTAACTCGACGCTCAACCCAGCACGGATGAAAAGTGTGCTCGGGGGGGGCGGCCCGACTTGGATTTGAACTCGGGAGCCTTCGCCCCGGAGTCCAGCGCTGATGCCATTGCGCCACCAGCCGGCCTACAGATGACTAACTGCAATAGAATCATGGTCATAGAACACAGAAGCAGACTGTTCAGCCCATCTAGTTTATAGAAACATACAAAACATACAGCACAATACAGGCCCTTTGCCCCACGATGCTGTGCCGAACATGTACTTACTTTAAAAATTACCTAGGGTTACCCATAGCCCTCTATTTTTCTAAGCTCCATGTACCTATCCAAGAGTTTCTTAAAAGACCCTATCGTATCCACCTCCAGCACAGTCACCGGCAGCCCATTCCACGCTCTCACCACTCTCTGTGTAACTTACCCCTGACTTCTCCTCTGTACCTACTTCCAAGCACCTTAAAACTGTGTCCTCTGGTGCTAGCCGTTTCAGTGCTGGGAAAAAGTCTCTGACTATCCACGTGATCAATGCCCCTCATCATCTTGTACACCTCTATGCTGAACTATTTCTCTGCCTAACCCCATTGTTCTGCACCCAGACCAGAGCCCTCCATAGCCCACTTATTGAAATTTCTCTGCCATTGTTCGTGATCTCGTTTGCCATTCCGCAACTCGCAATTTGCAGTTCCGTTCACCAACTCATTTTTGTTAACGTGACCTTTAAAATTTAACTTGCCAATAATTAGAACAGTACAGTACAGTTCAGTCCAGTCCACAATGTGGTGCTGACCATTTAATTTAGTCCACCATCAATGTAACCCTTCCCTCCTACATAATCCTCCATTTTTCTATCACTCATGTGCCCATTTAAGAGTCTCCCACATGTCTAATGTACAGTATCAACACACCTGGCAGCACATTCCATACACTCAACACATTTCGTGCAGACAACCTACCTCTGAAATCTTTCCTAAACATTCCTCCAATCAGGGGCTCCACGGCAGTGTAGCAAAGAGCATGATGCTGTTACAGCATGGGGTGCCAGAGTTCAGAGTTCAATTCCAGCATCCTCTGTAAGGAGTTGTACGTCCTTCCAGTGAGTGTGTGTGTTCACCTTAAAATTATGCCTCCTCATGATAGCCTTTCCCACCATAGTACAAAGTCTCATGCTGTCCACTCTCTCTATGCTTCTTATCATCTTGTACACTCTATCAAGTCACCTCATCCTCCTTTCCTCCAAAAGGAAAAGCTCCAGCTCATTTGGGATGTCCTCATAAGACATGCTCTGTGATCCAGCATCCCAGTAAGTCTTGTCTGCACCCTCTGCAAAGCTTGCACGTCACTCCCAGAATGAAGCGACCAGAGCTGAACACAACATTCTATGTGTGGTGTAACCAGGGTTTTATTCAGCTGCAACATTACCTAACAGCTCTTGCACTCAATCCCCTGAATTCTGTAAGCCTTAATGGGATCTCTCAACTCTAGAGCTGATAAGACATAGACCAGTACAGCACAGCCCAGGCCCTTCAGCCCCTGAAGATGTGCTAAACTTTTAACCTGCTCCAAGGGTAATCCATTGCCATGGACAATCTGAAGCCTGGCTGTGAGAGGAGGAGGGTTGTACATGGGGCTGGCAACCTCATCCCGTAAAAACCCAGAGCTACAGACACACCAACAGAAGCTCCAAAGCCCTCATCCCTGGGAGAGGAGAGATACCAATAAAGACTGGCCCAAGACAGAGGACTCAGGCCATTGACAGCAGCTCATCAATGTCCCAGAAGGGTCTTTCCATAAGATCAATCTATCTTTTCCCTCCAAAGTAACTCCCCATTTTTCCATCATCCCTGTGTTTAAGAGACTTTTAAATGTCCCGAATGTCGCTGTGTAATTCTTTTGCAAACTTTTTTTTGCTGTTCTCAGTTCTATTATAATTGCCACAACTTCTTGGAGTTTCAGCCTGACACCAGAGACAGCAGACAGATGCCAGAATCCCAAGCAACAAACACTTTGCTGGAGGGGCTCAGCCCTGTTGCAGAGTTTCAACCTGAAATGTCGGCAATTCTTGTCCCACCACAGATGCTGCACCACCCATCAAGTTCCTCCAGCAGTTTGTCTGTTGCTGCACTGTTCTAGAGATCTGTCCACTTTTCCCCTTTAAACTCTGTCTCAAGCTTTCTCTCCCCCAGCTGCTTAACTCCTTTAAGCGTGAGTTATCCTTGGTTACCAAGGCCACAGACCTTAAGTTCAAGTTCAAGTTTATTTTTCAATCAACCTTGCTCATCATCTCATATTCTCGATATTTATTGCTTATTTATTATTATTATTATTGGTGGTAGACCTGAGGAGAGCTAAGGTACCGGTGACCCCTGTTTCCATCCAGTGGGTCAGTGTGGACATGGTGGAGGATTACAAATATCTGGGGATACGAATTGACAATAAACTGGACTGGTCAAAGAACACTGAGACTGTCTACAAGAAGGGTCAGAGCCGTCTCTATTTCCTGAGGAGACTGAGGTCCTTTAACATCTGCTGGACGATGCTGAGGATGTTCTACGAGTCTGTGGTGGCCAGTGCTATCATGTTTGCTGTTGTGTGCTGGGGCAGCAGGCTGAGGGTAGCAGACACCAACAGAATCAACAAGCTCATTCGTAAGGCCAGTGATGTTGTGGGGATGGAACTGGACTCTCTGACGGTGCTGTCTGAAAAGAGGATGCTGCCTAAGTTGCATGCCATCTTGGTCAATATCTCCCATCCACTACATAATGTACTGGTTGGGCACAGGAGTACCTTCAGCCAGAGACTCATTCCACCGAGATGCAACACCGAGCGTCATAGGAAGTCATTCCTGCCTGCGGCCATCAAACTTTACAACTCCTCCCTTGGAGGGTCAGACACCCTCAGCCAATAGGCTGGTCCTGGACTTATTTCCTGGCATAATTTACATATTACTATTTAATTATTTATGGTTTTATTACTATATTATTTATGGTGCAACTGTAACGAAAACCAATTCCCCCGGGATCAATAAAGTATGGCTATGACTATTATTATTATTATTATTATTATTATTATTATTATCAGCATCATTCGTTCGTTATCTGCCGTGTCATATGATGTGAGCGATCATGGTCTTTCCATGACCATGATTGTTCTTGGTAATTTTTTCTACAGAAGTGGTTTGACGTTGCCTTCTTCTGGGCAGTGTCTTTATAAGATAGGTGACCCCAGCCATTATCAATACTCTTCAGAGATTGTCTGCCTGGCGTCAGTGGTCACATAACCAGGACTTGTGATATGCACCAGCAGCTCGTACGACCACCCACCACCTGCTCCCACGGCTTCACGTGATGCTGATTTGGGTGGGGTGGGTGGGGGGTGCTAAGCAGGTGCTACACCTTGCCCAAGTGTGACCTACAGACCAGCAGAGGGAACGAGCGCCTTGCATCTTCTTCGGTAGAGTCGTAATTATTACCTCTCCCATTGCTTCGCATTTTCTGTGAATGTCCGCAAGAAAGCGGTCCCTTGGTTATATATGCACTTTGATACTAAATTTACTGCGAACGTTCATCGCGAATGCAGCCGGCCGGTGGTGTAGTTGCACCTGCACTGGACTTCGGGGCGAGCCGTCGCAGGTTTGAACCCGGCCGGCTCCTTGCGCGCTTTTCCAACCATGCTGAGTGCAGCGTCGAGCTGGCAACTCGACCTCGTAAAGCAGAAAAACGTTAAAGGAACGGCAAGGAGGAGATATCCACGGGGCGCGGAGACCACTTCATTCAACACTGCCAAAAGAAGCAGCTTTGCTCCCGGGCTAAGGTGCAAAACACGGTACCAATAGCCACACACAGTACATATAGCTATAACAGCAGAGAGAAAAAACATATAGTCACTAAAAATTATATAGCCCATGTCCCTGAGTGGCCTGCTTTAAAAAAATCATTGTCGCGTCGATCTGCGTAAAGAAAGTTACCTGCTCGCTTCGCAAGGGAGTAAGACGCTTGTCCTCTACGAGACTGCTTTTAAAACCGAAAATAATTTATGACTTGTTTTGTTCTGAAAGATCCGTACCATTGCTGACAGATCACTTCACTTTTTTTGGGTGTTCTGGCTGGCTTTCATTTCTCCCTTATTAACTCATTTGTCTAGATTAGACTGCAGTTTCTATTAGGCATTCCACTGTGCTCACCAAATCCATTGCAAGCCCCTCAAACGCGGTCTTGCTAAAAGTGAAACATCCTTGAAGCACTGATTCTAGTCATCTCAAGACCTGGCTTCGCGTTCTTCTCAACTGCCCCGTTCGCGGAAAAAAATGCCTCGGTCGAGCCTTCCGTTTTATTTTCCAGTCCAGACTCAGTTCACTTATTCCCGTAAACTTTACAAAGCAGGGGAACGAGGGCTTGATTAAAGGGAAGGCCGGTTCCGCCTGACAGGACGTGGGGTCCCTCAGGGACTAGCCTCCCACACCCCCCCCCCGACTCTCCGCTGCGCAGGATGACGCAGAGCCCAGTTTGCTGATGGCACACTTTTGGGAGGGAGTGCCAGTTGTCTCCTCAGGCGGTCACAGGGGGACGCAAATAGCGCTGAGTCTCAGTTAAATGGAGCTCAGACAAATCAGTGGAATAAGAGCACAGAAACAGGCCATTCTGCCCACCCGTTCCGCTTTGCCTATCTATACTAATTCCAAGCCAGTATTGCCTCCATACTTTGTCTACCTAAGTACCTATCCAACTTGCCTTTAAAAAGTAGGGTTTAAATTTTATTTAGAGATACAGTACTATAGCAGGCCCTTCCGGTCCAGCCGGCCGCATTGCACAATCACACGCACCAGACCAATAAACCCTACTGATATGTACGCCTTTCGGCTGTGGGAAGACACCGGAGCACCCGGGGAAAACCCAGACGGTCATGGGGAGAGCACACAAACTCGTCACAGCCGGCGGCGGAAAATGAATCCGGGTCGCTGGTGCTGCAGTAGCATTACGCGAACCGCTGCGGGTCATTCGGCTCAACTCGCCCTTGCAAAAGATCTGCAGGGTCTGGTAGACTCAGCCAGCCCCACTGCGGGTGCAACCCGCTCCGCTATTGAGCACATCATCCAAAAGGCAGGATCTACTGGGAACCTGCTGTCTTCTCGTCACTACTATCAGGGGCTGGAGCTGGAAGGCCCACACTCAACATACTTTGGAACAGCTTCTTCCCCTCTGCCATCAGATTTCTGAATTGTCTACAGACTCATGCACATGATGATATACATTATTTACTTTAGTAATTTATAACATACTTTACGACTTGCACCAGGCTGCTGCAACAAAACAACTGATTTCACGCCAGTGGTAATAAATCTGAATCGGAAACTGAACGCATCTCGTTTTGCCTGTGTTTGGCCTGTATCCACCTAAACCCTTCCTGTGTATGAGAAAAAAAATTTGACAAGAAACAGGAGTTTAGCCTGCAAGAATCGTAATTACCCTTAGTCCTGCAGGTTCTTTAACATCTCCTGTCAGAGCCACCTTATGTGCAGACACTCCTGTGCTTAGCGTCACTTTATGGGCATACAATCAATTTGGTGTATATAAGCTATCTCATGTATTTATTGTTTTTTATTATTATGTTCTTTATCTTTTGTGGGGGGTTTTTTGCGCTGCATCGGATCCAGAGTAACAATTATTTTGTTCTCCTTTACACTTCGCGTGCTGTAAATGACATTAAACAATCTTGAATCTTGAAAAACCCAGGAGAAATGAAGGACTGTAATGGCCAACTCCCCATGGAGCGGAGATTGAAAGGAGAACAACATGGCGAAGTTTATCAACTCTGTGTGGGTCTAATACAATAAAAGTGAACTTGTGATCTCTCAGTCTACCTCGTCGTGGCCCTTACACCTTAATTGTCTACTTGCACTGCACTTTCTCAGTACGATCACCAGTAGGTCACAGGTAAATAGGGTCATAAACAGATCTTTTGGCACATTGGCCTTCATAAACTACACAGAACAAATACAATCTCTGTAAATTTGCCGGTGACACAACTGTTGTTGGCAGGATCTCAGATGGGGATAAGGAGGGAGCTAGATTGGCTAGTTGAGTGGTGTGACAACAGCAAGCTTGCACTGAACATCAGGAAGACCAAGGAAGTTAATGTGGACTTCAGGAGGGGGAACTCGAGGGAAAACACACCAGTCCATAAGACTGTAAGACATAGGAACAAAATTAGGCCTTTCAGCTCAGCTCCACCATTTCGTCATGGCTGATCCCGATGTCATTCAACCCCATACATCTGCCCTCTCACCATAATCCTTGATGCACCAACCAGTCATGAACCTATCAAGTTCCGCTTTAAATATACCCACGGACTTGATCTCCACCGCAGTCTGTGGCAGAACATTCCACAGATTCACCACTCTTTGGCTAAATTATTTCTTTTTACCTCTGTTCTAAAAGGTCACACCTCAATTTTAAGGCTATGCCCTCTAGTTCTGGATACCCCCACCAGAGGAAACATCATCTCCACATCCACCTTATCTAGTCCTTTCAACATTCAGTAGGTTTCAATGAGACCCCTGTGCATTCTTCTAAATTCCAGTGAGTACAGGCCCAAAGCTGCCAAATGCTTCACTTATGTTAACCCCTTCATTCCCAGAATCATCCTTATGAACCTCCTCTGGATTCTCTCCAATTACAACACATCCTTTCTGAGATATTGGGCCCAAAACTGTTGACAGTACTCCAAGTGTGGCCCGACTAGTTTCTTACAAAGCTTCAGCATTTCTCCCTGTTTTTATATTCTATTCCCCTTCAAATAAATGCCAACATTGCATTTGCCTTCTTTATCACAGACTCAACCTGTAAATTAACCTTCTGGGAGTCTTGCACGAGGACTCCTCTGCACCTCTGATGTTCGAACCTTCTCCCCATTTAGATAATAGACTGCGTTATTGTTCCTTTTACCAAAATGCATTATAATACATTTCCCAACACTATATTCCATCTGTCACTTTTTTGCCCATTCTCCTAATTTGTCTAAGTCCTGCTGAAATGGCATCGCTTCCTCAGCACTACCTACCCCTCCACCTATCTTCATAGCATCCGCAAACTTTGTCACAAAGCCATCAATTCCATTATCTAAATCATTGACAAACAATGTGAAAAGTAGCGGTACCAATACCGACTCCTGAGGAGCAACACTAGTCACTGGCAGCCGACCAGAAAAGGCCCCTTTTATTCCCACTCACTGCCTCCTGCCTGTCAGCCATTCCTCTATTCATGCCAGTATATTTCCTGTAACATCATTGGATTTAATCTTGCTAAGCAGCCTCATGTGAGGCACCTTATTTAATGCCTTCTGAAAACCTAAGTAAATGACATCCACTACCTTTCCTTTGTCCGCCATGTGTGTTACTTCCTCGAAGAACAGATTTGTCAGGCAAGATTTCCCTTTACAGAAACCAGGCTGACTTTGAATTATTTTATCATTATACTGCAATTACCCCTCTCAAATTGCAGTATGCATTCAATCATATTATAATCACTGCCTCCTAAAGGTTTCTTTACATTAAGATGACTAATAAAATCTGGTTTACTACACAACACCCAATCTAAAATACCTCTTGCCAAGTAAGCTTGAATACAAGCTGCTCTAAAAAGCCATCTCGTAAACATTCAACAAATTTCCCCTCATGATCTGACATTGACCTGATTTCCTCAATCCCCTTGCATATTGAAGTCCCCCAATACAATTGTGACATTACCTTTATTACATGCCTTTTCCAGCTCCCTTTGCAATCTCAACCCCACATCTTGGCTATTGTTTGGAGGTCTATATATGATTCCCATAATGGTTTATTTACCCTTGCAGTTTCTTAACCCCACCCACAAAGATTCAACATTCTCCGACCCTGCATCACCTCTCTGTAAAGTTGTAATTCCATTTTTTTTACCAATGCAGCCACACCACAGCCCATGCCTTCCTGCCTGTCCTTTCAATACAAAGTATATCCTTTGATGTCAAGTTCCCAACTATGGGCTTCTTTCAGCCATAACTCAGTGATGCCCACAACGTCATACCGACCAATCTCTAATTGTGCCTCGAGTTTGTCCACCTTATTCTGAATGCTACATGCATTTAAATACAGTACCTTCAGTCCTGTATTCATCACCCTTTTGAATTTTGCCTCTGTGGTACAACTTATCTCTTTGCTCTGCCTGCAGTTGTACCCAATCATTGGCTTGTCCTTCCTTACGTTCATGTTACACTCATCATCTATTTGTAAACTTGCTGGCTCATTCTCAGTTCTATCATATTGGTTCCCATCCCCCTGCCATATTAGAAACATAGAATCATGGAAAACCTACAGCACAATATAGGCCCTTCAGCCCACAATGTTGTGCCGAACTTGTACTTACTTTAGAAATTACCTAGGGTTACACACTCTGCATAGTTCCAGCCTCCAGCGAGAGCAATCGCTTACGATGTCCTCTCACCTCTCGATGTTCATGTTCAGTGACTTCATGTCTCTCTTGCAGACATCTTTGAAATGAAGAAAGCCCTTGTGCTCCTTGCCGGAGGCCAGTTCCCCATACTAAAAAGAGAAGAGAAGCTGAGACTTGCTGTGGAAAAAAAGCGCACTCGTCGGAAAAACAGCACCAAGACAACACTGGAGGACAGCGCCTTCAAGTGCAGTGGCTGCAGCCGAGACTGTCACTCTCGTGCGGGACTGTACAGCCTCAACAGACGCTGCCCTACCAACACAGACTGAAGCAAGACTTTCCAGGTGCAGATCCATGGTCTCATGAGACTAACGGATGCCACAGACATTATTAGGGTTACACATAGCCCTCTTTTTTTCTAAGATCCATGTATCTATCCAGGAGTCTCCTAAAAGACCCTATCATATCCGCTTCCACCACCATCGCCGGCAGCCCATTCCACACACTCACCACTCTCTGTGTAAAAAACCTACCCCTGACAACTCCTCTGTACCGACTCTCAAGCACCCTAAAACTGTGCCCTCTCGAGTTAGCTATTTCAGCCCTGGGAAAAAGCCTCTGACTATCTACACGATCAATGCCTCTCATCATCTTATACACATCTATCGGGTCACCTCTCATCCTCCGTCGCTCCAAGGAGAAAAGGCCGAGTTCACTCAACCTAATCTCAAAAGGCATGCTCCCCTTGTAAATCTCCTCTGCACACTTTCTATGGTTTCCACATCCTTCCTGTAGTGAGGTGACCAGAACTGAGCACAGTACTCCACGTGGAGTCTGACCAGGGTCCTATATAGCTGCAACATTACCTCTCAGCTCCTAAACTCAATCCCACGATTGATGAAGGCTAATGCACCGCATGCCTTCTTAACCACAGAGTCAACCTGCGCAGCTGCTTTGAATGTCCTATGGACTCAGACCCCAAGATCCCTCTGATCCTCCACACTGCCAAGAGTCTTACCATTAATACTATATTCTGCCATCATATTTGACCTACCAAAACAAACCACCTCACACTTATCTGGGTTGAACTCCATCTGCTACTTCTCAGCCCACTTTTGCATCTTATCGATGTCCCGCTGTAACCTCTGACAGCCCTCCATGCTATCCACAACACCTCCAACCTTTGTGTCACCAGTAAATTTACTAACCCATCCCTCCAATTCCTCATTCAGGTCATTTATAAAATAAACATTAGTTTAAACCACTCCCAATAGCTCAAGCAAACTTGCCCGCAAGGATATGGGTCCCCCTCAGATACAAGTGCAACCCGTCCCTTTTGTACAGGTCACACCTCCCCTAGAAGAGGTCCCAATGATCCAGAAATCTGAATCCCTGCCCCCTGCTTCAATTCTTCACCACGCATTTGTGCACCACCTCATTCTATTCCTATCCTCACAGTTGTGTGGCACAGGCAGCAATCCCAAGATTACTACCCTTGAGGTCCTGCCTCTCAGCTTCTTTCCTAACTCACTGTATTCTGTTTTTAGGATATCCTCCCTTTCTCTCCTTATGTTGTTGGTACCAATATGTACCACGACTTCTGGCTAATCACTCTCCCTTTTCAGGATATGGTGGACACATTCAGAAACATTGCAGAACCTGGCACCTGTGAGGCAAACTACCATCCATTTCTCCTTGTCCAGTCCTCAATGAGGCATGAGCAATGGAAATGGTGAGCAGTTTCAAGTTTCTGGTTGTCAACACCTCGTTAGGTCTATCCTGAGCCCAACACATTGATGCAATTGCAAAGAGGGTACACCAGAGATTATATTTCATTAAGACTTTGAAGAGATTTGGTATGTCACTAAGGACTTCAGCAAATTACTACAGATGTGCTGTGGACAGCATTCTGACTGGTTCCATCACTGTCTGGTATGGACGGCCCACTGCACGGGATTGGAAAAGGCTGCAGAAAGTTGTAAACTCAGCCATCTCCATCATGGGCACCAGCCTCCCCACTATCGACCACATCTTCAAAAGGTGATGCCTCAAGAAGGCAGCTTCCATCGTTAAGGATACTCCCCATCCAGGACATCACTGGCATGAAGGAGGAGGCACAAGCGCCTGAAGACATACACTCAGCATCTTTGGACTAGCTTCTTCTCCTCAGTCATCAGGTTTCTGAACAGTTCATGAACCAATAAACACTACTTCTCTATCTTGCTCTTTTTGGACTACTTATTTATTTGTTCTATTTCATATTATAATTTACAGTCATAGAAACATAGAAAACCTACAGCACAATACAGGCCCTTCAGCCCACAAAGTTGTGCCAAATGTGTCCCTACCTTAGAAATTAATTTTATGTATTGCACTGTAATGTTATTGGAAAACAACAAATTTCATGACATACGTGAGTGGTAATAAACCTTATTTTAATTTTAAGACACACAAAGTGTTAGAGGAACTCAGCAGGCCAGGCAGCATCAATAGGGAGGAGTAAACAGTCAACATTTTGAGCTGAGACCCTTCATCAGGATTGGAAGGAAGGGGGTAGAATAAAGTGGGGGAAGAGGAAGGAGTACAAGCTGGCAGGTGATAGGGAAGACCAGGTAAGGGAGAAGTTGGGTGGGTAGGAGAGGGTGAATGAAGTAAGAAGATGGGAGGTGATGGGTGGAAGAAGTAAAGGGCTGAAGAAGAAATAATCTGATAGGACAGAAGAATGGACCATGGGGGAAATGGAAATAAGAGGGGTGACAGAGGGAGGAAAAGGGCAGGTGAGGAGAAAAGATTGGGTGAGAGAGGAGTCAGCAGGGAACGGAAAAAGGGAGAAGGGGCAGGATCTCCAAGTGACTAGTCGGAAACCAGCGAGAGGTAATGAAAAATTTTGGCCTGAAATGTTCCTTTCCCCACACAGGTGCTGCCTGGCCTGCTGAATTCCTCCAACGTTTTGTGTGTGTTGCCAGAGATTTCCATCATCTGCAGAATCCCTTGTATCACCATTTAATCAGAATTGCCTGCCTGCATGTATCTCTGCTCTGGGTAGATCCAACTCCCAAGGAAGACCCCACCTGCTGGTGGCTTCCCAGTACTGCACCTGGGATGATAACAATCACCAGAGTGAGAGAAATGTGGCACCAAGAGATCTGCACTGGAGCAGACTCTGTCCTTTCTATGGTTCTGATGCAGAGGAGATTTACCATGATGCTGCCTGGATTAGACAGCATGTTTTATGAGGATAGGTCAAGTGAGCTTTTCCCTTTGGAGTGAAGGAGGATAAGAGGTGACATGATAGAGGTGTACAAGATGATTAGAGGCATGGATATACTTGATATCCAACTTCCTTTTTTTCCCCCAAAGTGGAAATGGCTATTAAGAGGGGGTATAACTTTGAAATGATTGGAGGAAAGTAGAGAGAAGTGTCAAAGATAGGGTTATTTTTGTTCATTCGAATGAACAATCATTAAACATCTTTGCTTCATCTGTCACAAATGGGAGGATTTTTCAGTGCCCACCCATTTGACTTCCCATCCCCATTCCAACGGTCTATCACCTCCTCCACTGCCACGATGAAGTCACACTCACCTCATATTCCATCTGGCTAGCCTCCAACATAATGGCACGATCATCAATTTCTTGAACGTCCAGTAATTTTTTCCCCTCTCCTTTCTCTCTTTTACCATTCCCCATTCTGTCTCCCCTCTTACCCCTTCACTTCTCATCTGCCCATCACTTCCCCCTGGTTTCTCTCCTCCTTCCCTTTCTCCCAGAGTCCACTGTCCTCTCCAATCAGATTCCCTTTTCTTCAGCCCTTGACCTTTTCCACCACTCACCTTCTAGCTTCTCAAGTCACATCCCTCTGCTATCCACCATCTTCCCCTGACCTGGTCTCACCTATCACCAGTCAGCTTGTACTCCTTCCCCAGGCCCCCTACCCACTCACCTGCTTATCCTGCCTTCTGCTTCCTTCCTTTCCAGTGCTGATGAATGGACTCAGCCTGAAACATTGATTGTTTATTCCTTTCCATAGCTGCTGCCTGACCTACTGATTTCCTCTATCGTTTTGTGTATGTTGCTCTGGATTTCTAGCATCTGCAGAATCTCCTGTGCTTTGAATGAACAAGTGGCAGGTAACGCCTTCATTTGCATCTGGCGTTGGTCCAAGAACAGGAGCCCATGTCAACAGCAGCTCTCTGCTGCTCTAACCGTCTGAGGGGCACTGCGCAGGAGACAAGTGGAGATGAGCTCTCGAGGTCGGAAAACACCAGCAAGGAGGAGTACGACAGATCCCTCATGGAAGGTAAGCAACAGATATTTAAGTCAGTGTTTAGCAGACGTCAGCAGGTTGAGGTACCCCTTTGGTTGGGGTCAACCATAGATGTTGCATACAGTCACCATGATCCACATGCAGGTACGCAAACCATGGCAGGACAATATGAAGAGCAAACTGTTGCCCATGTAACAGGCTCACCCTCTCTACCAAGCTGATGAATGCAAAAGAACATCAGAAACCAATACAGTTTGGCAAGGCGACATCTCAGAATTTGCCAGTCGGCGTTGACCTCAGCGTAGACTGCCTTAGGAACTCCAGCTCCGGAATTTTCCTCAAGATTTATTCCTGAAGCCTTCCCCATGAGTGGATGAGCGGGTATAGCTGCAAGGCAGCAGAGGTTTTCATTCTCCTAGATGAGCTGCCAACCATGACTGACTAGCCTCATCTCCCTGAAGCAACTGGTTTTAAGGCGCCAGTAACCCTTGCCCCTTCTCATAGAACATAGAATAGTACAGCACATTACAGGCCCTTTGGCCCACAATGTTGTGCCGACCCTCAAACCCTGCCTCCCATACAACCCCCACCTTAATTCCTCCATATACCTGTCTAGTAGTCTCTTAAATTTCACTTGTGTATCTGCCTCCACCACTGACTCAGGCAGTGCATTCCACGCACCAACCACTCTCTGAGTAAAAAACCTTCCTCTAATATTCCCCTTGAACTTCCCACTCCTTACCTTAAAGCCATGTCCTCTTGTATTGAGCAGTGGTGCCCTGGGGAAGAGCCGCTGGCTATCCACTCTATCTATTCCTCTTATTATCTTGTACACTTCTATCATGTCTCCTCTCATCCTCCTTCTCTCCAAAGAGTAAAGCCCTAGCTCCCTTAATCTCTGATAATAATGCATACTCTCTAAATCGGGCAGCATCCTGGTAAATCTCCTCTGTACCCTTTCCAATGCTTCCACATCCTTCCTATAGTGAGGTGACCAGAACTGGACACAGTACTCCAAGTGTGACCTAACCAGGGTTTTATAGAGCTGCATCATTACATCGCGACTCTTAAACTCTATCCCTCGACTTATGAAAGCTAACACCCTATAAGGTTTCTTAAATACCCTATCTACCTGTGAAGCAACTTTCAAGGATCTGTGGACATGTACCCCCAGATCCCTCTGCTCCTCCACACTACCAAGTATCCTGCCATTTACTTTGTTTCTGCCTTGGAGTTTGTCCTTCCAAAGTGTACCACCTCACACTTCTCCGGGTTGAACTCCATCTGCTACTTCTCAGCCCACTTCTGCATCCTATCAATTTCTCTCTGCAATCTTTGACAATCCTCTACACTATCTACAACACCACCAACCTTTGTGTCATCTGCAAACTTGATGGCCCACCCTTCTACCCCCACATCCAGGTCGTTAATAAAAATCAAGAAAAGCAAAGGTCCCAGAACAGATCCTTGTGGGACACCACTAGTCACAATCTTCCAATCTGAATATACTCCCTCCACCACGACCCTCTGCCTTCTGCAGGCAAACCAATTCTGAATCCACCTGGCCAAACTTCCCTGGATCCCATGCCTTCTGACTTTCTGAATAAGCCTACCATGTGGAACCTTGTCAAGTGCCTTATTAAAATCCATATAGATCACATCCACTGCACTACCCTCATCTATATGCCTGGTCACCTCCTCAAAGAACTCTATCAGGCTTGTTAGACACGATCTGCCCTTCACAAAGCCATGCTAACTGTCCCTGATCAGACCATGATTCTCTAATTGCCCATAGATCCGATCTCTAAGAATCTTTTCCAACAGCTTTCCCACCACAGACTTAAGGCTCACCGGTCTATAATTACCCGGACTATCCCTACTATCTTTTTTTGAACAAGGGGACAACATTCGCCTCCCTCCAATCCTCCAGTACCATTCCTGTGGACAATGAGGACATAAAGATCCTAGCCAGAGGCTCAGCAATCTCTTCTCTTGCTTCGTGGAGCAGCCTGGGGAATATTCCGTCAGGCCCCGGGGACTTATCTGTCCTAATGTATTTTAACAACTCCAACACCTCCTCTCCCTTAATATCAACATGCTCCAGAACATCAACCTCACTCATAGTGTCCTCACCATCATCAAATTCCCTCTCATTGGTGAATACCGAAGAGAAGTATTCATTGAGGACCTCGCTTACTTCCACAGCCTCCAGGCACATCTTCCCACCTTTATCACTAATCGGCCCTACCTTCACTCCTGTCATCCTTTTGTTCTTCACATAATTGAAGAATGCCTTGGGGTTTTCCTTTACCCTACTCGTCAAGGCCTTCTCATGCCCCCTTCTTCCTCTTCTCAGCCCCTTCTTAAGCTCCTTTCTTGCTTCCCTCTATTCCTCAATAGATCCATTTGATCCTTGCTTCCTAAACCTCATGTATGCTGCCTTCTTCCACCTGACTCGATTTTCCATCTCACTTGTCACCCATGGTTCCTTCACCCTACCATTCTTTATCTTCCTCACCGGGACAAATTTATCCCTAACATCCTGCAAGAGATCCCTAAACATCGACCACATGTCCATAGTATATTTCCATACAAAAACATCATCACAATTCTCCTGTCAGTTGGACTTGGTTGTTTGAGACACACGCCATTGGGAGCATTTGATAGGGAGTGGGAGGCTATGTGGGAGGAAGGGTGACTTACTTACTTGTCTATTACACCAGTGGCATTTAGAGCAGAAATCAATGTCCCCATCTCCGCCTGATGTAGAAGGATACTTCCATGCTGTTTCCAAAATAATCTTGTTTTACATAGAAACATAGAAAATAGGTGCAGGAGTAGGCCATTCGGCCCTTCGAGCCTGAACCGCCATTCAGTATGATCATGGCTGATCATCCAACTCAGAACCCTGCACCAGCCTTCCCTCCATACCCCCTGATCCCTTTAGCCACAAGGGCCATATCTAACTCCCTCTTAAATATAGCCAATGAACTGGCCTCAACTGTTAGCTGTGGCAGAGAATTCCACAGATTCACCACTCTCTGTGTGAAGAAGTTTTTCCTCATCTCGGTCCTAAAAGGCTTCCCTTTTATCCTCAAACTGTGACCCCTCGTTCTGGAATTCCCCAACATCGGGAACAATCTTCCTGCATCTAGCCTGTCCAATCCCTTTAGGATTTTATACGTTTCAATAAGATCCCCCCTCAATCTTCTAAATTCCAATGAGTATAAGCCTAGTTCATTCAGCCTTTCATCATATGAAAGTCCTGCCATCCCAGGAATCAATCTGGTGAACCTTCTTTGTACTCCCTCTATGGCAAGGATGTCTTTCCTCAGATTAGGGGACCAAAACTGCACACAATACTCCAGGTGCGGTCTCACAAAGGCCTTGTACAACTTCAGTAGTACCTCCCTGCTCCTGTACTCGAATCCTCTTGCTATAAATGCCAGCATACCATTCGCTTTTTTTACTGCCTGCTGTACCTGCATGCCCATTTTCAATGACTGGTGTATAATGACACCCAGGTCTCATTGCACCTCCCCTTTTCCCAATCGGCCACCATTCAGATAATAATCTGTTTTCCTGTTCTTGTCACCAAAGTGGATAACTTCACATTTATTCAAATTAAATTGCATCTGCCATGAATTTGCCCACTCACCTAACCTATCCAAGTCACCCTGCACCCTCTTAGCATCTTCCTCACAGCTAATACTGCTGCCCAGCTTCGTGTCATCCGCAAACTTGGAGATGTTGCATTTAATTCCCTCATCCAAGTCATTAATATATATTGTAAACAACTGGGGTCCCAGCACTGAGCCTTGCGGTACCCCACTAGTCACCGCCTGCCATTCTGAAAAGGTCTCGTTTATTCCCACTCTTTGCTTCCTGTCTGCCAACCAATTCTCTATCCACATCAATACCTTACCCCCAATACCGTGTGCTTTAAGTTTGCACCCTAATCTCCTGTGTGGTACCTTGTCAAAAGCCTTTTGAAAATCCAAATATACCACATCCACTGGTTCTCCCCTATCCACTCTACTAGTTACATCCTCAAAAAATTCTATGAGATTCGTCAGACATGATTTTCCTTTCACAAATCCATGCTGACTTTGTCCGATGATTTCACTGCTTTCAAAATGTGCTGTTATCACATCTTTGATAACTGACTCTAGCAGTTTCCCCACCACCGATGTTAGGCTACCCTGTCTATAATTCCCCGGTTTCTCTCTCCCTCCTTTTTTAAAAAGTGGGGTTACATTAGTCACCCTCCAATCCTCAGGAACTAGTCCAGAATCTAAAGAGAATTTACCATTTAGGGTTGTTAGCCCTGAGCTGATCCCCTGATCTTGCAAGATCACTCTTAAACTGGCCTCTAGTCTTTGACCTGTTTGGCATGGGTGACCCTATCAAAAGCAAAAGCATAAAGCCCTGACTCCAGCCAGAATATCTCTCTGGGTCATTGTGGCATGCAAACCTCCAAACCACAATAAGATAGTGGTCCTCTTGGAGGAGACTGATGTTAGAGAAGGTTAAAAGGTCAACACAATGTTTCTATGTTCTATGACTTAGACAGATTGGGAGAATAGGCAAAGTAGCAGATAGAATGCAGGAAAGTGTACGGCTATGCACTTTGGTAGAAGGAATAAAGGCATAGACTATTTTCCAAAATGGGGAGAGAATTTGGAAATCAGAGGTGCAAAAGCACTTTGGAGCTCTCATACACCATTCCATAAAAGTTAACTTGCAGATTGAGTCAGTGGTAAGAAAGGCAAATGCAATGGTTAGCATTCACTTTGAGAGGACTAGAATATAAAAGCAAGGATGTGATGCTAAGGCTTTGTAAAGCATTGGTCAGACTACATTTGGAGTACTGTGAGCAGTTTTGGCCCCTAATCTAATAAAAGATGTGCAGGCATTGGAGAAGATCCAGAGGAGGTTCTCAAGGATGACTCTGGGAATTAAAGATTTTTTACACGGACTGAAAACTGCATAGCACTTTAATAATACATTATATAAAAGAAAATTCCAGCTGCATGGTAGTGAAGGCTAAGTGTGCGGGAGCATTTCAGTTCCTGCATGGCTGCACACCCATGCAGCTTAGAGGGCACAGTGGAGAAGATGTTTCCTAATGTGGGAATGTCGAAACAAAAGGCACAGCTCAGATTAGGACATCCCTTTAGAACAGAGGTGAGGAGGAATTTCTTTAGCCACAGGGTGGTGAATGTGTGGAATTCATTGCCACAGATGGCTATGGAGACCAATTCATTGAGAGTTTAGAAGGATGTGGACCAAGTGATGGCAACATACATTTTGGTCTGCAGACATGTATGGGCTGAAGGGCCTTTCTCCATGCTGCATGACTCTGTGTTGACTACATCTCCAGCATGCTGATTTGCATACAACTGGATGTACCTGCAATACTAGCAGCAATTGGATCCAGAGTATGTTGTGGCACTGTACAACCAGACAGAGGGTAGAAGAGAGGGCTATCTTAGCTGCAAAGGGGAGGGGCACAAGCAGAGACCATTGGCTTTCCCGACGGAGGAGGCACAAGAGAGTGCAGATGCTGGAATCTGGAGCAGCCACAGTACCACAGCGGTTAGTGAGACGATATTATAGCTCAGGACAACAGAGTTCAGAGTTCAATTCCGGACTCATCTGTGAGGAATCTGTACATCCTCCCTATGGAATATGTGGGTTTTCGTCATGTGCTATGGTTTTCTCCCAGGGTCCAAACACGTACCAATAGTACGTTAATTGGTCATTGTAAATTGTCCCATGATTAGGCGAGGGTTAGATTGGTGGGTTGCTGGGTGGTACGGCTCATTGAGCTGAAAGGGTCTGTTCTGCACTGTACCCCTAGCTAAAAATTAAAAAAATAAAAACACACAATCTGTTGGAGGAAATCAGCAGGTCAGCTGCATCTGTGGCAGGAAATGAATATGTTTGTATCTTGCGGTGGATTGTGAGGACTGCCGAGAGAATCACCGGGGTCTTTCTCCCCCATCCCTCATCCACAACATATACCAGAAGCTCTGCATTTACAGAGCTCTCAGCATTGTCAAGGACCCCTCTCATCCGACCCACAATCTCTTTGACCTCCTACCATCAAGACAGAAAGTACCGCAGTACAAGAACAAGCACTGTTAGTCTGGATAACAATTTCTTTCCCCAGCTGTGAGATGTCCGAATACCCTGCTCCTATGCAGTACACATTACTTATGACAGTACATGTAGTGTACTACTTTTCGTAGAACAAGATAGAACATTAGAGCACAGTACAGGCCTTTCAGCCCACAATGTTGTGCTGACCTTTATTCCTACTACAAGTCAATTTCACAATTTTCTCCCACATAGCCCTACATTTTTATTTCATAAATGTGCCTATCTAAGAGTCTCTTAAATGTCCCTAATGTCTACCACCCCTGGCAGCACGTTTCACACATCTACCGGTCTCTATGTTAAAAACCTACCCCTGGCATCCCACCTATACTTTCCTTCAAACATCTCAAAGTTCTGCAGCCTTGATTTAGCCATTTACACCCTGGGTAAAGGTCTTAGGCTGTCCACTTCATCCATGCCTCTTATTATCTTGTATACCTCTAACAAGTCACCTCTCACCCTCCTTCATTCCAAAGAGAAAAGCCCTAGCTCACTGAATGTCCTCAGAAAGCATACTTTCTAATCCAAGCAGCATCCTGGTAGATCTTCTCTGCACTCTCTAAAGCCTCCACATCCTTTTTATGAGGAGATCGGAACTGAACACAATACTCCCTGTGTGGTCTAACCGGAGTTTTATAGAGCTACAACATTACCTCACGGCTCTTGAACTCAATCTCCAATTAATGATGGCCAATATACCATACACATTCTTAACCACCCTGTCAATTTGCACTGCAACTTTGATGGATCTGTGGACATGAACCCCAAGTGGACTCCTCTTTTCCTCCATGCTGTTAAGTATCCTGCCATTAGCCCTGTATTCTGTAGTCAAGTTTGATCTTCCAGTGTGAATCTCTTCACTTTTCCAGATTTGATGATGAGAGGCGTTGATCGTGTAGATAGAGGCTTTTTCCCAGGGCCGAAATGGCTAGCACAGTTTTAAGCTGCTTGGAAGTAAGTGCAGAGGAGATGTCAGGGGTAAATCTTTTGTATGCAGAGAGTGGTGAGTTCGTGGAATGGGCTGCCGGTGATGGTGATGGAGGCGGATACGATAGGGTCTTTTAAGAGACTCCTAGGTAGGTACATGGAGCTTAGAAAAATAGAGGGCTATGGGTAATCCAAGGTAATTTCTAAAGTAAGTACATGTTCGGCACAGCATTGTGGGCCGAAGATCTGTATTGTGCTGTAGATTTTCTATGTTTTCTGTGAACTCCATCTGCCACAGCTCAGCCTAGTTCCACATTCTATTAATGTCCCATTGTAACCTATGACAATGTTCTACATTATCCACAACACCACCAACTTCATGCCATATGCAAACCTAATAATCCACTCTTCCTCTTCCTCATTCAAGTCATTTATACATTTAACTATATACATTATAAATATATGTCATATATGCATGTCATGGTCCGGTCCGTGAAATCCACATTCTGGTTCACAGTCCGGTTCATCGATCCTTATTCCGAGTTTTCCTGTTTTCCCTTGTTCCATTGGGTGCCTTAATTGAGGCACCTGATTCTCGTCTTGGGCTGACACATAAGTATCTCCGCAAACCAAGGATTCCCTGCTGGACCGTTCCCTTCCCCTCCCCATCTGAATCCCTGACAGTTTCCTTGGCAGTCATCCCGGCCCTGCGTCCAAGAAAAGGTCCCGGCCCTGTTCCCAAGAGCCTAATCAAGCTGAGTCCCAGAACCAAGCCAAACCTAGTCCAAGAGCCTCGCCCTGCTCTGGAGTCCCCTCGCCTAGCCCGGTGCTGGAGATCCCTCGCCCTATGCTGGAGTTCCCTCATCCTGTCCAAGCCACGTCCAAGAACCTTGTCCCGTCCAAGTCAAGGCTTTGTGTTCACGTCCTGTCCATGTGCCTCGTCCTGTGAAGGAGTTCCAAATCCAGTCCTGTAGCCACATCTTGTCCTTGCATAGATCCAGGGTCCGAGCCCGAGTCAAGACCCAGGGTCCAGGTCCCTGTCCAGTCTCTGGCTCGGAGACCTAGCCCAGGCTTCTAGTTCCAAGTTCCTTGTCCTGGACCCGCTCTCCTAGTCTTAGTCCTAACCCAGGCTCGGTGCCCTTGTCTTGTCCAGGGCCTGTGTCCATGTCCAGCGTTGTTTCTTCCTGACTCCCCTTGCTTTCTTGATAAACCTTGTCCTGTTCCTAGTACTTCAGTGTCTGTGTCTTGCATTTGGGTCTGCTCCCAACGTCCCCTTATGACAATGCACTTTATGTCAACTTATACATCTACAGAATAATTTTTATTATCTGTTAATATGATTGTGTTTTTATTATTTTATATGCTGCTTATGACATGTCTACTATATTTTGCAGCTTGGTCTGAGAGGAATGTTGTTTTGTGTACAAATGAATGACAATAAAGTTCAACCTAAACTTGAACTTGAAGAGACTGCAGATGTTGGAATCTGGAGGAACACACAGTATGCTGGAGGAACTCAACTGGTCAGGAAGCCTCTGTGGAGGGCAATGGACAGTCTATCTTTGTATCTTCTGCCCAGTGGGAAGAGGGGGTAGAGAAGATAGAACAGTTAGTATTTTGCCATGTTTCAGGAAATCACTTAACCACTGAACAGACAAGGCTAATGAATGAGACAGCAACCCACACTGATCCATTGTCACGTAATCCATCTTGATCTTCCAATGTACTGAGTGAGTCCCACACCTTCAGGGGTGATCCTGGATGGGCTGTTGAGGCTGCGATACCATTTGATCTCCATTGGTGGGTGGAAAAGATCGCTGGTGTTTAGGGACCAATATTCATCCAAGTTCAAGTTTATTGTCTTCTGACTGCACAAAATATACAACCAAACAAATCAAAACGTGTATCACACACAGCACATAAAACAAAATCTTATGCTCTAATTAAATTAAAATATATAATTCAAAATGCATGTAATAATGTGCAACACAGGTAAACAATAAACAGCTCGCTGTTCTGGCGATGAGATCTCGATGGTGGCAGGGTATTCATTAGACTCACAGCCTGAGGGAAGAAGCTGTTACCCAGTCTGGCAGTCCTAGTCCTGATGCTCCTGTACCTCCTTCCACCAACAATGTGATGAGATTGTATGCTCATCATTTTACTGCCTGTGAGATTATTCTTTGCATAACAGCACAGGGTCCTTTCCCCATCGTAGGGCAGTCCAAAGCTATAGGGCATAGGTATAGGGTGAGTGGGGAAAGACTGAAAAGGGACCTGTCGCCACTCCTGCCCGGGTGTTCCATGCTCCCACTACTCTCTGTGTAATAAGCCTATATCTGACATCCCCCCACCCCAAATTTTCCTCCAACCACCTTAAAATTATGTCCTCTGGTATTAGCCATTTCTGCCATGGGAAAAAAAGCACTAGTGTGGCAACAAAGGCTAAGTGCATGGAAGCACTCAGTTGCTGCATAGCTTAGAGGGAACAGTGCTTATCTTACGCACATCTATCAAGTCTAAAATACTAACATACATTTCAATCATAATCATAGCATCATAATTCAATGATTCCTTCCCCACTCTCACAGATGCTGCCAACCCACTGAGTTCCTTCTCCTGTCGGTCATTCGCTGGCCTCCAAACGTGGTTCTATGTATAAACTGTACCGTGGAAAGCATTCTGACTGGTTGCATCACCGCCTGATAATGGAGGGACAGCACAGGATCAGAAAAGGCTGCAGGAAGTTCTAAACTCAGCCAGCTCCATCATCAGCACTAGCCTCCCGCCATTGAGGACATCTTCAAAAGGCGATCACGCAGAAAGGCGGCATCCATTGTTAAGCTCCCCTGTCACCCAGGACATGCCCTCTTCTCATTGCTACCATCAGAGGGAAGTACAGGAACCTGAAGATGCAACACAATCAACGTTTCAGGAACAGCTTCATCCCCTCTGCCATCAGATTTCTGAATGGACATTGAATCCATGAACACTACATTTTTCTCCTTTTTTTGCTGTCTTTTTGCACTTATTATACACACACATGGCGTGGAAAGGGGAGACTTGCTGCATGGGCAACTGCCGGTCTTCCATAAAACCTTGCCCAGGCCTGCACCCTGGAGACCTTCCAGGCACAGATCCACTGTCTCGCGAGACTAACAGATGCCTACCATTATACACACACACACACTCACATTCATAATGAAGACATACAGAAACTTCTTACAGAGGATGCCAGGATTGAACTCCAAACTCCGATGCCTTGACCTGTAATAGCATCGGACTAACCACTATGTTACTGTGGCGTATATTTCTTACTGTAATTTATTTTATGTATTGCACTGTACTGTTGCCGCAAAACAACAAATTTCATTACATATATTGCTTTCCCTGGAGCAGCGGAGGCTTAGAGGACCACCAATAGCAGTTTATACATTTATGACAGGCGTAGATAGAGATTTGGTTCTAATTGAAACTTGAACCCATTTTTAATGAAGGTAACCAAACTGCGCTCTTTCCTCCTCCATACCTCTCCCACCCCCGTCGTTTACTGCAGGTTTTCAGAGTTATCAATCTGAACGTTGGAGGGCAGATCTACACCACGACACTGAGCACTCTGACGAGATTCCCCAGGTCCAAGCTGGCCGAGATGTTCCGTGGACGTGCCAGGTTGCCCCTCGACCCCAAAGGCAGATACTTCATCGACAGGAATGGCACCTACTTCAAGTACATCCTGGAATTCTTGCGGACTCGAAAGCCACCAAGCTGCTTTGCTCAGGGCGTCTACCAAGAGGCGCTCTTCTACGGAATCGGGCCCTTGGTGAAGTCCCTTGAGGAACACCCTGAAATGTACAGCGAGCAGGTTGGAAGGCAGAACTTTTTGGCACGGGTACCGAATTACAGGGAAAATATAGAGCTCATTATCCACCTGGCCAGGGCCGACGCTGTGGCCGCCCGACAAT
Source organism: Mobula birostris (assembly GCF_030028105.1). NCBI lineage: Eukaryota > Metazoa > Chordata > Chondrichthyes > Myliobatiformes > Myliobatidae > Mobula > Mobula birostris. Next base: position 6,961,273 of record NC_092376.1, on the reverse strand, counting down.
CCATAGTCATGGTTTGTATCGTCAAAAATGAGAAGGATGACGCAGAATGCCTTCAGGCTGTGAGTAACCTCAGTTCCAATGAGGAGCCTATTGTGAAATTCGGACCCTGGGACCCCTCCCCAACTGTTTCTGACATGCTGCGCTGCATCGAGATGGACCTAGAGAAACGAGGTTATAAGGTTTCCTCTCAACCCCATGTGATGGCGAAAGGGCCACTTTCCAAGCCCTGTAACAAGTTTTACCATTTGATTTTCAGTTGGTGGTAAGACATGAAAGTGGATATTTACAACGGGAACCTTTCTACAGAGCTGGTCTGTCCTTGTGTTCATGCCTCACACAAGCCTCTTCAATTGTCTCCAGCTCTCCAAGAAAGCTCTAGCAAGAAAGTCAAAATACAAAGCCTTTGGCACATATACAGTGCTTATAGAAAGTATCCCCCTCTTTTCATGTTTTATTGTCTCACAGCATTGACACAGTGGATTTACTTTGGCTTTTTTCTGAATCTGGTCAACAGAAAAAGACTCTTTCATGTCAAAGCACAAACAGATCTCTACAAAGTGATTTAAATTAATTACAAATATAAAACACAAAATAATTGATTGCATAAGTATTCACCCCCTTTAATATGACACACCAAATCATTGCTGGTGCAGCTAATTGGTTTTAAGAAGTCATATCATTAGTTAAATGGAGATCTGTTTTTGGAGACCTGTGTGCAGTCAAGGTGTTTCAATTGATTGCTGTAAAAATACACCTGTATCTCGAGGGTCCATCTGCTGGTGAGTCAGCATCCTGGCAAAAACTACACCATGAAGACAAAAGAACATTCCAAGCAACTCTGCGAAAAGGATATTGAAAAGCATAAGTCAGGAGATGGGGGTAAGAAAATTTCCAAGTCACTGAATATCTCTTGGAGTACAGTTAAGTCAATCATCAACAAATGGGAAGAATATGGCACAGCTGTAAATCTCTCTAGAACTGTTGCCTGGGTGCTTCGCCAGCCACAGCTTTATGGGAGAGTGACAAAGAGAAAGCCACTGTTGGAAAAAATACTGACACGAAATCTCTGTTAGAGTTTGCCAGAAGGCACGCGGGGAGACTCTGAAGTCAGCTGGAAGAAGGTCCTATGGTCTGATGAAATCAAATTTGAGTTTTTTGGCCATCAGACTAAACATCGCACATCATCAAAAACATACCATCCCTACTATGAAACATCATGCTGTGGAGATGCTTCACTGCAGCAGGCCCTGGAAGGCTTGTGAAGGTAGAGGGTAAAATGAATGCAGCAAAATACAGAGAAATCCTGGAGGAAAACCTGTTGCAGTCTGCAAGAGAACTGCGACTTGGGAGAAGATTTGATTTCCAGCAAGACAATGACCCCAAGCATAAAGCCAAAGCTACATAGGAATGGCTTAAAAACAACAAAATTAATGTCCTGGAGTGGCCAAGTCAGAGACCAGACCTCAATCTAATTGGGAAATCATGGCTGTTCACTCACAATCCCCATGCAGTATGATAGAGCTTGAGCAGTTTTGTAATGAGAAATGGGGGAAAATTGCAATGTCTAGATGTGCAAACTGATAGAGACCGAGTCACACAGACTGTAATTACTTCCAAAGGTGCAACTACTAAATAGTGACTTGAAGGGGTGAGTAATTATGCAATCATCTAATAATTGTAATAAATTTAGACCAATCTGTAGAAATTTGTTTTCCCTTTGACACAACAGGTTTCTGTTGATCAGTGTCAAAAAAGCCAAATTAAATCCATTGTGATTCAATGTTGTAAAACAATAAACCATGAAAACTTCGGGGGGGGGGGATGGTGAATGACTTTTATGGGCACTGTGTATATACCTAGGGTGCCTAAGACTTTTGCACAGTACTGTAGTAATATGTGAGTGATGATAAACCTGATTCTAATATGGGTCTGTATTAGTCATAGAAAAGTACAACACAGAAACAGACCCTTCAGCTCACCTGTCTTTTTCAAAACCATTTAAACTGCCTATTCTTGTTGACCCCCATAGCCCTCCATACCCCTACCATCTTTGTACCTATCTAAACTTCTCTTAAGCACTGAAATCAAAGCTCACATGCATCACGTGTGTGGAAGCTCATTCCACACTTTCACAGCCCTCAGAGTGGAAATGTTTCCCTCATCTTTCCCTTAAACTTTTCAACTTTCACCCTTAACCCATGACTTCTGGTTGAAGTCCCACCCAACCTCAACTGGAAAAAGCCTGCTTACATTTACCCTATCTGTACCCCTCATAATTTCTCCTCTCAACCTTCTATGTTCTAAGGAATGAAGTCCTAACCTATTCAATCTTTCCTTATAACCCAGGTCCTCCAGGCAGCCATCTACTACCACTCTCTGGCTTCTCCCTGAAAGCCAACGTCTAATTCAATTTACCACCTCATCTTGTAAGCAGAGTAATTGAACCTTGTCGACCAACCTCCCATGTTTCTAAAGTCCATGTATTGTGGGTGGAGAGTGGGAGGGGACTCATGGTTGGAAAAGGGGGAAAGGAGAAGGGAGGGAGTGAGAAGCACTAGAGAGAAATTCTGTAATGATCAATAAACCAATTGTTTGGATTCAAATTATCTTGCCTGGTCTCTCAGGCTAGGTACGTTTGCACCCACATCAGCCCTTGTCCCCAGCATTCCTTCTCTGCCACTTGTCTCATACCCCTCTGTGGTGCTCCACCTTTGCCACCTCCACAGCATTTGCTCCCGCCAGATTTACAAACTCAAACTCTGCTCCATGTTGAGAAATACAGGACTGTGCAAAAGTCTTAGCACCCTAGCTATATATATGACTTCTGCACAGTACTGTAAATTTATTATCAAAGTTACCAAAAGCTACCTTGAGATTCATTTCCTTTTAGGCACTTACAGGAAAATAAAGAAGTATAATAGAATTTATGAAAAACAATATAAATAAAGACTGCCTTACAGCCAACATGCAAGAGAAGAGAAACAACGCAAATAAAAAAATACTGAGAATGTAAAAAGTGCCTGAAAACGAATCAGTAGGTAGTAGAATTAGCTCAGAGTTGGGGTGAGTGACGTTATCTACACTGGTTTAGGAGTCTGACAGTTAAAAGGGTGGTGTGGGACCTACAGCTCTTGAACCTCCTACCTAATGGTAGAAGCAAGAAGAGAGCATAGCCTGGATAGTGGGAGTCCTTCTTCCTCATGTTCTTACCACCCTTAATTGCTTCCATTTAAGTACTGATACAGTATGACATGGGAGCAGAGTAAGCCTATTCAGCCCATCAAGTCTGCAACTCCCATTCCACCATGGTTGATTTGTACTCCTTTTCAATCCATTTTCCTGTCTTCTTCCCATACCCTCTGACACCCTTACTGATCAAGAACCTATCGATACTTTTAAAATACCCATTAACTTGGTCTCCACAGAGTCACCACCTTATGGCTAAAAAAATTCCTCCTTATCTCTTTCCTAAAGGGACATCCTTCTATTATAAGGCAGTGCCCTCTGGTCATAGACTCTCTCACTACTTTAAACATCGTCTCCATGTCTGAATAAAGCTTTTCAATATTCAGTGGGTTTCTGAAATTCCTGAGATATTGAAAAATGCTCCACAATGGAATATGGAATAAAACAGAAACGTGCATGACCAAGCTCCAGCTTCCTGTCAAGATTGCGCCCAGCGGCGTTCTCCATTGTGGTCATGGCTCAGACTTAGTTTCTTTTTAGGTTCATAGAGATGGTTTTGGTGACAGAGAAGGGGGTTAGGGTCATTTTAGGGCTTGGAATTAGGGATGTGGGAGAGTTAGAGGTCAGGGAGTCATCGGCGAGTTCCAAGATCGGAGTTTTGAGCGGGCAGGAGGCACAAAGGCTGTTGATCCTCTCGGGACATGAGTCGGTAAGACTGGAGTTGGAGGCTTCTGGGTTCCGTCATTAGAGTCCTGGCATACGTGCTGAAGATCAAAACCCTAGGGTCGATTGCAAGTCAAGGCCCGATGGTCTGTGAGTCCATTGAGGAAGTCGAAGGCCAATCTTTGTGAGGCTGGAGGAGTGTAAGTGTGAATGGGTGGGTGAATGAGAGAATGGGGCTTGTTTAGCTTTTCATAAACATGAGAAAGTCTTCAGCTGCTGGAAATCCAGAGCCACACACACAAAATGCTGGAGGAACTCAAAAGCTCAGGTAGCATCAACGGAAGTGAATAAACAGCCAAGCTTTCAGGACTGAAAATGAAGGGAGAAGATGCCATTATTGTTGTACGTGTTATTTTATGAACATGGTGGGCATGCTATGTTGGCATCAGAGTGTGTGGCGACATTTGCAGTCTGCTCACAGTACATGCTCAAGTTCTGTTGCTAGTGACATAAACAGCGCATGTCCCTTTCTGTTTCGATGTACACGTGATGAATCCATGATTCTGAATCTTAAGTTATCATTCAAAAGCAGGTTGGGCAGTTACCATTACAATAATGGACCATAAGATCTGTAGTGGGAATTTCATGACATACTGGGATGAAGACATAGGGTTGTAAAGAACGTTGACCTTCATAAATCAAAATACTGAGTACGGGTGTGGGGATATTATATTGAAGTGCAAGACATTGGTGAAGTCTCATCTGGAGTATTGTGTGGAGTTCAGGTCACCTACCTACAGGAAAGATATCAATAAGATCGAGATTACAGAAAAAGTTTACAAGGATGTTGCCAGGACTTGAAGACCTGAGTTTGGAGCCTCAGTTAGACTCTGCAAAATGTGTCATAGCATACTTTCTGCTATATAAATGAAAATCATTGCTGCTCTTAGTTATGAACACGTGGCAGAGCTGCCTGGTCCAAGCAGATCATCTTGGCACCTTCAGAGGAGAGGGAGAGAACAGCATCAACTTTTCTTGATCCATGAAATATTACTGTCATCAGCAAGGACATTGAGTGTCATGGTAATATAATGATTCACATAACACTGTTACAGCTCGGGGCATTCCAGATATCAATTCCACCACAATCTTTAAGGAGTCTGTATGTTGTCCCTGTGAACTGCGTGGGCTTCCTCTGGGTGCTCGAATTTACTCCAACAGTCCAAAGATGTACTGGTTAGTAGATTAATTGATTGTTGTAAAATGTCCTGTGATTAGGCTAGAGTTAAGCAGGTGGGTTGCTGGACGACGTGGCTTGTTGGGCCAGAAGGGTCTGTTCCGGGTTGTATCTCAAAATAAACAAACAAATTTAATAGCTGAATGTTCCATGAGCCAAGTGTCTTCCCAGACCACTTAGGAGTGGTGGAACAGTGTCAGAGAAACCAGACACTTATATTTAATAGGAGTAGACAATAAGATGATTGATCTTATCCGAGCAGAACTTCCTCGCAGAAGCCCCCCATTTTACATTACCTTGGAGTTGGAACCATCCAGCACACACCCATTCCCCTCCCCATCTACATTATCTCCATTTGCCCACATTTAGACCATATTTTTTGTTAGCAATACAGTGCAGAATAGGCCCTTCCAACCCTTCAAGCCACACCACTCCAGCAACCCCACAACCCCAATTAACCTTCACTTAGTCACGGGACAATTTACAATTACCACTTAACCTACCCAGTATGTCTCTGGACTGTGGAAGGAAACTGCAGCACTAGGGAACACACATTCCATGGGGAGGACGTACAGAGTGCTTACATAACTGCACCAGAATTCAGCTGCAGAACACCAAGCTGTAAGTGTCATGCTAATTGCTTCACTACCATCATACCTGTTTATGCCTTGTTGATTTACTCAGTGTCCACTTTATTAGGTAGCAGCAACTTAATACATAAAAGCATGCAGACATGGTCAACAGGTTCAGTTGCTGTCCCAACCAAACATCAGAATGGGTAAGAAATGTGCTCTAAGTGACTTTGACTGTGGAATGGTTCTTGGTGCCAGACAGGGTGGTTGAGTATCTCAAACTGTTGATCTCCTGAGATTTTCATGCACAACAGTCTCTGGAGTTCACAGAGAATGGTGCAAAAAGCAGAAACATCCCATGTGGGGCAGTTCTGAGGATGAAAATGCCTCGTTAATGGGAAGTCAGAAAAGAATGACCAGACTGGTTCAAGTTGACAGTAACTCAAGCAACCACACATCACAACAGTGGTGTGCAGAAGAGCATCTCTGAACACACAACACGTCAAACCTCGAAGTATTTGGGCTACTGCAGCAGAAAACCACAAATATCCTTGGTGGCCACTTTATTAGGTACAGGGTCACTGAGTGTAAGTCCTTATTTTAATGTCTCTTAAATGTACTATTTGTATCTGATTCCACCATCATCTCTTGGAGGACTCTGTGTAAAAGAAAATTTATCCCTCAAATCCCTCCTCTCACCTTATACTATTCCAGCTTGTTTGTTTAGCAATATGGTACTGAACAGGCTCTTCCAGCCCAACAGCCTAACAATTTAACCCTAGCCTAATCACAGTATAATTTACAATGATCAATGAACCTATTAACTGGTACGCCTTTGGACTGTGGGAGAAAACCTGAGCATCCAGAGGAAATCCATGTGGTCACGGGTAGAATGTACAATTTCCTTACAGACAGCCAGCAGGTTGCTGGCTCTGTAAAGTGTTATGCTAACCGCATAGGGGGTTTTTGTTCCCCCTACCACGGGAAAAGACTCTGACCATCTACCCTACTCCTCTTATAAACTCACCCCTCAGCTTCCTTTTCTCCAAAGGATTAAACTCAGCCACAGTAACGTAGTGGTTAGCGCAATGCTATTACAGCTTATGGTATTGGAGTTTGGAGTTCAATTCTAGCACCGCCTGTAAGAAGTTTGTATGTACTCCCTGTGACCATGTAGGTTTCCTCTGGGTGCTCCAGTTTCCTTCTACATTCCAAAGATGGGCAGGTTGGTAGGTTGTTAGTTGGAATTGTAAATGGTCCTGTGATTACGCTAGGGTTAAATAAGTGGGTTTCTGGGCAGCACAGCTCATTGGGCTGGAAGGGCCTGTTCCACACTGTATCACAAATAAAATAAATGCATTGAAAACCAAAACCTAACAAATATAAGAAAACAATGGTTAACTTTCTCCTGGAGCCAGTATCACCAATTCATTAGAATGGGAACTTTATTTGCTTGCACTAGGTGGGTTGCTGGGTGGCGGGGGCTCATTTAGCTGGAAGGCCTGTTGTGATAACTAAATAAATAAAATTCTCTATCACTTTCATCCTTCAATCCAGATAACCTGATGACTCTCCACTGAACTCCCTCCTGCACAATCACGTCCTTCCTGTGACTAAAATCTATTAAATATAATCAGCAACTGAGCTTGCAGAGTTCTCTGAGGGAAATTTCAAGGATAAACCTGTTTGAAAAAAAACTTCTTCGCCCACTTAGTCCTGAATGACCGGCCCCTTATTACAAGACAGTGACCCTTGGTTCCAGGTTAACCAGTCAAGGAAACATCAACCCTGACTTTACCTTTCAAGCCTCACAAAAATGTTTGGTTCAGCGAAGAGTGCCCTCGCACTCTTGAACATTCCAACAATCAATCCGATATGCACCCTTGTTGTCCAAATACAAGACATGTGGTAAGGATGGAAGCCATCTTGCTCCGAAGGAAACCTGTGAATCCAATGAGTTAGAACACAGAACAGTACAGCCTCTTCAGCGTCTGTCCCTATCAATCTCCCTCTTAAATAGACCCAATGGTTGTCTCATTCCTGTAATGAGGTGACCAAAAATTAATACATTTAGATTATTGTATTTAGTTCTGGTCGTCTCATTATAGGAAGGATGTGGAAGCTTTAGAGAGGGTGCAGAGGAGATTTACCAGGATGCTGTCTGGATCAGAGAGCGTGTCTTGTGAGGATAGGCTAAGCAAGCTAGGGCTTTTCTGTTTGGAGCAGAAGATGAGAGGTGACTTGATAGAGATGTACAAAATGGTAAAAGGCAAAGATAAGAGTGGACAGCCAGAAACTTTTTCCCAGGGCAGGAATGGCTTATACAAGAAAGCATAATTTTAAGGAGATTGGAGCAAGATACAAGGGGCTGTCAAGAGGAAAGAATTTTTTTATATACTGAGGATGGCAGCCCATGAAATGTGCAGCCAGTGATGGTGGTAGAGGCAGATGCATTTAGGGCATTTTACAGACTCTTAGATAGGAACATGGATGATTTTTAAAAATGGAGGGCTCTGTGGGAGGGAAGGGTTTGATTGATCTCAGAGTAGGTTAAGATATCAGCACAATATTGTGGTCCGAAGGGCCTGTACTGTGCTGTAAATATTCTATGTTAATGACGTAGTCTACGAATTTACTGAATGGTGTACCTGGCTGGCATACTGCTGCTCTTATTTCTTAACTCTTAAGCAAGTCAAAAGAGAATAATCTGAATCAACTAGAGGGGCCAAATGGCTTTAGTGTAGTTGCGGTGCTTGGCAGCACAATAGCACAGCAGTTAGCACTATGCTATTTCAACTTGACACATCAGAGGTCAGAGTTCAATTCCCATCTCATCCATCTGTAAGGAGTTTGTATGTTCCTCTGGGCACTCTTGCTTTCTCCCACAGTCCAAAGGCGTACCAGCTAGTAGGTTAATTGGTCATTGTAAATTGTCCTGTGGTTAGGCTGGGGTTACATAAGTGGGTTGCTGGGTGGCGCAGTTTGTCCGGCCTAAAGGGCCTGTTCTGGCTGGTAGCATGGGTGGGTGGGTGTGTAGGTAGGTAATAACTAAATACATGTATAAATACATAGACCTGCTGAAAGTGCTCATATTGTTAAGTCCACAACACTTTTATCTCATGCCCAGATCCTGTGTTGGGGAGAATGTGTTGTAATATCAGGCTTCCAATGTTTCAGGTCCAATCAGCATGAATTATCCATAAACCTACAGCTCAAAAGCAAGTGGGATAGGCAGACAAATAACATGCAAATTTTGGCAGTCTGTCATTGAAATTCAATTTGGACTTTTTTTTCTCTCAAAAGCAGGTTTAATCATTTCATCGAGTGCAAAGATGGATTGAAGAAGCCTAATTCATTGCCATAAGCTGGCCAGTGGAGTAGTGGCATCCGCATTGGACTTCGAGGCAAGTAGTCCCAGGTTCAAACCCGGTCAGCTCCTTGCACGCTTTCCATCTGTGCTGGGCGAGTGTCAAGCTAGCACTATGGCCTTGTAAAAAAAGAAACAGAGAAACGCTAAGGAAGTGGCACTAGCTGACCCATAAGCCGTGGAAAGGAACAACAACAATTCATTACCATGGACAGCTGTGGAGGCCAAGTTATTGGGTATATTGAAAGTGGAGGTTGATAGATTCTTGATTAGTCAGGGCGTCAAAGGTTACAGGGAGAAGGCAGCAGAATGGGGTTGAGAGGGATAATAAATCAGGCATGATGGAATGCCGGATCAGACTGGATGGGTCAATTGGTCTAATTTTGCTCCTGTTTTACAGGACCATCGATTTACTATCATTTTACAGTAGAAAGTCTTAAGTCAACAAGTATTATTAGCATTCATCATGGTCCTTTCAGTACACAGGTCAGGCCAAAATTTTCTCAAAGAGCTCAGGTACAGAGACAGAGAAGCTCTCTTTGAGGAGACTGGTGCTGTGATGGTTTCTATCGGATTTTGATGCTGACAATATATTAAATCATTAATATATAGTCTTACGTTCACACAAGGAACAGATATTATAAATACTAGAGAGTCTGTAGATGCTGGAAATCCGGAGTAAAACACAGACAGCTGGAGGAACTCAACAGGTCATGCAGCATCTATTCAGGGAAACATTTCGACTGGAAAAGCGAAAAAGCCAGAATAAGAATATGGTAGGAGGGCAAGAAGTACAAACTGGCAGGTGATAGGTGAAACGAGGTGTGGGGAAAGGTGGATGGGTGGGGAGAGGGGGGTTTGAAGTAAGAAGCTGGGAGGTGATAGGTGGTAGAGGTAAAGGGCTGAAGAAGGAATCCGATAGGAGACGAGAAGGCCAGATATTACACAAGAGAAAGCACAACCAGAAAGAAACCTACATGCTTTATCCACATAAAGGTGTATGATGTCATCCACAGTTGAATATTCCATTGACACTCACCTTTGATGTTGAGACAGTGGGAAGAACAAGATCATGTGAAGCTTTGGTACGAGGTAGAGAGAAGTCATAGTCATAGAGCACGAAAACACGCCCTTCAGCCTATCTAGTCCATGCCAAAATGTTATTGTACCTACTCTCTCAACCAACACATTACATGAACAATAACCCTCCAGACCTCTCCTCCCCATGTACTTAATCAAATTTCTCTTAAATGTTAAAATCAACTTGCATTCACTACTTCCACTAGCATCTCATTCCACACTCTTACCACCCTCTTAGTGAAGAAGTTTCCCTTCAGGTTCCCCTTAAACATTTCAACTTTCACCTTTAACCCATGATCTCTAGCTCTAGTCTCAGACAACCTCAGTGGAAAAAGCCTGCTTGCATTTGCCCTAGCTACACTCATAATTTTGTATACCTCTATCAAATATCCCCTCATTCTTCTACACTCCAGCAAATAAAGTCCTAGCCTATTCATCCTTTCCCTATAACACAAGTCCTCAAGTCCCAGAAACATCCTTGTAAATTTTCCCAGCTCCTGTGCTCAATACATTGATTTATGAAGTCCAACGAGCCAAAAACTCTCCTTTCGACCCTATCTACCTGTGACACCAATTTCAAGGAATTATGGATCTACATTCCCAAATCCTTCACTGTTCTACTGTACTCCTCAGTGCCCTACCATTCACTGTGTCAGTCCTACACTGATTTGTCCTCCCAAAGTGCAACATCTCACACTTGTCTGCATTAGTGTCCACCTGCCATTTTTCCGGATGGGACAGATCCCACTAAAAGCTTTGATAGTCTTCCTTCCAGTCCACTACGCTCCCAATCTACACCTCACACTTACCTGGATTAATATCCATTTGCCATTGTGTTATATCCCACAACTTTGATAGCTTTCCTCGCTGTCCACTGCACCCAGTGGTCCCCCACCACCGGGCCGTGAGGAAACGATATGAGTCAGCTGCACCTTTCCTTATTTCCTGTCACGCCCACTGTTGACTAACACCCCCCCCCACCCCCCATCGGCCAGTCTGCAAGAATATTGTCAATATTAAACTGGTCCGTGATGCAAAAAACGTTGGGGACCCCTGCACTACAACACCAATCTTGGTGTCATCCGCAAATTTGCTGATCCAATTTACCATCAATGCCCCTAGTATTTACAGTTATCCCTCTCATGTGTCCAATGATCTTGGTAAATCCCTACCATCAGGAAGCAGGTAATGTAGCATCAGGAAAAGAACTGTTAAGATAGGAAACAGCGTCTTCCCCCAGCCTGTAAGACTACTAAACTCCCTTCCACCAGCCAGGTATCATTACATTTGAAGCACCAGTAGTGATATGTTTACTTTTTAACTTGTGTCACAAATGCACCCAATAATTTGTTAACTTAATAGTGATATTACTTTGTGTGTGAGTTATATGTACTGTCTTATGCACCTTGGTCTGGAGGTACATTGTTTTGTTTGGCAGTATACATGTGTATGGTTCAACAATAATAAACTGAACATGAACGTGAACACACTACCATCCAGATTGTTGACACAGATGACAACCTGTTGAATTAAAACGTCCTTTGATAATTTGTTCAACATGTGGGCAGACTTCTGCAGTCCAGTGGATTTTCCCCCACAGACCCCCACCTCTATTCCTTGGCAAGTACCACTGCATCTGGTGGGTTCAACTGAGTTTTCGAAAGAGGTCTGAGATCCAGAACTAAAAATACACCATTGCTAACACATAAAGTTCATACAGAGGCACCAAGGAAGAAACAGTCTTGAAGATATATATGTATATATATGTATATAAAAAGAAATTAAATCTAAAAAGCAACGATTTGAGCATATCAGGGGTTTTACAACACAGTGACAGCCAATTATATGGTCATTACACCAGGACACAGTGTCATTGCAATTAACGGCAGTGCCGACGAGCACAGAAGAGATCTAGCAAACACCACAGTAGATTTGAGGTTTTGTTTTATAAAATGTCCACTGCCTACTAGGTACTCACTGCACATGCGACTACTGGTGCTCTTTTAGCTAGTCTATAGCTTAAATCTGGTGTTCAAATCCAAGTACGTGACGGACTAAGTGGTATCAGGACGCTACACAACATACTTAAAAAGTCTTTCTTTTATGTATAGATATATATATATTTTCTTCTTAAAAAAGACAAAGACATTAAGAGGGTCAAAACAATATTTCTGGAATGAGGAAAAATTTCCTTCCACAGCCACCCCCTTCCCAACCCACCCCACCCACTTCAGGGAAAAGTTTGAGCAGGGATAGTTGTCAAAGTTTTTTCTGCTTAAAAAGAATCTCACACAGTGAAGTAATGGACAACTGAAATAATACAGGACTGAAAAAAAATGCAACTAAGGCAAAAAAAAAATTTAAAGGAACCTTCCGTGTTAATTACCTCAAAATTGGTCACTTCATGAGAGTGGGGGGAATAAGCCAAAATAACAGAATAAGATGAAATGGATGCAAGAGAATTCTGCTCTCTGGTGTAGTGAGGCCGTGGGGGTGGGGGGGGGGGGGAGAATACAACCCAAAAATAGACACAAGAACTGGCCTGATGTACAGCTACTTATGGAATAAATTATTTAAACTAGTGTAAAAAGAGTTTTTATACTTGTTCATTATTACAAACATATTCTACAAGGTCAGTTACTCCCAAGAGGTCATCTTCATCCTCCTCCCCTCCTTCAGCTGTTCCCTCTCCCGAGGGCATGCCTGACTCCCCATCACACGCGCCATTCAGTGCTGGGCTGGGAGTAGCAGTAGTGTCCTTGGCCATTTGGTTCTTCTCACCGGTTCTGCTGATCAGGGTCTGTCCATTGGAGGGGGGCAGTTCCTCCAGGCTACAGTCCAAGGAGCTGGCGTCCTTCTCGGCCTCCTGCAGCTCCTCGTCCTCCTCCTCCTCGTCACTCATCAGCCGGTATGCAGGCTTCTTGCTGCAATCCCGACAGGGTCTGGAGGACAGCCTGCTCACCAGCGCAGGCTGGTCTTCATCCTCCTCATCCTCGATCCGGTTCGGGCGCTTCCGCTGAGGCCGCTCATCATCCTCTTCCTCAGAACTTTTGCTCCCAGAGCTCTCTGGAAATACAAAGATTAATTTCAATTTGGAGATATAAGAGATGGTAGGCACTGAATTTGGAGCAACATACTAAATACTGGAGGACCTCAGTGCATCAGGCAGCATCTGTGGAGAGAAACAGATAGTCAGTGTTTTGGGTCAACACCCTTAATCTGGGTTGTCCATATCTGTCAATGAAGATGAAGGATCTCAACCCGAAATGCCAACCGCCTATTTCATTCCACGGATATTGAATTCTCCTAGGATACTGTGTGTTGAATCATTTGACTCTCTTCTCTGGAAAATGAGGAATGTTTCCACCCGCCAAGTTAAGACGCAGGTTAGAAGGAAACCACCAATTCAAGGTGAAATGTAGACATGGAAAGAAAACTCAAATGATTGCAGATCTTGGAAATCTGAAACCATTGTTTTCTGATGAAGAATCCTGCTTCTCTCTCTCTTTCTGGGTTTATCTAGGACAGAGATTGACCAATTCTTGATTGGATTTCTACATGGAGTGTTGCCACAAGAAAGCAGCGTCCATCATCAAAACCCCCCCCCGCCATCCAGGCCATAAGTTCTTTTCTCTACTACCATCAAGAAGGAGGTACAAGAGTTTTAGGTCCCACACAAACAGATTATAGAAACATAGAAAACGTGCGGCACAATACAGGCCCTTCGGCCCACAATGCTGTGCCAAACATGTCCTTACCTCAGAACTACCTAGGCTTACCCATAGTCCTACATTTTTCTAAGCTCCATGTATCCATCGAGGAGTCTCTTAAAAGACCCTATCATTTCCGCCTCCACCGCCGCCACCGGCAGCCTGTTCCATGCACTCACCACTCTCTGCGTAAAAAACCTACCCCTGGCATCTCCTCTGTATCTAGTTCCAAGCACCTTAAAACTATGCCCTCTTGTGGTAGCCATTTCAGCCCCGGGAAAAAGCCTCTGACTATCCACACGATCAATGCCTCTCATTATCTTGTACACCTCTGTCAGGTAACCTCTCATCCTCTGTTGCTCCAAGGAGAAAAGGCTGCGCTCACTCAACCTATTCTCATAAGGCATGCTCCCCAATCCAGGCAACATCCTTGTAAATCTCCTCTGCACCCTTTCTATGGCTTCCACATCCTTCCTGTAGTGAGGCGACCAGAATTGAGCTCAGTACTCCAAGTGGGGTCTGACCAGGGTCCTATATAGTTGCAACATTACCTCTCGGCTTTAAACTCAATCCCACAATTGATGAAGGCCGATGCACTGTATGCCTTCTTGAACACAGAGTCAACCTGCATAGCACCTTTGAGTGTCCTGTGGACTCGGACCCCAAGATCCCTCTGATTCTCCACACTGTCAAGAGTCTTACCATTAATGCTATATTCTGCCGTCATATTTGACCTACCAAAACGAACCAACTCATACTTATCTGGGTTGAAATCCATCTGCCTCTTCTCAGCCCAGTTTTGCATCCTATCAATGTCCCGCTGTAACCTCTGACAGCCCTCCACACCATCCACAATACCCCCAACCTTTGTGTCATCAGCAAATTTACTAACCCAGCCCTCCACTTCATCATCCAGATCATTTATAAAAATCACAAACAGTAGGGTTCCCAGAACAGATCCCTGAGGCACACCACTGGTGACTAGCCTCCATGCAGAATATGACCCGTCTACAACCACTCTTTGCCTTTTGTGGGCAAGCCAGTTCTGGATCCACAAAGCAATGTCTCCTTGGATCCCATGCCTCCTTACTTTCTCAATAAGCCTCGCATGGGGTACCTTATCAAATGCCTTGCTAAAATCCAAATATACTACACCTACGGCTTTACCTTCATCAATGTGTTTAGTCACACCCTCAAAAAATTCAATCAGGCTCATAATGCGTGGCCTGCCTTTTGACAAAGCCATGTTGACTATTCCTAATCATATTATGCCTCTCCAAATGCTCATAAATCCTCCCTCTCAGGATTTTCTCCATCAATTTACCAACCACTGAAGTAAGACTCAGTGGTCTATAATTTCCTGGGCTACTCCTACTCCCTTTCTTGAATAAGGGAACAACATCCGCAACCCTCCAGTCCTCTGGAACATCTCCCATCCTCATTGATGATGCAAAGATCACTGCCAGAGGCTCAGTAATCTCCTCCCTCGCTTCCCACAGTAGCCTGGGGTATATCCCATCCGGTCCTGATGACTTACCCAACTTGATGCTTTCCAAAAGCTCCAGCAATCCTCTTTAGTATCTACATGCTCAAGCTTTTCAGTCTGCTGCAAGTCATCCCTACAATCTCCAAGATCATTTTCCGTAGTGACTGAAGTAAAGTATTCATTAAGTACCTCTGCCATCTCCTCCAGTTCCATACACACTTTTCCACTGTCACACTTGATTGGTCCTCTTCTCTCATGTCTTATCTTTTTGCTCTTCACATGCTTGTAGAATGCCTTGGCGTTTTCCTTAATCCTGTCCGCCAAGACCTTCTCATGGCCCCTTCTGGCTCTCCTAATTTCATTCTTAAGTTCCTTCCTGCTAGCCTTATAATCTTCTAGATCTCTATCATTACCTAGTTGTTTGAACCTTTCGTAAGCTCTTCTTTTCTTCTTGACTATATTTACAACAGCCTTTGTACACCACGGTTCCTGTACCCTTCCACCCTTTCCGTCTCATTGGAACGTATCTACGCAGAACTCCACGCAAATATCCCCTGAACATTTGCCACATTTCTTCCGTACGTTTCCCTGAGAACATCTGTTTCCAACTTATGCTTCTAAGTTCCTGCCTGATGGCCTCATATTTCTCCTTACTCCAGTTAAACGTTTCATTAACTTGTCTGTTCCTATCCCTCTCCAATGCTATGGTAAAGGAGATAGAATTGTGATCACTATCTCCAAAGTACTCTCCCACTGAGAGACCCAACACCTGACCAGGTTCATTTCCGAATACCAGATCAAGTACAGCCTCTCCTCTTGTAGGCTTATCTACATATTGTGTCAAGAAGCTTTCCTGAACACACCTAACAAACTCCACCCCATCTAAACCCCTCACTCTAGGGAGATGACAATCAATATCCTGGGAAATTAAAATTCAGGACCAGTTGTTACCCTTCAACCACCGTGACATTGAACTGATTCCACAACCTACAGACTCTCTTTCAAGGACTCTACAACTCCTGTCCTCAGTATTATTATTACGATTATCAATTGCACAATTTGCCTTCTCTTACATATTGTTTGTTGATCTTTGTTTATATACAGTTTTTCATAAATGCTATTGTATTTCTTCATTTTCCTGTAAATGCCTGAAGAAAATGAATCTCAAGGTAGCGTATCGGTAATAAAGAATAACTTTACAAATAATAGCTTTGAAAAAAGAACTACTTTGACTTTGTAATAAGTTTGTTACAAGAATTCTTCTGGCCAACAGAGTTTCAGGAAGAATGTGGGAAAATAGTGCTTAAAAGCAAAGTCCATATGTGTGCATACACATACTTGTGCGTATAACAATCCACGCAACTTTGAAGCACAATTTTGACTGCTTACAGTTAATTTTCTCCAATATCATTTCTACTGCAGATGTTCCAGCTATGATTAATGCAGTTCTACATAAATGAGTTTCAAGATCCATCTTGTATCAACTTACCATCACTCATGGTGATGTACAGTCTACGCTTGTGCCCTCTAAGTCTTTCCTTTCGACTCACACTACTTTTCATGGACCTCTCTGACTCAGAATCTTCTCTGTAATTGACCTTTTTGGACTGGTTCCGTTTCGACCGCCTCCTCCTCATGTCCAGCACATCACTGTAACAACTGGAACCATCACTCTCTGCAGAATGAGAGGGGTACTTCAGTAAACCCAAAACAGTAAACAAAACCACGAGAAATCCAGTCATCACACAAATAACTCTCAAACTAATGTTCTTTGAAAGAAACTATATGGTAGCTGTCTTTTTTCTATAATTTTGACATAAATTTACACCTTAGAGGTGACCGGGCTCTCCCTCCCCACTATTTGTGATATTTACCAGCAGCGTTGTGTATGAAGGGCCTGAAGCATTGTCGAGGATCCCTACCACCATCTCACAAGCCTTTTGACCCACTATTGTCAGGAAGGAGGTACAAAAGTATCAGGACTGGGTCTGCCAGTCTGGGTAACAGCTTCTTTCCTCAGGCCATGAGACTAATAAATACTCTGCCACCAGTGAGGTCTTGTCATTAGGACAGCAAGCTGTTTACTGTTTACCTGCGCTGTACACTACATACACTTTGAATTCTATTTTATTAACTTATTGGTGGTAATATTTTGTTTTATATGTTGTGTGTGATATCTGTTGCGTGAGTGCTCTTTGGTCCGGAGGAATGTTGTTTCATTTGGTTGTATGTATATACAGTTAGATGACAATATACTTGAATGTGAACTTGAACTTACTGATGTTACAAGCGTGATTGATATCAAAACTCTTATCATTGGGCAAGAGCTGTAGATCCCACACCACAGGAACAGTTATTACAGGTTAGAAATTTTTTAAATACTGTTTCTCCTAACTTTCCAAATTTATGTTCAATGGATATTTTGGAAAAAATTTAATTTAAATCCTTTTCAGTAAGGTATTATAGCAATTATTTATAATACCATTATGAATATATGTCCTGATGTATCTAATAAAATTAAGACTGATTGGGAAAGAGAACTTAAGATCACTGTACCCATTGAAAAATGGGAAAAAATTCTTCAATTAGTTAATTCATCCTCTATATGTGCTAAACATGCGTTGATACAGTTTAAAGTAGTGCACAGGGCTCATATGTCTAAAGATAAATTATCTCGTTAGGACTCATATACAAATCCCATATGTGATAGACCTCATTCTGAGATAGCTTCTTTAACTCATATGTTTTGGTCATGTCCTTTGTTGAAAAAATATTACTATCTCAACTGTTTTGAATATTGACTTACAACCTCACCCAATTACTGCTATTTTTGGGTTACCAATGATAGAATCAAGTCATTTAACCTCTTCAGCTCGTCAGATGATTGCATTTCTTACATTAATGGCTAGAAGATCCATTTTGCTGAATTGGAAAGAGATTAATCCTCCTACCACATTTCATTGGTTCTCTCAAACTATGCTGTGTTTAAATTTGGAAAAAATTAGAAGTGTTGTTTATGATCCCTCTACTAAATTCGAAAAGACTTGGAGGCCATTTATTCAACATTTTCATATGACATAATTTGACCTTTTTCAAACTTACTTTATTTCTTTGTAATATTGGTTGAGAGGAACAGAGCCGTTGACACTAAGGTTTCCTTTTTTTTAATGATGTTACATAACAGCCCATGTCTTTTTTTTAAGTTTATTTGATTAATACTGTTTAGATTAGTTTTTTTTTGGGGGGGGGGTTACAGTTTTATTTTTTTTCCTTTTTCATGATTTTTTTTAGATATTTTTCATTGTTTTATATTGTTCATCTGTATCCTATATGATTGGGAGTTTTATCATTTAAGTGTCAACTGGCTTTATAATTAACTATGTCAATTATAACAATGTATTCCCAATAACTTTGTACCATTACTATCCTATGTGTATTATTATGAAACTAATAAAAATATTGAAAAAGAAAGAAAGGAACAGTTATTACCCTACAACCATCAGGCTTCTGAACCGACGTGGATAACTTCACTCACCTCAACTGTGAAATGATTCTACAACCTACAGACTCACTTTTAAGGACTCTACAAGTCACGTTCTCAGTATATATTTTTTATTTATACATAATTTGTCTTCTTTTACACATTGATATTTTGTCAGCCTTGGTTTATGTACAGTTTTTCGTAAATTCTATTGTATTTCTTTTCCTGTAAATCCCTGCAAGAAAATGAATCTCAAGATAGTATATGGTAACAAATACGTACTTTGACAATAATTTTATTTTTTGAACTTAAACTGTAATCCTGGTGACCAATCCAAAAATCACACTACTGGTCACATCTTGCCAAGTAAAGCATTGTATGTAGACCATAAGATATAAGAGCATAAGAGCATAATTAGGCCATTCAGCCCATCAAGTCTGCACCGCATTCAATCACGGCTCGTTTATTCCCCCTCTCAATGGCATTCTCTTGCCTTCTCCCTGTAACCTTTGATGCCTGACTAATCAAGAACCAAGAACCTATCGCCCTCTGCTTTAAATATACCAAATGACTTGGCCTCCACAGCCATCTGTGGCAACGAATTCCACAGATACACCACCCTCTGGGTAAAGAAATTCCTTCTCATCTTTCTTCTAAAGGGACTTCCTTCTATACAGTAGGACATTGTAAGAAAAAATGGCTCCGTCCTGCTCACAACTGAAAATTAAAAAATAATTAATTGGCTGTAAAGTGTTTTGAGTTGTCCTAATGTCATGGAGGATGGTATACAAATGCAGCTCTTTTGTTTTAGTCTGGCATTACTTGCTGCCTTTAGGTAAGAGGTAAACTGAAAGGGATGGGGGAAGGAGAGATGAAATCAATGGAATAGCTTTTCACCTTCTTGTTCATCTTCATCCTCATCTTCGTCCTCATCTGAATACCGTTTAACTGCTCTTCCTCTTAACCTTCGACTCCTCCTCATTGGCTCTGTGTATTTCGGATGTCTTCCTCGGCGGGGGGAGTCAAAACCATCTTCGTCATTGGAGGCAAGCTCTGCCTCGCTATCTCGGTCAGAGATTTCAAACTCTTCTTCGCTACTGCATGCAGAAATATTTAAAGGTAAGGTCACTCTCTGTGCCCTAGGTTAAAGACCCATCACAGATTAAAAGAAACTCTATCAAAATTAAGTAATTAAATTCCTACAGTGGATTCTAGTTAATTGGCTCACACTGGAGCAGTACACTTTGGCCCAAGTAAGCGGCTTCCCCAATTAGCCAAAGTTTCATGGAAATACTTAAAAAGGTATAAAAGTGACAAATGACCCTTTAACTCAGTAATAAATTATGTACTTCAATGAAATACAGAGTAAATTAGAACACTACCAATACTTCTATAGCACTATAAAACTGTGTATTAGTTCTTAGTAATTATCGACGGAGGAATCCATCCAGTTTGAGCTTTTGACTGTAAGTGAACAAAATCAGTGCAGTCACCTACTGCAGATTATGGACTATCTTCATTGCCTTCCTGCATGAAGTAATGTTGTAACCCACAATAAACTTCTTGCCACAAAGTGATCAAAAATCACTGCTTTACAACTCGGTGCTTTTCAACCCAAATGGATAACATAATACAAGCACACACAACTGATGCTATTTAAAAACTGCTCACTCTAACAACGGTGTAGTTTCTAACAGCAACATAAGTGCACATGACTGACACTACTTAGAAACCGTTTGGCAGGTCTCCTGTCCCAATTAAGCAGTATAGTGTTTCATAGGAGGAGGAGGTTAGGAGAATCAATGGCACTTAACGGCGATTCCTTTGCTTGCATCTTTGGAAACAGCTCTATTTCCATCTTTAATATCTCTATTTTTCCCTTTCAGGGTTCTTTTGAAGACCCTGACCTGGAGTTACAGGCTGACTACAGTTCTTTGCGGGAATGGGACCCGCTCTCAGGGTTTCACAACTGGCTGTTATTCGGCACACCAACAGCACGGGCTAAGGGCTTCACTCACCTTCGGAGGTCCAAAATTTCTCTGGAGACGGAGTGGGGGGGAGAGATCAGAGGTCGGTGTCCAGGCGGGAGATCGGTGTGTTGTGGGAGATGGAAAATCTAAGACTGTGTGCCCAGAGACCCCAGCTCTTTGGGCACAAAGCTCAGAAGCGACGCAAAGGACTTTTAACATCGTAAACCAGCAAGTTGCTTGTTATGTCTCCCCTATCGCTGTGGAACGGAGACACCTCTTTCTCCCTTATTAAGGAGAGAGAGCGTCTGTGGTATGTCAAATACCATGAACGCGTAGTCTTTGGAGTACTGCAAGCCTGTGTCTTTGCTGTTGCTTTGCTCACGCTTGAGTGCTCGGAGGCAGGTGCCGATGCTTTTTTTTGCCAGTGGGGGGAGAGGAGATCGTTGCTTGCGGCCGCTTACCCACGGAAGGGAGGGGAGCTGTGGGGGACTTTGGGGTTCTAACATTTAACTGTCAGTCATTCTTTGGGGGCACTCCCATGTTTTTCATGGATGGGTGTGAAGAAAAATCATTTCAGGATGTATATTGTATACATTTCTGACATTAAATGTACCTTTGAACCTTTGAAATAAAAAAAGAAAATCCAACTATTTTCTCAATTAGTTTTTATGCAAGAGTTGTCCCAAATAAGCAGCTGCCGTGACTAACTGATGCCCAATTAACTGTGATCACTTTAATAGACCAAACTATTTAATGCAGCTGAGGATACTCAATCTCTGGACTTTCTCGCAGAGTACAAACATCAAGTACTACAGAAAGTGATGAAAAGGACTTCAAAAATTTACCTCAACTTCCAGAGGTAGCATTTTAACCAAACCTAGGAGGGGATGCTTTAATATTTCACCTTTCACTTATTCTGAACTCCTCTTCACTCTCTTCATCTTCAGGTGTACTGTCACTGTCAAGGTCATTCAGTCTTCGCCTTTTCTTGCGTCTACAAGCAGATTCTCGCGATGGTCGCTTATTTTCCTTCGACTCTGCAAGTATAGTGGAGATATCCTTCCCATGGGATTGTCCAGTGATGTTTGCCATGTCCTTTCCTCTTCCAGCACCTGAAGAAAAAAGCATTTTTAAAAAATCAAACCTCTAGGACTGTATATCTAACTCCTAACTCCTGCAGATGTTACCACTATGGTAGGCCATATCTCAAATAATAACGAGTCAGAGGAAGGAAACAGAGAACTCAGTGACAAGGTGTATTGACAATAACCTTTCCCTCAATGTCAGCAAAACAAAAGAGCTGGTCATTGACTTCAGGAAAGGCACATGCTCCTGTCTACATCAATGGTGTTGAGGGTGAGATGGTTGAGAGCTTCAAGTCCAACCACAATGATGTCACGGCCAAGAAAGCACACCAAAGTCTCTACTTCCTCAGAGGGCTAAAGAAATCTGTCATGTTTCTGTCAACTCTTACCAATTCTTATTAATGTATCATAGAAAGCATTCTGTCAAGATGCATAATGGCTTAGTATGGTAATTGCTCTGCATGTGACCATAAGAAACTGCAGAGAATTGTGAACACAGCTCAGCACTTCACAGTAACTAGCTTTCCCTCCATGGACTCTGTCTGCACTTCTTGCTGTCTCTGCAAAGTAGGTAGCGAACAATGACTTCTCTAATGCCCCACCTCCCCCTCATACCCCATCTGTTATTTATCTATATACACACATTCCTTCTCTCTCTCTCCTTCTTCTCCTTCTGTCCCTCTGACTATACCCCTTGCCCATCCTCTGGGTACCCCCCCCCCTTTTCCTTCTCCCTGGGCCTCCTGTCCCATGATCCTCTCATATCCCTTTTGTCAATCACCTGTCCAGCTCTTGGCTCCATTCCTCCCCTTCCTGTCTTCTCCTATCATTTTGGATCTCTCCCTCCCCACCCCACTTTCAAATCTCTTACTAGTTCTTCCTTCAGTTAGTCCTGACGAATGGTCTCGGCCCGAAACATCAATTGTAACTCTTCCTAGAGATGCTGCCTGGCCTGCTGTGTTCACCAGCAACTTTGATGTGTGTTGTTTGAATTTCCAGCATCTGCAGAATTCCTCGTGTTCGCATAATCAAAGACCCAAGCTACCTTGGATATTATCACTTCTACCTCTCAGGCAGGACGTCCAAAAGCCAGAAAGCATATTCCAACAGGGTCAAGAGCAGCTTTTGTTATCAGACTCTTGAATGGACCTCTTGTACCATAAGATGGACTCTTGGCTTCACAACCTACCTGGCCACCCCATTACAGGAAGGATGTGAAGTATTTGGAAAGGGTACAACAGTGGTTTCCCAAATTGCTGCCAAGATTAGAGGTTGGACAAATTTGGGTCTGGAGTGTCAGGTGCTGATAGGAGACCTGACTGAAGTTTATACTACTATGAGGGGCATAAATAGAATAAAGCAGATGTGTGGGACAAACTCTCTTTCGCACAGAGAGTAGTGGTTGTCTGGAACAGACAACCAGTGCTGGTGGTGGAAAAGATATAACAGTGACACTAATGAGCTTTTCAGAAAGACACATGACTACGGAGGGAATGCATGAGAAGAGAGGTGTGAATGTGGAGAGAGAGACGTGAATGTGGAGGGAGAGGGGGAGGGAGACACGTGAATGTGGGGGGAGAGGGGGAGGGGGAGCGGGATGGGGAGGGAGAGGGAGAGGGACACAAATACACAGGGAATGGACAGAGTAGACGAAGAGATTTTGTTTAAATTGGCATTGAGTTTGGAACAGACATTGTGGACCAAAGAACCTTTTACTGTGCTGTATGGATATATGATTGAGCATAAGACATAAGAGCAAAATTAGGACATTCAGCCCATCGAGTCTGCTCGGCCATTCCATCATGGCTGAATTATTAGCCCTCTCAATGCCATTCTCCTGCCTCCCCATAATCTTTGACACCCTGATTAATATCATGCCTCTGAATGAAAGTTTCCAGGAGACTCAAGTAACTGAAAATGCTGGAATCTCGAGCACTAAACAATTTGCTGGAAGATCTCAGTGGCTCACACAGCATCTGTGAGAGGGAAGAAACTGAGTAGAAAGAAAGTGAATGAAAGATCAAGTTGAAGTTTACCATCATCTAACTGCACATATATACAAACAAACATTATTTGGTTGTATATATCTACAGTTAATTGACAACAGATGGGAGGTAGAGAGGAAAAAGGGAAAGAAATGGATAAAAGGTGGTGGGGTGGGGAGTGGGAAGGTTCCTGCAGGGAAGTAAGCAGGAAAACAAAGTGCTACCTGTACTGAATTCAGGTAAGTAAAGGTGAGAATGGGAACCACTAGGGGGAGGGGGCTAGGAAATGACATTTTAAACCAGATTGAGGGTTGGGGGTGGTAGGAACCTGTATATGAAATTTATGGGTGGAGCCAGGAGAAAGTAGGGGAAGACAATGAAGGAAGGCTGGGAAACTAATTTATTTTTGAGATACAGCGCAGAACAAGTCCTTCCAGCCCAATGAGTCACATGACCAGCAACCCTCCTATTTAACCCTAGCCTAACCACAGGACAGTTTACAATGACCAATTATCCTACTAACTGATATGTCTTTAGACTGTGCAAGGTAACTGGAGCACCCGGAGGAAACTCACATGTACGTGGTAAGGTATGTACAAATTTGCTTACAGAGGACACATACCAATCCTCATAGAGGGATCAGAAGTGGAGAGAGTGAGCAGCTTCAAGTACCTGGGTGTCAAGATCTCTGAGGATCTAACCTGGTCCCAACATATTGATGTAGTCATAAAGAAGGCAAGACTTTATTAGGAGCTTGAAGAGATTTGACATGTCAACAAATTCTCTCAAAAACCTCTATAGTTGTACCATGGAGAGCATTCTGACAGGCTGCATCACTGTCTGGTATGGGGTGGCGGGGGGCTACTGCACAGGACTGCAAGAAGCTGCAAAGAATTGTAAATCTAGTCAGCTCCATCTTGGGTACTGGCCCACAAAGTACCCAAGACATCTTCAGGGAGCAGTGTCTCAGAAAGGCAGTGTCCATTATTAAGGACCTCCAGCACCCAGGGCATGCCCTTTTCTCACTGTTACCATCAGGAGGTACAGAAGCCTGAAGACACACACTCAGCGATTCAGGAACAGCTTCTTCCCCTCTGTCATCCGATTCCAAAATGGCTACTGAACCCTTCAACACTACCTCACTTTTTTAATATATAGTATTTCTGTTTTTTGCACATTTTTAAAATCTATTCAATATTTCTTTTAAATTTTATTTTTTCTCTTCTATATTATGTACTGCGCTGAACTACTGCTGCTAAGTTTACAAATTTCATGTCACATGTCAGTGATAATAAACCTGATTCTGATGTCAGAAATGAACTCCAAAGTCTGAGACCCTGAGCTATATAAAAAAGAAAATTAAATTAAATACAAAGTGCAAAAAGAGAGAGAAAAATACTGAGATAGTGTTCATGGATTCATCGTCAATTCAAAAATCTGCTGGCAGAGGGGAAGAAGCTGTTCCTGAATCATTGAATGTGTGTCTTCAGCTTCTTGTACGGTAGTAATGTGAAGAGGGCAGGTCCTGGGTGATAGGGGTCCTAAATGATCGATGCTACCCTTTTCAGGCATCACCCTTTAAAGGTGTCCTGGATGCTGAGGAGGCTAGTGCCAATGATGGAGCTGGCTGAGTTAACAACTTACTGCAGCTTTTTCCGATCCTGTGCCATGGCCCCTCCATACCAATTGGTGATGTAACCAGGTAGAATGCTTTTCAAGATGCACCTATAGAAATTTACTTATGTTTTTAGCGATATACCAATTCCCCTCAAAGTCCTAATGAAATATAGCTCTGTCGTGCCTTCTTTGTAATTTCATCAAGATAAGTCTTCAGAGATATTAACATCCAGGAACTTGGAACTTCTCACCCTTTCCACTTCTGATCCATCGATGAGGACTTATGTGTTTCTTCTTCCTAGAGTCCAAATCAATTCTTTAGTCTTACTGATGTTGAGTGCAAGGTTGTTGCTGTGACATCAATCAACCACCTCATTTATCTCGTCCTGTACACCTCCCCGTCATCATCTGTAATTCTGCCAAGAATAGTTGTGTCATTGGCAAATTTATCAATGGCGATTTGAGTTGTGCCTAGCCACACAATCCTGGGTATAGAGAGAGTCAAGCAGTCAGCTAAGCACACATCCTTGAGGTGCGTCTGTGTTGACTGTCAGCAAGGAGGAGATATAATTTCCGAACTGCAAAGAATATGGTCTCCCAGTGAGGATGATTAATTTGCAAAGGGAGGTACAGATGCCCAGGTTTTGGAGCTTGTTGAGTAGAACTGAGGGCATGATTGTGTTGAACGCTGAGCTGTAATCAATAAATAGCAGCCTAACGTAGGTGATCCAAGGCAGAGTGAAGAGCCACTGAGATTGCATCTGCTGTAGACCTGTTGTGGCGATAGGCAAATTGCAGTGGGTCCTGGTCCTTGCTAGGCATGAGCTGATTTTTGCCATG
This sequence comes from Mobula birostris, assembly GCF_030028105.1. NCBI lineage: Eukaryota > Metazoa > Chordata > Chondrichthyes > Myliobatiformes > Myliobatidae > Mobula > Mobula birostris. The sequence goes on along the minus strand of NC_092376.1, from coordinate 6,934,994 downwards.
ACCAATCTCACAAAGCACTTCATTCACAGTAGATGTGAATGACACTGGGTAACAGCTATTGAGCCATTGGGCACAGGTTTGATTGTCACTCTTTCAAAGCAGGTGGGACCTGCAACAGCATCAATGAGAGACTGAAGATGACCTTGAACATGACACAGGTTTTCAGAGCCTACTAGGTAAACCATCAGGGCCTGACATCTCGCAACAGTTCACTCCTTGAAAGATGTTCTGTAGTTGGCACCTGAGACAGAGATTACAGCGTGTCAGCAGATGCTGCAAGGATTCACACAGGCATAGGTTTATTCTCCCTTTCACAGTGTGCACAAAAGGCATTGAGTTCGTCTGGGAATGAAGCAACAAAGCCATTCATAATGTTAAGTTTTGCTTTGTAAGAAGTAATGGCCTGCAATTCCTGCATCCTGCCAGAGCTGACTTGAATCCATTTCTACCTCTAACCTAAATCAGAATTGTTTTCTAGCACTTAAAATAGCTTTCTGTAGGTCGTACCTCGATCTCCGGTATAGTTCTGGATCTCCGGTCTTGAATGCCACAAACCTAGCCCTCAGCAGACTACAAATCTCCTAGTTCATCCACACCTTTTGGTTTGGGGATGTCCGATATGTTCTTGAAGGCAAACATGCATCCACACAATTCTTGAAGTCGGTGACAACCGTGGCATACTCATTCAGACTCAAAAATGAATCCCTGAATATTGTCCAGTCCATCGACTCAAAGCAGTCCTGTAAGCACTCCTCCACCTCCCCTGACAATACCCTCTGGTCCTCACTACTGATGCTGCAGTCTTTACTCTCTGTCTATACCCTGGGAGTACAAGTATGACCAGGTAATCAGACTTTCCAAAAGTGTTAGCATGGGAATGGCATGTAAGCATTCTTGATAGTGGTATAACAGTGGTCAATTGTTGGTTCCTCTGGTGTCATAGGAGATATGTTGGTAGTAGTTGTTCAGAGATTTCTAATTTCTTCAAGCAGGCCTGGTTGAAGTCTCCCGCAATGATATGTAAGGCATCACAGAGCGCAGTTTTGTGTCTGTTGATTGTTCTGCTCAGCTTCTCCAGTGCCTGCTTGACATTAGCCTGAGGTGTAATGGACACCACCACCAGGATGACGGCGGGTAGCTCCCTTGGCAGGTAAGTGGACATCTGACTGCTTGATGTTCCAGGTTGGGTGAGCAAGACTGAGACAGAACTGCCATGATTGCACAGCATGGTGAGTTGATCATAAGAGCATACCCGACTTCTCTGCCTTTAAGGGACTGAGCTGTCCTGTCTTTGCGGAAAATGCAATTTCCTGGCAGTAGAGAAGGCCATGGGGTGCCACAGTGGTGTACTGGTTAGTGCAATGCTATTATAGCTCAGGGCGTCAAGAGTTTCCTGCATCCTCTGTAAGACAATCCTTCCTGTGTTTCCACTGGCAGCTCCAATTTCTTCCCACAATCCAAAGACATACCAGTTAGTATATTAATTGGTGATTGTAAATTGTCCCATGATTAGGCAAGAGTTAAATTGGTTCGATGCTGGATGGTGCGGTTAGGAGGGCCAGACGGGCCAATTCAGCACTGTATCTTTAAATAAAATAAAGGATGGACAGGTTAGTGTGGGAATAGAATGGGAAGTTGAAATAGCTTATAACTGGGAGTTTGGGGTGATCACTGTGCACTGACCATAAAAGTTTTCTGTCAAACAATCGCCAAATTTGTGCTTGGTCTCACAGATGTTGGGAAGGCCATGTCAAAAGCACTAAATGGGGTCGGCTGGTGGCGCAATGACATCGGCGCTGGACCCAGGAGTGGAGGTTCCCGGGTTCGAAACCAGTCGGGTCCGCTCCCGAGTACGCTTTCCATCCTGCTGGGTTGAGTGTCGAGATCGCAACTCGACCTCGTAAAATTTTTTAAAAAGCGAAAAATACTGCAAAAATGTGCGCGGAGTGGCGTGCCAGTCTCTCTCTCGCTCTGCGCCTTGTAAAAGCCATGAAAAAGACATCATCACGGATGGACGCGCGCGCACACACACACAGACGCGCACACATGCACACGCAGACTCGCACGCACGCAGGCACATGCCAAAAAAAAAGCAGCACCAAATGAAGGAAATAATACTTTTCTTTTTGTGTGGCTTTGGTGACTTTGAATATACTCACACAGAACCCTTCAAGAACAAGATTGGGGGGCGTCACGTGATAGCGTGGAATTGAGACGTGTAAATCCAACTCTCCCGTAAAAAATTAGCAAAGTACCGTTTAAACAAAACAAAGTTAATAAATACTTTCCGAAAACTATTTATAACTTTGCAAGACTACTTTACGATATGCCTCCTAAACTGCAACAGAAGAAGTCTGTTGTTGCGAAGCCGCCGCGAGATGGGAAGAAAAAAGGGCCTACTGCAGCGATGGAGCCTCGGACTCAGGTCAGATCTCTTTTGGAGGAGATGCATTCTATCTCCACCGGAGAACAGGGAGCAATGGCGGCTGTAGCGGTCTCTCGGAAGAAGGTGCCGGAAATGCGCATGCGCAAATCCATACAACTCAAACTACAAGAACCGACAGCCACTGCAACTGAAAGTGACTCAGAGTCAGAATCGGATACCGCAGAGAATACAGATGAAGAAGAGGAGGAAGAACTGGAAGGGATTGGAACTAAAGGAGATGATGGAAACATAAGAGAGGCTTTATTGCAATTAACAGCTGAAGTAAGAAAAGTAAGAGCAGAGCTTAGAGACATGAAGATGTGCTATAATAAAGCTATGAAAAGACAGGATAAAATGGATAAGAAGCTTCAGGAGATGGAAAGAACAATGGAGCATATTAATGATAGAGTGGAAAAAACAGAAAATGATTTGCTTGTCTGGAACACGGAAAGAAATCGATTCTTGGAGGAAGTGGACATGTGGAAAATTTTAGTAGACGTAATAATATTAAAATTGTTGGTCTTAAAGAAGGTATGGAGGGAGGAAATCCAATAAAATTTTTTCAAAGATGGATCCCAGAAGTTTTGCAAATGAAAGAGGAGGACCGATTAATTGAAATTGAGCGGGCACATAGAGCTCTAAGACCAAAACCACAAGATGACCAACATTCACGAGCAATTTTAATAAAATTCTTAAGATTTCAAGACAAGGAAAGGATTCTACAGGCAGCTGCCCAAGCTGCCAAGAATAGAAAAGGGCCATTGATGATTCAAGGGAACAAAATTTTTTTCTATCCTGACATAAGTTATGAACTTTTGAAGAGAAGGAAGGAATTTAATCCAGTGAAAAAAATCCTGTGGGATCACGGTTATCATTTTATATTGCGTTACCCTGCAACCTTGAAGATTTTTTTGACTGGTGGAGAAAAAAGATTTTTTGATGATTACCGGAAAGTGGAGCAGTTTGTGCAAGACTCTCTGAATATTCACCAGGTACAAGAACAAAACCAGGGGAGCGAGATGGATTGAAGTAGAAGACTGGGTCAAAGAATGGACTTGTTGGATTTTTGAAGGCGGATGAATATATAAATATATTACTAATTATATGAGGGAGGGGAAGTAAGGTTAAAATTTGAGGAATACTGGTTGGGGATAGTAACATTAATTTTTTTTATATATATATATATAATTTTTTTGTTGCGGGGGAGCTGGAAGAAGCACTGTTCAATTGCTACGCTAATCATGTGTGCAAGCGTGGCTCTAGCCACGACCCGCAAAATGGAGTAGGGTAGTGTTGTGTATCCTTTCATTCACAACATTAGTGGGGGGGTATTTTGTTTTTTCTTTTTTTATATCTCATCTATCTCTTTTTTTCTCTTTTTGCTTGGATGATTGGGGGGGGAACGCATAGCAACATGGTGAAGTTCAAAGAGATTCCCCAAGGAACTATGAGAGTTGAGAAGTTAAGTAATGTTTTAGATTGGAGTAACTTTGTTAAAAATAATGACTAATTTATTGAATTTTTTGAGTTTTAATGTTAATGGGCTTAATGGACTAGTGAAAAGAAAAAGAATCTTAACACATATTAAGAAAATGAAGATAGATTCAGCCTTTTTACAGGAAACACATTTAACAGAAACAGAATATCAGAAATTAAAGAGAGATTGGGTGGGTAGTGTTGTAGCGGGGAGTAGCAATTTTTAAGTCAAAACAAGAATGGGAAACAGATCTGAATATTAATATTGATGAAACAAATTGGTCAAGACTGTGCCTTGACAGTATGACAAACACAATAAATGTTCGACTTAGATTAGTATAATATAACTTCTTACACCAATTATATATTACACCACAAAAAATAAATTACTTATAATTTAAGAGATAAATATGTAACATTTTTGAATATTTGGCGCCCTTATTTACAAAAGATAGGATGGCATATTTAAGTGCTCCGATAAAGATCTTGGTCCCTTGGGGAAAGTAACGAATAAGTATACCAATTTTATTTTGAATTCCATGGAACATGTGGAAACCTTCCAATACCTAGGCGGCTCTCTTTTTTTTTCTTTTTTTCTTTTTAGGTAGGACTTTATTTTGGGGGGGGGGAGGGTTAAGGGGAGGGGGGAGGGTAGATACTATCTTTTCATGTATTTTTGAAAACTCAATAAAAATTATATTAAAAAAAAACAAGATTTACAGATTCACAATGACTTGAGTAATAGAACACAGAACATAAAAATCTACAGTACATTACAGGACCTTCGGCCCACAATGTTGTGCCGACCATGTAACCTACTCTAAAAACTGCCTAGGATTTCCCTACCACATAGCCCTCTATTTTTCTAAGCTCCATGTACCTATAAGTGTCTTTTAAAAGACCCTATTGTATCCGCCTCTACCACCGTCGCTGCCAGTGCATTCCACGTACCTACCACTCTCTGTGTGAAAACCTCACCTCTGACAACCCCCTTCTACCTAATTCCAAGCACCTTAGAACTATGCCCCTCATGTTGGCCATTTCAGCCCTGGGAGAAAGCCTCTGGTTATCTGCATAATCAATGCCTTTCATCATCTGGTACACTTCTATCAGGTCACTTCTCATCCTCTGCCACTCCAAGGAGAAAAGGCCCAGTTCACTCAACCTATTCTCATAAGGCATGCTCTCCAATCCAGGCAACATCCTTGTAAATCTCCTCTGCACTCTCTCTATAGTATCCACATCCTTCCTGTAGTGAGATGATCACAGTACTCCAAATGGGGTTTAACTAAGGTCTGATATAGCTTTAACATGACCTCATGGCTTTGAACTCAATCCCATGGTCGATGAAGACCATCATACCATATGCCTTCTTAACAACACTGTCAACCTGTGCAGCGGCTTTGAGCATCCTATGGACACGAACCCCAAGATCTCGCTGGTCCTTCACACTGCCAAGTGTTTTACTATTATTATATTCTGTCTTCAAATTTGACCTACCAAAATGAACTACTTCACACTTATCTGAGTTGAACTCCATCTGCCACTTCTCTGCCCAGATCTGCACCCTATCAATATCCTACTGTAACCTCTGACAACCTTCCAGACTAACCACAACACCCCCAACTCTTGTGTCATCAGCAAACTTACTCACCCACCTTTCTACTTCCTCATCCAGGTAAATTATAAAAATCAAGGAAGGATCCCAGAACAGATCCCTGTGGAACACCACTGGTCACTGTCCCCCATGCAGAATATGAACCATCCACAACCACCCTTTGCCTTCTGTGGGCAAGTCAATTCTGGATCCACAAAGCAAGGTCTCCGCAGATCCCATCCCTCCTTACTTTCTGAATGAGCCTGGCAAGGGGAACTTTATCAAATGCCTTACTGAAAGCCATATACACTACATCCACTGCTCTACCTTCATCAATGTGTTTTGTTGCATCCTCAAAGAATTCAATCAGGCTGGTAAAGCATGACCTGCCCTTTACAAAGCCATACTGACTATCCCTTATCAGATTATGTCTCTCCAAATGCTCACAAATCCTGCCTTCAGGATCTTCTCAAACAACTTGCCCACCACTGAAGTAAGAATTATTTTTTTTCAGTTAGTTGTAAATATCTGAACCTTATCCTGAAACCATGACTACTAGTTCCAAACTGCCCAGTTAAACAAAGTTTCTCAGCATCTAGTCTGCCAAATTGCTTTCAGAATATTTTATGCTTCATGTCTTTCTTCTGAACTCTGGTGAACATGGACCCTTCTACTCAATATCTGCTCTTTAGGAAGTACTCTTTATGCCTGCAATCAATCTAATGCATCAACATTACAACACTTCAAAGGTATATGCAACACTCCTGCCCCCAGACATTTTCTTTCTCTCCCCTCCCATTGGGCAGAAGGTCCAAAAGCCTAAAAGCATGTATCACCAGGCTTGAGGACAGTTTAATTCTGCTGTTATGAGATATAGGATCAGAATTAGCCCATTCAGCCCATCAAGTCTGCTCCAGCATTCCATCATGGCTGGTTTATTATCCCTCTCAACTACATTCTTCTTCCCTCCCCCTGTAACCTTTGACACCCTCACATTATTCAAGAACCTATCAACCTCTGCCTTAAGTACACTTGGCTTCCACAGCTGTCGGTGGCAAAGAATTCCATAGATTCCCCACCCTCTGGCTAAAGAAATCCCTCCTCATCTCTGTTCTGAAGGAATGTCCTTCTATCCTGAGGCTGTGTCCTCTAGGCCTAGACTCCCATACTGTAGGAAACATCCTCCACGTCCACTTGAGCGATGCCTTTCAATGTTCGATAGGTTTCAATGATATTCCCCGCCTCCCCCTCCCTCCACCCCTCATTTTAAACTCCAGCAAATACAGGCTCAGAACCATCACATGCTCCTCATATGTTTCAATCCTGGGATCATCCTAATGAGCCTCCTTTGGACACTCTCCAATGCCAGCAGATTCTTTCTTAGATAATGGCCCAAGACTGCTCACTTAAGACTACTGAACGATTCCCTGGTACAATAAGATGAACTCTTGACTTAGTGAACTCTTCACGGCCTTGCGCCTTACTGTCTGCCTGCACTGTACTTTCTCTGTGACTGTAACACATTATCCAGCATTCTGATATGTTTTCCTTTGTACTACTTTAATGAACTCACTGCTGCAATGAAATAATCTGTGTGGATTTTCAAGATTTATAGATTAGCATTATTTGTCACACGTACATCGAAACATACAGTGAAACGCGTTGTTTGCATCAAATCAAATCAGCAACGATTGTGCTGGGCATCCTGCAACTGTCTCCACCCTTCCAGCACCAGCATAGCACGCCCACAACCCACTACATCTAATGGCAAGCAAAATAAAGTAATTGACTATACATGAGACAACAATAAGCCAATTACCAATTCTTTTTATGTTTCTCCAAACCTCTTGCTGTAAATGCCAAAGTGGCATTTCCCTTCAAAATTGCCGGCAGAGTAACTTTAAATGGGGGTGGGGAGAATACTTTTTCTTAAAAAAAGTGAACTCAGTTCTGACCTTTGCCCTCTGCCTCCTGTATGTCTTCATGTATTGCTTCATCGATTGCATCATCAAACTCATCAAACCTGCATAAGAAAGATTCACATTAATGCCTTAATGTCTTAAGCTACTCATAAATTGACAGCTTCACACATCAATATTTCAGATTGAGAAAGCAAATGACCGCTAAACTGGAAAACCACAGACTATCAGACACCATGCACTCATTAAAAAAATCACTTTTAAAAAGTCCCCATAAAGTCAATGTTCCAGGTAATGTTCCAGCTATATAAGACCTTGGTCAGAGCTCACTTGGAGTACTGTGTTCAGTTCTAGCCACCTCACTACAAGAGGGATGTGGATACTATAGGGAGAGTGCAGAGGAGATTTACAAGGATGTTGCCTGGATTGGAGAGCAAGCCTTATGAGAATAGGTTGAGTAAACTTGGCCTTTTCTCCTTGGAGTGACGGAAGATGAGAGGTGACCTAATAGAGGTGTATAAGATGATGAGAGGCATTAATCATGTGGATAGTCAGAGGACTTTTCCCAGGGCTGAAAAGGCTAACATGAGGGGCATAGCTCTACGGTGCTTGGAAGTAGTTACAGAGAAGATGTCAGGGGCAAGTTTTTCCACACAGAGTGTGGTGGATGCATGGAATGCACTGCTAGCGGTGGCAGTGGAGGTGGAAACAGTAGGATCTTTTAAGAGACAGTTAGATAGGTACATGGAGCTTAGAAAAATAGAGGGCTATGCGGTAGGATAATTCTAGGCTGTTTATAGAGTAGGGTACATGGTCGGCACAACATTGTGGGTCGAAGGGCCTGTAATGTGCTGTAGATTTCTATGTTCTATGCTCTAAAGTCACACTTTAAGAGGAAAAGACTAGTTGATTTTCTGAGTTATTGGGAAAGGTTGAACAGGTTAGGACTTTATTCCCTGGAACGCAGGAGAATGAGGGGAGATTTGATAGGAAGTATACCAAATTATGAGGGGTGTAGATAGGGTAAATATAAGCAGGCTTTTTCCACTAAGATCAGGTGAGACTAGATCTAGAGGTTATGGGTGAAAGATGAATTACTTAAGGGGAACCTGAGGGGAAATTTCTTCTGAGGATGGTGAGAGTGTGGAAGTGGTGGATGAGGGACTGATTGCAACATTTAAGAGAAGATTGGATAAGTAACACACACAACAGTTAACATCTTGGGCTGAGACCCTTCATCAGGACTGGAAAGCTTGAACAGGTACATGGATGGGAGTGGTATGAAGGGCGATGGTCCATGTGCAGGTCAATGTGACTATGTGGAATGACAGTTCAGAATGAACTGGATGGGTCAAATGGCACATTTTTGTCTGTAGCACTCTATTATTCCAGACTAAACTGGTGATATGGTAGTCTTTGATTGTAAAAATGAATTGCTTGTCTAATCACCTTAATCAAATATTCTTAACTGCCTTAATTCACTAAAGGGAGCAAGCTTCTCAGTGCACTGTATTTAATGTATTGACTCAGGGGCCAGGCAGATCACTACAATGGGAAAACTTCAAGCAGAGATTTTCCTATCACCACTTTCCACAGTGAAATATCCCACGGGGCTCACAGCAACATTATCTCTCAGTAACAAAAAACAAAAATGACGAAGGAAGTTGATGGTGGCTAAAGCCTGATTTATACTCCTGCGTACGGGCTACGCTGTAGGTCTTGTGTAGCCTTACACCGTAGCGAGCATGCATAGTTGTGTCTGCGTTGCTCTGCAATTCACCACCAAAACACTAGTTGGCGGTGGGGTTTCTATGCCACTGTGTTGAGTTTCTTCGTGAGAGACGTGGGCGAGGAAATGCATTTCAAATATTCTCGGATGTTGGTTGGTAGGATTTGATGATTTGGTTCATCGTCTCCAACCATTTATTTCGCATCAGTGTACAGTCATGGCGGAGAGAAGCAACTGGAAATGCGTAGGGGGAAATGCAATGCTACCAAGCGGACCAATCACAGTTGTTGCAGTCTGCATCGCTACGACGCGAGTTACTTATTTGGGGAGGTGCACGTCACCCTACGGCGTAGGGTACACGATACCTACGGCGTACATTTGACGCAGAAGTATAAATTAGGCTTAAGAAGGCGTAACATGTGTGTTGGCCGTTATTAACCTGGATTAGAGAGCAGTCTTATGAGGATGAGTGAGGATGAACGAGGGTGAGAGGAGATGTCATAGACTTGATTGTGGATAGCCAGAAACCTTTCTCAGGGCAAAAACGGCTAACATTGGGGGGGGGGGGGGGCGCGGGGAGCAGAATTCAAAGGTGATCGTAGGAAAGTATAGGGGATGTCAGAACTAAGTTGTTTTACATAGAAAATGGCGAGTGCATGGAATATCCTGCAAGGGGTATCCAAATACATTAGGGAGCTTTAAGAAACTCTTAAATGGGCACATGAATGATATAAAAATTGAGGGCTATGTAGGAGAGAAGAGCTAAATTGATCATATAATAAGTTAAAAGGTCAGTACAACATTGTGGGACAAAGGTCTGTAGAGTGCTGTACTACTCAATGTTCTATGAGTCCCCTTCCAAATGAATTCTCCAGAACTTTGACTTCAGTTAATTGACACAGGTTGGGGATCATTCATCTTTATTTACAATAACCATGGTACCCAGTAGAGTTCCCAATGGAGTAAGAGAGAGGTGGCCATATGCTCTTTCAAGCAACAGATGTTAAATACCATTTGCACAAGCAGAGAAAACCATACCTGTAATTGATGGATCTCCGTGTTCTCCCTGATCGCCTTTCCAAGGATTTGAAGTCTTTAATTTCTGGCTCTTCTGGTACTAAATCCTGAGAAGAGTAAAAGCATTAGGCAGAGGTGAGCCTTATGTCAGAAACCCAGGACATAACCAGCATAGAAATTCATTACACAGCTCATGAGATTTATAGTTCTTGTCAGTGTGGTACTGCTGCATCTTCCTCTATTGCACAGACATTAATCAGACACTTGTTTTTTGGAGCTTTCCTTCTTTCCTTTTTTTAATTTTTAAAATTTATTTAGAGATACAACGTAGAATAGCCCCTTCCGGCTGAATAGGCTGAACAGCCCAGCAATCCACCTATTTAACCCTAGCCTAATCACAGGACAATTTACTATGACCAATTAACCTACTAACCAGTACATTTTGGGAGGAAACCCACATACTCATGGGAAGAATGTACAAATATTTGCAGACAGCGTTGAAACTGAACTCTGATGCTTCGAGCTGTTACCACTATGCTACCATAGTGCCCTTCACCTCTCTCCCCAACCTGTTTCATCCCCACTCCATCAAGCAATCCAGATAATGGGCATCAACCCCTGCAAATGGGCATACCCCTGTAAACCTGAAACCTGCCCAGACCACATGTAGAACAATAATACACAGGCCCTTCGACCCTAGATGTTTGACTGACCTTATAGATTAGGGATTCCCAAACTTTTTTATGACATGGACCGCTACCATTAACCAAGGGGCTGGTGGACTCCATGTTGGGATCCCCTGTTTTAGAGTCATAGAGCACATAGCACAGAAACAGGCCTTTTTGCCCATCCAGTCTGTGCTAAACTGTTATTCTGCGTAGTCCCATTTAACCTGCTCTAAGATCAATCTAACTTTCCCCTCCCACACAGCCTCAATTTTCCTTTCATCCACGTGCCTATCTAAAAGTCTCTTAAAGGTCCCTAATGTATCTGCCCCAGCACTACTCCCGGCAGTGTGTTCCACACATTCACATCTCTGTAGTAAATAACCTACTTCTGACATCCCTCCTGTACTTCCCTCCAATCACTTTAAAGTTATGTCCTCTTGTATTAGCCATTTTTACCCTGAGAGAAAGGTCCTGGCTGTCCACAACAAAGGTCTTGATGGTCACTCAGGGAATGAAGATAACTGGGGAAATTGGGTTGAGAATTTGCTGTTAGCTTTTGGAATGAGGATGAGGGAACAGTCTTGGAGACTGCTTCCTCATTCCTTTGTACCTAATTACCTTCAAATTATAGATGCACCTTTGAAAATGTGACCTTTGTCCAGAGAAGACATTTATCTTCCCAGATGTACACCACAGGGATGAGAATCAGAATCAGATTTATTATCACTGCCTAATATAATGTAAAAATTGTTGTTTTGCAGCAGCAGTACAATGCAATACATAAAAAATTGCTGTAAGTCACAATAAAAAATATGTACACAAAATAAATAAATCAGTGCAAAAAGAGAACAAGAAGTGAGGTGCTGACCATCAACCACCTATTTACACAAAAGATTCTTCTTTTTAATCTTTTTATTAGTTTTCAAGTTCATAAACATAATAACAATAGTGATACAAAGAGATTGGAATTACGTTATTGGTAATAAACATATACAAGAGAAACTAGAAATAGTACAAGTGTAATAGACTTCCAAACTCTCGATATAATTAATCATGAAGAAAAAAGATATAAAAAGAAAAGGATATCACAAAGAAAAAACCCCAAAAAATAAAAAAAGCTAAGAAAAAAGAACTAAATTACTAGACCCAAAAAAAACCAAACAGAACAAAACAAGGCTGAACCAATATATTAGATCGAATACATTCATTAATGTCGTCAACTCTGCTCCCCTATTCATATATTCTAAGTTAATAAAAAGCATTCAGAAAAGGTCAAACTACATCATATGAAAATGTTGAATAAAGGCTTCCAAGTCTCTTCAAATTTAACCGAAGGATCAAAAATGACACTTACCTTTTTCTAAATTTAAACATGATATAGTTTCGGAAAACCATTGAAATGTAGTAGGGGGATTGGTCTCTTTCCAATTCAATAAAATGCATCTTCTGGCCATTAATGTAACAAATGCAATCATCTGACAGGCTGAAGAGGATAAAAATCTATGTTCTACCATCGGCAAACCAAAAATTGCCGTAATAGGATGGGGTTGAAATAATATCAAAAATATCTTTCCAAATTTTTTCCAAGAGAGGGCAGGACCAGAACATATGAGTCAAAGAAGCCACCTCAGAGTGACATCTGTCACAAATAGGATTTTCATGGGAGTAAAAACAAGCTAGATTATCTTTAGACCTGTGGGCCCTATGCACTACCTTAAATTGTATCAATGTATGTTTAGCACATATACAGGAAGAGCTAACTAACTGAAAAATTTTATCCCATTTCTCTACAGGTAAGTGAAGTTGAAGTTCCCTTTCCCATTCATTTTTAATTTTATCAGATATACCTGGCTGTATTTTAATAATTATATCCTAAATAGTTGCTATTAATCCCTTCTGATAAGGATTTAAACTTAAATTTTTTTCCGTGGTATCAGTTGAGTATGAAATTAGAAAGATAGGCAGCGTGGTATTTAAAAAGTTTCTTATTTGTAAATATCTTTTTAAAAATGGGATCTGGGCAAGTTATATTTATTAGACAACAGGTTTTCAAAAATAAATCACAGAAACATGTTATACCCTTCATTTTCCATATCAAAAAGGCTTGATCCATAACAGAGGCTTGGGAAAAAAATCAGATATATTAGGGCTTGATAATATAAATTTGTTCAAACCAAAAAAATTACAAAATTGGAACCATATTCATAATGTGTATTTAATTATTGGATTAACCAATTGTTTATTCAATTTAGAAAACACAAAGGGAAGTGAAGTTCCTAAAATAGAAACCACTGAAAACACTTGTACAGAGTAACCTTCAAGGCTACACAAAAGATTCTGCAGATGAAACCAGAGCAACACATTCTCAGCAACCTCCCCCCACCACCACCCCTCCAATTCTATGCCTCACTCCCTGGTGCCAGGGTCAGAGACGCCTTGGATCAGGTCCACAGCATTCTAAAAAGGGCGGGGGGGGGTGAACAGGCAGAAATCATGGTACATATTGGTACCAATGATATAGGTGGGAAAAAGGAGGAGGTTCTGAAAACAGATTATTAGCAGGACTTCCAGGGTAGCAGTCTCTAGATTGCTGCCTGTGTGACATGCCAGTAAGGGTAAGAATAGGATGATTTGGCAAATGAATGCATGACTGAGAAGTTGGTGAAGGGAGCAGAGTTTCAGGTTTCTGGATAATTGTGATCTCTTCAGGGGAAGTATTGACCTATATAAAAAGGACAGATTACACCTGAACCCAAGGGGGACAAATATCCTTGTGACATGTTTGCTAGAGCTGTTAGGGAGGATTTAAACTACTATGGCAGGGGATGGGAACCAGAATGATAGGGCTAAGGATGAGACAGTTGGTGTAAAAGTAGGTACAGTGTGTAATGTGACTGCGAGGAAGGGCAGGCAGATGAAAAGGTAAATTTGCAGTCAGTGGGATGTGTTGAAGTGTAACATTGGGGCAAAATCAAAAAGGGTGATGAATACAGGACTGAATGTGTTATATTTCAACGGTACACAGAATAAGATAGATGATCTTGCAGCACAATTAGAAATTGGCAAGTATATCATTGTGGGCATCACTGAGTCGGGGCTGAAAGATCACAGTTGGGAGATGAACATCCAAGGATACACATTGCATCAAAAGGACAGGCAGGTAGGTGGGGTGGCTCTTTTGATAAAAAATTAAATCAAATCCTTAAAAAGAGGCAAAATCAGATGAGAAGGTGTAAAATCCTTGTGAGCAGAGTTTAGAAACTACAAGGGTAAAAAGGCCTTATACCCAGGCCTCTGAACAATAGTCAGGATGTGGGATACAAATTGCAATGAGAAATAGAAAAGGCATGTAAAAAGGGCAATGTTACGATAGTGATGAAGGATTTCAACATGTAGGTAGATTAAGAAAATCAGGCTGGTGCTGGATCCCAAGAGAGGGAATTTAAAGGATGGCCTACTCCTGCACCTATTGTCTATAAATATACGAAGAGCATTTGATAGCTCTGGGCCTGTACTAGATGGAGTTTAGAAAAATGAGGAGGCATCTCTTTGAAACTTAATGAATATTGAAAGGTCTGGATTGAGTGGATAGGGAGAGGATGTTTCCTATACTGGGTGAGACTAGGACCAGATGGCACTGCCTCAGAATAGAGAAACATTCATTTAGAACAGAGATGAGAAGAAATTTCTATAGTCAAGGGTAGTGAATCTGTGGAATTCCTGGCCACAGATGGCTGTGGAGGCCAAGTTATTGTGTATATTTAAAGTGGAGGTTCATAGGTTCTCAATTAGTCAGGGCTTCAAAGGCTACAGGGAGAAAGCAGGAGAATAGGATAGAGAGGGGTGATAAATCACCCATGATGGAATGGCAGAGCAGACTCGATGAGCTAATTGGCCTAGTTCTGCTCCTATGTCTTATGGCCTTATTTACAACAACCACTTAATTTCCCAACCCGTGTGAGGGAACTGGATCACCAAGGGACCCACTCTTTCACAGTGAGAACGTGCAAACTCCACACAGACAGGACCAGAAGTCAGAGTTGAACGTGGGTCTTTGGTACAGTAAGACGGTGGTTCCAACAGCTGTTTTAGTGTGGAGATTCTTTTGATTTAAAAGTACCTGTTTCTCTGGAAACTGCTAGTATTTTTGATAGAGTAGCACTACACCTTTCACCTAACCATTTGGAACATGGGGAGAGAAATATACCAGTCAGCCTCAAGAAGAGTGCCTTATCTCTGCATGGAGGGTAGGTCAGAATCCCACCAATCAACCCTCTCTTTCAGATAATATCTCACTATTTGTCCACCTTCAGCAGATTTTAAATATTTTCAGACAAAAAGATTTAAAATTGTGAAACTTCAGATTTGGAGTAGTGTGTGCAGTTCTGGTTATCGCATTACAGGAAAGATCAGAAGCTTTGGAGAGGATGAAGTAGTAGTCTCCAGGTTAGATAATCTTGCAATGCCAGAAACTGAAGGTAGAAACTGAGAGTGTTGTTGAACTGCACGGTATCATAGCAGCTAGTGCAATGCTTTACAGCATCCAGCTGTAAGATCGGCTTTGATTACTGCCGCTGTCTATAAGGAGTTTGTATACTTTCCCTGTGACTCAATGGGTTTCCTCAGGGTGCTCCAGTTTCCTCCCACATTAAAGACATACAGTTTGAGTTAGAAAGTTGTAGGCATGCTTTGTTGGCGCCAGAAGTACGGTGACACTTGCAGGTTGCTTGGCGCAATCTTTGATTTTATGCAAAACGATGCATTTCACTGTATATTTTGATGTACATGTGACAAATAAAGTTAACCTCTTTGGGCGCCATAGTAGCATAGCGGTTAGCACAACAGCTTAGGCTGTCAGAATTCAATTATGACACCATCTTTAAGACTAAATCTTCCCTGTGAAAAGCATGTGTTTTCTCTTGGTGCTCTGGTTTCCACCCACAGTCTAAAGACATACTGGGTTGGTTGAGTGGTCATTGTAAATTGTGCCATGATTAGATAGGGATTGTTGGGGGTTGCTGGAATTGTGGGGCTCAAAGGGCCGGAAGGGCCTACTCCACACTGTATCTCTGAATAAAACAAAAGGAATAAATCAAATAGAGATTTATAAAATTATGAGAGCTAATAGATGGTATTTGACATTCTTCTCCTGATACAAATGTGAAATACTAGAGGGCACAGTATAGAAATGTCAAATACTAGAGGGCACAGGATAGAAATGTCAAATACTAGAGGGCACAGTATAGAAATGTCAAATACTAGAGGGCACAGGGTAGAAATGTCAAATACTCGAGGACACAAGATACAAGTGTCAAATACTCGAGGACACGGGGTAGAAATGTCAAATACTCGAGGACACGGGGTAGAAATGTCAAATACTCGTGAACACGGGATAGAAATGTCAAATACTGGAGGACATGGGATAGAAATGTCAAATACTAAAGGGCATGGGGCAGAAATGTCAAATACTCGAGGACACGGCTTTGAAATTAGAGGGAGGAATTTTAAAGATGATGTACAGGCTATTAAGGGTGGTGGTACTGGAATCCGATGTGACAGTGAAGTTTAAGAGGCATTTAGACAGACACATGAACATGCAGGGAATGGGGGGATATCGCTCACGTGCAGGCAGATAGGATTAGTTCAATCTGGCATCATGGTCAGCACAGACATCGCAGGCAGAAGGGTCTGTTCCTGTGCTACGTTCTTTGATTCTGAAAGTAAATGCGATAAACACACAAGCCTTTTCCTAAATCCAAAGTCTTTCTTTCATTTTGAAAATAACCCCAGGTGTTAGCCTTTAATGTTCACACCTTCACATAATAAAAATGCACTTACTTTTGGGGTGATGATATTTTCAACATTTATTCCCACAAACGCCAACCTCTCTTTCCTGGAAGGTAAAGTGTATCAATATTACCATTCTTTTCAATCAGAAACCTGTTCAAATCAATTAAGAAAACACTAAATTACTAAAGACAATACCAAGCTTAAAAGAATTTAAAAGGATGGTATATTTAGCATCTGTGAAGCTCTACAGTTTCACTGCAGTAACTGCCAACATTTTATTCTGAAGGCTCAGCGTTACTTGCTCACTTAGTGGCTCAAAATGATGGAGGAACTCAGCAAGTCAGACAGCATTTAAGGAAATTAATAGTTGATGTTTTGGGCCGAGTCTCAGTCCTGATGAAGGATCTTGGCCCGATTAAATGAAATTCCCGACTACCCTCCATCAGACAATATTGCCCATCTCCAGAGGCCATCAGCGGTATTGAACACGACATAAGGACACTATTGCAACAAGGGGTTCTGCGGCTAACTCAGAGCCCTTGCAATATGCCGATATTACCCGTCCCCAAGCCAGGGAGACTGGAGTGGCAGCTTGTTCAGGATTTGTGGACTGTAAATCAGACAGTGCAGCCCATTTCATCTAGGCTTCCAGACTCGAATGTGATACTGGCCTCCATCCCTTCAGATTCCTGATGGTATAAGGTGATTGATTTGTGCTTTACCTGTTTCTCAATACCACTGCATGAGGACAGTCAGCATCTGTTTGCTTTTACATATAATGGACACCAATATACATGAACAAGATTACTGCAGGGCTATACAGAAAGCCCAGCTGTCTATGCAGCCGTTGTACAGGATGATCTAGCAAACTTACTACTGCCCGGAGGCAGCATAATTTTACAATATGAAGACGATTTATTGTTGGCCTCACAGATACTGACTGATTGTAGAGAAGACTCCGTGACATTGTTGAATCATTTGGCTGTCAAAGGACATAGAGCCACCCTGTCAAAATTACAACTCTGCCAGCCTACAGTAACGTATCTGGAGTATGTGCTGCACAAAGGAACCCACTGATTAGAGCTGGAGTGTGTGACTGCCATTGTGCAGGTTCCTAGACCTGTTACCAAGAAACAGATGATGGCTTTCCTGGAAATGACAAATTATTGCAGACATTGGGTACCTAAATACTGAATCTATGACGCTGCCCTATGAGTCGCAGTAACCCAGGATGCATGTTTTTTTTTAATTTAGTGCAATCATGAACAATAGCCAGATCAGAAATGATGATCAAGTCAACTAGTTCCCAAAGAGAACTCTGATAGGCCAATCAGATGGTTTACTGCTGCTCAGCGATATCTGATACAATACAATGGACTGAGGACATGAAGCAGGCTTACGAGGCTCCCGTTTTGGGATTGCCTGACTACAGAAAGCTGTTCCAGCTGTATGTGAATGAAAAGGAGGGTTTCACAAGTACAGTGTTAACCCTAGAACATGGTGGCTTATGAAGACCAGTGGCGTATTATTCAACCCTATTGCTCCAGTGGTTAGAGGAATACCAGAATGTTTAAGGGCGGTGGCACTGACATTAGTAATGGTCAAAAAGGCTGCACAGTTAATACTAGATCATGCCTGCACTGTAATGATAGCTCAAGCTGTAATGTTGCTCCTCAACTGAGCTGCTACATAACATTTCACCACCGCCGGCCATACGGGATACGAGGTTATGTTACTTAACAAGTCGAGTTTAATTTCTAAAAGAGCACTCACACTCAACCCGGCTATGCTGGTCCCTATGACAGAGTCCTCAGAGCCCCATAACTGTGTAAAAGTAGTAGGGCCTGTTACATTACCATTGTATCCCTTGATAACCCAGATTTAATAGTCATTACGGACGGCTCCTCTTGCAAGCCTAATGACCACACCATACTGGCAGCCTATGCAATAGTGACTCCCTTTGATACTTTAGAGGTAGGAACCCTTCCCCAAGGGACATCTTCTCAGGTAGCTGATCTTTTTGATCTAACATGAGCCTGCATTTTAACCGAAGGTTACACAGTGAACATCTATACCGACTCCGGGTATGCCTTCGGGATGGTACATGATTTTGGGTCACTTTGGCAACATCATCATCATCAGGTACCACGCCCAGATTGAGCTTTGACTGCCACGGCCCACACACTCCTATTTCAGGTCAAGTGGATCAATTCATTGGTATTCATTTCCAGTTCTCTGGCTGCTGTCTCCATCATCATTTGTCTTTGCCTTCCTTTTGCTTTCTTCCCTTCAATCTTTCCCATAATTACCGTGCATTCTAACTCCTCTTTCCTAATCACATGTCCAATGAAGTTATGTTGCCTTTTCATGATCTCGTACATTATTTCTCTTTTTGTGTTTGCTCTGTTCATGACATCCTCATTAGATATTTGTTTCGTCCATGATATTCTTTGCATCCTCCTCAAAAACCACATCTCTGCTGCTTCAATTCGTTTCCTCATGTTACTAGATATTGTCCAACATTCTGAGCCATATAACTGGATAAACGTAACATTTCAATACTCTGACACGGTTTGTCATGCCTAGTTTAGTGTTGGTCAGTATACTCTTCATTATCGTAAAGGTGTCTTTTGCCATCCTGATTCTTCTTTTGATGTCCATATTGCACCTGCCATCTGATGTCACCCAGCTTCCTAAGCAGCAAAAGTTCCATACTTGTTTTATGTCTTGCCCTTTTATTTTCAGCCTGCAGATAGGATTCTCCTTCTTTCTGGATATCACCATACATTCTGTCTTTTTGCAATTGGTAGATAGACCCATTTTTGCACTTTCTTCAACAACTATATCAGTTAAGTTTTGTAGTTCTTTCTCCGTACTTGCAATTAACACAGTGTCATCTGCATATCTGAAATTATTGATGTTTTCACTGCCAACTTTGATTCCCAAGATGTCTCTTATTTTTTGTAATATTGTTTCATTGTACACATTAAACAAATCAGGGGAGAAAACACACCCTTGTCTAACGCCTCTCTTGATTTTCATAAACTGACTCACTTCTCCATCTACTCTTACAGCGGCAGTTTGTTCCCAGTACACATTTCTGATCAGGCAGAGGTCTTTCGAATCTAAATCTAGAGTTTCCTGTAATATTTCAAATAACTTATTGTGCTTCACTTTATCAAATGCTTTTGTGTAGTCGATAAAACAAACAAATCTTTTTGCACTTGAATAGCTCATTCTGACAGCATCCTTAACATCAATATCGTG
This sequence comes from Mobula birostris, assembly GCF_030028105.1. NCBI lineage: Eukaryota > Metazoa > Chordata > Chondrichthyes > Myliobatiformes > Myliobatidae > Mobula > Mobula birostris. The sequence goes on along the minus strand of NC_092376.1, from coordinate 6,915,106 downwards.
TTTCTTATACCTTTGTCTTTCACAAAACCACATTGTTCTTTACCTATTTCAGCTTGTATCTTACTTTTAGCTCTTGTCATCAAAATGCTTAGAAGTATCTTAGTGATATGACCCATTAAACTTATGGTCCTATGTAATTCACATTCTATTGCTCCAGGTTTCTTAGGAAGAGTGATAAATACTGATATTTTCATCTCTTCTGGTATTATTCCAGTCTCATAAATGTTATTGATTAAGTCAGTAAGTTTTTCAATTACATAATCTTCAAGGGCAATAATTTGTTCTATTACTAATTCATCAGGACCTGCTGCCTTTCCTTTCTTCATCTTATTTATTGCATTACGAACTTCAGATTTTAAAATACTTGGACCATCAATGTTCTTCTTAATTTCTGGTTTCTCGCCTCGATCGTCTTCAAACAATTCCTGAATATACTCAGTCCACCTGTTCATAATCTCATCTTTTTCCATGATAATGGTACTGTCCTTTGCTTTCAAACATCCACCTGAAGAACAGAGGAGCTTTTTACCAGTGATATTCTTGATTTTCTTGGAATGTATGCAGGATGGTTTTTTGAACCAACATGTCGAGGAACCAACTAGAGAGCAGGCTATTCTGGACTGGGTTTTGAGCAATGAGGAAGGGTTAATTAGCGATCTTGTCGTGAGAGGCCCCTTGGGTAAGAGTGACCATAATATGGTGGAATTCTTCATTAAGATAGACAGTGACATAGTTAATTCAGAAACAAAGGTTCTGAACTTAAAGAGGGATAACTTTGAAGGTATGAGACGTGAATTAGCTAAGATAGACTGGCAAATGACACTTAAAGGATTGACGGTGGATATGCAATGGCAAGCATTTAAAGGTTGCATGGATGAACTTCAACAATTGTTCATCCCAGTTTGGCAAAAGAATAAATCAAGGAAGGTAGTGCACCCGTGGCTGACAAGAGAAATTAGGGATAGTATCAATTCCAAAGAAGAAGCATACAAATTAGCCAGAGAAAGTGGCTCACCTGAGGACTGGGAGAAATTCAGAGTTCAGCAGAGGAGGACAAGGACAAAGGGCTTAATTAGGAAGGGGAAAAAAAGATTATGAGAGAAAACTGGCAGGGAACATAAAAACGGACTGTAAAAGCTTTTATAGATATGTAGAAAGGAAAAGACTGGTAAAGACAAATGTAGGTCCCCTGCAGACAGAAACAGGTGAATTGATTATGGGGAGCAAGGACATGGCAGACCAATTGAATAATTACTTTGGTTCTGTCTTCACTAAGGAGGACATAAATAATCTTCCAGAAATAGTAGGGGACAGAGGGTCCAGTGAGATGGAGGAACTGAGCGAAATACATGTTAGTAGGGAAGTGGTGTTAGGTAAATTGAAGGGATTGAAGGCAGATAAATCCCCAGGGCCAGATGGTCTGCATCCTAGAGTGCTTAAGGAAGTAGCCCAAGAAATAGTGGATGCATTAGTGATAATTTTTCAAAACTCGTTAGATTCTGGACTAGTTCCTGAGGATTGGAGGGTGGCTAATGTAACTCCACTTTTTAAAAAAGGAGGGAGAGAGAAACCGGGGAATTATAGACCGGTTAGCCTAACGTCGGTGGTGGGGAAGCTGCTGGAGTCAGTTATCAAGGATGTGATAACAGCACATTTGGAAAGCGGTGAAATCATCGTACAAAGTCAGCATGGATTTGTGAAAGGAAAATCATGTCTGACGAATCTCAGAGAATTTTTTGAGGATGTAACTAGTAGAGTGGATAGGGGAGAACCAGTGGATGTGGTATATTTGGATTTTCAAAAGGCTTTTGACAAGGTCCCACACAGGAGATTAGTGTGCAAACTTAAAGCACACATTATTGGGGGTAAGGTATTGGTGTGGGTGGAGAATTGGTTAGCAGACAGGAAGCAAAGAGTGGGAATAAACGGGACCTTTTCAGAATGGCAGGCGGTGACTAGTGGGGTACCGCAAGGCTCAGTGCTGGGACCCCAGTTGTTTACAATATATATTAATGACTTGGATGAGGGAATTAAATGCAGCATCTCCAAGTTTGCGGATGACACGAAGCTGGGTGGCAGTGTTAGCTGTGAGGAGGATGCTAAGAGGATGCAGGGTGACTTGGATAGGTTGGGTGAGTGGGCAAATTCATGGCAGATGCAATTTAATGTGCATAAATGTGAAGTTATCCACTTTGGTGGCAAAAATAGGAAAACAGATTATTATCTGAATGGTGGCCGATTAGGAAAAGGGGAGGTGCAACCAGACCTGGGTGTCATTATACACCAGTCATTGAAAGTGGGCATGCAGGTACAGCAGGCGGTGAAAAAGGCGAATGGTATGCTGGCATTTATAGCGAGAGGATTCGAGTACAGGAGCAGGGAGGTACTACTGTAGTTGTACAAGGCCTTGGTGAGACCACACCTGGAGTATTGTGTGCAGTTTTGGTCCCCTAATCTGAGGAAAAACATCCTTGCCATAGAGGGAGTACAAAGAAGGTTCACCAGATTGATTCCTGGGATGGCAGGACTTTCATATGAAGAAAGACTGGATGAACTGGGCTTGTACTCGTTGGAATTTAGAAGATTGAGGGGGGATCTGATTGAAACGTATAAAATCCTAAAGGGATTGGACAGGCTAGATGCAGGAAGATTGTTCCCGATGTTGGGGAAGTCCAGAACGAGGGGCCACAGTTTGAGGATAGAGGGGAAGCCTTTTAGGACCGAGATCAGGAAAAACTTCTTCACACAGAGAGTGGTGAATCTGTGGAATTCTCTGCCACAGGAAACAGTTGAGGCCAGTTCATTGGCTATATTTAAGAGGGAGTTAGATATGGCCCTTGTGGCTACGGGGATCAGGGGGTATGGAGGGAAGGCTGGGGCGGGGTTCTGAGTTGGTCATAATAAATGGCGGTGCAGGCTCAAAGGGCCGAATGGCCTACTCCTGCATCTATTTTCTATGTTTCTATTTGTTGATGTACCCTTTTTGGATCAGTAATAGGGATTCTTTCTACTTGCTCACATTCCTGGTTTAACCATTCTTCTTTGACTTTTTGACATAAGCTTTTAATTTTTTTTTATCTAAGGACTTATATTCCATAGGATTTGCTTTCTTCAGTCTCCTTTCTTCCAATAGATTTTTGATTTCATCTGTCATCCACTTATTCTTTGTGCTTTTTTCTTTTTTTGGAATCACTGACTTTGCTGATTCTACCAAAGCATCCCTCAGAGAGTTAAACTTCATTTCTACATGATTGCTATCATCTTCAATAGATTCTATTTCTAGACTTTGAAATCTATTCCTTACTTCAACTGTAAATTTTTGTCTTAAGTTAACAAATGAGGATATAGATAAGTTCTATGAAGAGCTTGAACAAGCAAAGAATAGATGCAAATCTCAAGAAATTGTTATTGTCATGGGAGATCTAAATGCTAAAGTAGGACAAGGTGCTGATGGAAATACCGCAGGAAAATTTGGAGTGGGGAAGAAATGAAAGAGGCGAGAAATGGGTAGAATGGTGCAAGATGAATAATCAGGTCATTATGAATACCTACTTTGGCAACGTAGAAGGTTCATTACGTCCACGGGTAAACCCATCCAGCATGCGCATCTTATTAAATATCTGCTTCAAGCAGCTCAGCTGCCAAAACAAATTGCTATTATTAAGTGTGAAGCTCACAGTAATACCTTAGATCCCATAGCTAAAGGAAATGCTGCTGCTGATGTGGCTGCTAGAAAAGCTGCTAGTGCAGGAAAGGACATGCTAGTACATATGCAGGTACAATGTATCCCTGTAACCATGCCCCAAACCTGAAAGATTTAATTTCCACCAAAGACAGGACCCTGGAAAAGGAGACGGGAATATGGAAGAAAAAGTAGTGTTTCAGGGACTCTGATTGGGGGTAATCGCCCTGCGTGTCCAGGAATCTCCTACAAGACCTTGTTTGACTAGTACATGGGAAAGGTCATCAAATACAACAACGATGGTTTGTACCAGGATTAACAGTAATTGCAGGACAGGTTGTGCGAAGCTGTGAAATTTTCCAAAGAAACAATCGGGGTAAGTCACCTGTGGAGGCACCATTTGCTAAAATACAAATACATTTTGTGCACATGCCTACCAGTGGGGGTTACAAATACCTATTAGTAATAGTGGACATGTTCTCCAAATGGGTAGAGGCATTTTCCACTAGAAAAGATGATGCTCAAACTGTGGGTAATATTAATGAAGGAAATTATTCCCGGATTTGGGGTTCCATACTTTTAACAGTGACAGAGGGACACATTTTGCAGGTAAATTAATTAATGAATTGGGGTCAGACGTTAGGATTTACTTGGGAATATCACCTTCCATATCAGCCCCATTCCTCAGTCTAGCAGAAAGAATGAATGATTAAAAGGTACATTGGCTAAGGTATGTCAGGAAACTGGACTGAAATGACCAGAGGCTCTTCTCATAACATTATGCCCTCTAAGAAATCAGGGGAGCCGGACAACTAAACTGACTCCCTTCGAAGTGTTGATGAGAAGGCCAATGCCAGCAAGGTCTCGGCCCCCTTTGACTAGTGCACAACCGTACTTGGTCTGGACCAATGAGAAAACCATAGAAATTGTTAAAGCCCTTGGCGAAGCAGTAAGTGCAAACCAAAGACAGGTTGCTGCATTACCTCAGCTGTGGGAAGAAAATACTCATTCCTTTCAACCTGGAGACGCTTAAGAAAGACTCTGTTTCTCCTCTGTGGAAAAGGCCCTATCAGATGATCCTGGTGATGAGGACAGGGGGAAGCCTGATTGGACACATGGAACCAGGTGCAAGTTATCTTCTCTTGAAGAAGGGAAGACGGAAAACTGAATTATGAAGAATTTACTTTTGTTGTGTGGACAAATGGGGTTTATTAAGCTGGGGAGAACCTATAATACTTACTTGGGCTTAGCTCATGAATATGCCACACGGACTAATATAATTAGCTGTTGAGTGTGCATAGGGATTCCTATGCATGAAGCAGGAGGTTTTCCCCTTATGGCCAATTCCCTTCAATGAGAAAGAGTGAGAATGCTTCAATAAAATAACCACAGTTATAAAAATTATATTAAAAAAACTAAAATAACCAGTTGTAAAATCTGTTACCAGCCAGACAAAGGGAAGGAATGGATACAGGAGGGAATAGATAATCAATAGAAGAACAAGGTTCCATGGATGTTAATCGGATCAGTATTTTTTAAGGGAAATTGCTTTGAAGGATGGTATAAGGATGGTATTAACAAATCATATTGTGCCTAGATTGCATGTAGCTACTCAAACAGATGAAAAGTACTGGTGTCAGGAAAACAAGACAGATCAGTTAATGGGAAGGAGAAGATGCTGAGAAAAGACTGATTTATGGCAGGGTAACCACAGCACCTCTGAAAGGTCCCCACGATTATTAAATACTGGATATGTGGGGATCAAGCTTTCCCCTGGTTACCTCTCAAATGGACCAGATGTTGTTACCCTGGATTTGTAGTACCAGCGGGACATCACTCTTATGAATTGATACTCTCTTTTTCTTGCCCACCCAGGGAGAAAGAAGGCGATTACAGATACAGAAAGGTTCTAGATGATTAAGTTTCCTATGTCTGGGGCAGGCAGAGCAGCTCAAGAAGTGACACGGATGGCTTAAGCCCTCAAAAAGTTAGCTAATGTCACTGCCTTAGCTCCAGAGGGTACGCAGTTGCAAATTAAAGAATAACCGCTGAAATAGTAGCTACCAGAACTGTGGCTTTGCGGAATTGTATGGCCCTAGGTTTCGTGTTAACTGAGAGAGCAGGCACTTGTGTCATCATAGGACAGGAGTGCTGTACCCATATTCCTGATGAATCCGAATATATAACTAATCTGGCAGGCCACATTAAGGAGAAAATGGAAAAGATAAAGAAACTAGGAGAGGAATTTCATGATCATTATTCCTCAGGGTCTTGGTGGTCACTAGGTTATCCAATGTACTTGCACCTTGATGCCAAACCCTCGACCCAAACCTGTGAGGATGTTTCCTAAAATGAAACCAGAATCAGTTAATCCTGAGTATGCTGAAGACACTTGCTTAAACATGCGGCCTCTGCCCCCAGATTATGAAGCCTGTATTTGGAAGATGAGGAGGTATAGGGTTGAACTACCAATCAAAAAGGAGGAGACTGTGGAGGAAAGGGGTTAAGCTTGAGATCTGGGGGTTAGCATAATCATGGGGAGAATGTGATTTTTAAAAAATGCATCTAACTTCCTTGTACTAACTAACAATAAACCATGCCTTCAATGAGAAACCGACTGTATAGGTGCAAATGTTGTGTAAATTGCAGAAGCAAAGTCTGGATCTAGTGTGATTAGACTCACTGTATAAATTTGAATTGTAACCTTGTGTTGGTGGAGGTGTTGTGTGGAACGGCTCCCCGTGAATCCACAAATAAGGGTGGTAACTAGCTTCGAGGTCTTTGCCTACTTTGCTTTTTTTTTAAAATGTTTTTTTTTTGAAAATTTTGAAAATAAAGTAACGAAATCAACAAAAATATACCAGCTCAGACATGTGTAAAAATGAAATAAGCAAAAAAAAAAAGGACATAACATTAGAGAGATGCCTATTGTACAAAGTGCTCAAAAATACTAAACATTAAATCTCAAATGAGGGCCGTGAGAAATCAGCTGGGGGAAATTGCTCATCCGCCCCCGGCCTCATCCAGGTAGGCAAGAAATGGATCCCAGGTAACCCAAAATTTTTTAATTAAATTGGTTCTCAAGAACCCAAGAACCTAAGTTTCTCCATCTGCATGACTGAGATCATATCAGCCATCCATTTCCGAAAGGAAGGGGCAGAGGGTGATTTCCATTCCCTCAAGATAAGTCTTTTGGCAACAGTCATCCCCAGCATCAGAAATTGTTGCATGGCTGCAGGGAAACAAATAGTAGGTTGCAAGCAGCCAAATATAGCGAGACCAGCTTCCAAAGGGAAGGATCTTTTATAGGCCTCTGAATGCCAGTCAAATATTTTGGACCAAAATCCAGTCAGTAATGGGCAAAACCAAAAGGTGTGTGACAACGTGGCCTACTTTGCTTTTTGATCAGTTCTAAATTCTCTAACAGGTATGCAAGACAAGATTTTCACTACATCTTAGTACATGTGACAGTAATAAACCAATTCTCCAATTATAATTGTGCACTGTTACTGCTTATAAAGGTATGCGACTTGTTTGAAAACGTGACCCTAACAATTCCACTTCTGGTTATCCCCACAGAATCCTACAAAGCTTTTGAAGTGGAAAATAACATTGGATATTCTCCATAAATGCCAGAGTCTGCAGATGTTGGAAATCCAGAGCAACACACAAAATGCTGGAAGAATTGAGGTCAGGCAGCATCTATGGAAATGAATAAACAGTCAACGTTTTGGGCAAGACCGTCATCAGGAGTGGAAAGGAACGGGGAAAAAGCCAGAATAAGAAGGTGGGAAAAAAAAAGGAGTTCAGGTTGGCAGGTTGATGGAATGAAGGGATAGGTAAATAGGGGGAAAAACAGAGGACAATGATTAACTTATCAATCACCTTGTAAGCGCCTTGGCTTACTGCTTTGGACAGTTTGGACAAGTCAGAAAGAAGCTTCACTCTGCAACAGGTGATGTACTAGTCATTATTATCTAAAGATAGGAAAAGGCTCAAATAAAGAACTTTCTGATCTTGCAGAAGCAGCTCAAGGTATAGCTAAATATGGGAGGGATGAGGTAAAGGCTAGAACATTCTGGAGAAAAGGGGAAGGGTCTGACTGAGGAACTGATGGGCTAGCTTTGGCTTAAAATATTTATAACTAACTAACCAATGATTATTTTACATCTAATTGTATCTTAGCATGTGATTGAAATGATTCTAATATTGTCTAAACTTGTAATCGTAAGATTTCCTGCTACCTGATCAATGTTATAAGTTGTGGAGAATTGAGTAATTCGGGGGCAGTGTCTGGACTGGTTCTTTTGGGAGATCAGTCTGTAACTTCCCCCATAGCATGCTATGAGTAGAGAATAAAGATTTGAAAAGAATTACGTGTGTCAGTGTATTTGTGGTACAATTGCTACTGCATCGGGTCCAATCGAGTACGACACAGGTGACAGGTGAAACACACCTATCTCAGGCTATTATAATGTCAGGAGATTAAAAATCCTACTCGTAAGCACAATAGCACAGATCTTCCACTCTATGCTAGGGCTTTCCCATATATCACCATGGACCTTCCAATTTCAGTGCTGGCCTACATAGTAAGCATGATCTTCTGCAGATTTTCCAGACCACCTTCTGGGAAACCTGAACCAAGTTAAACCTAGTGCAAACAAGGGGTGGTGGGGGTGGGGGGGTCCCTATTTCAATGAATTGAGGACGCAGGCTCCAGGAGAAGCTAATTAGTTGTGTTTCTCGTATTTTTTAGGTTTTGGTTTTCAATGTAGTGTGCTATACTTTAAGATTGGAAGAGAATATATTTTTAAACATTACTTTTACGTTAAATCATTGTGATTAGTGAGGGAGAGACTTCCTGTGAATAACAAACCAACGAGATGGAAAACAAGCATATACTAGCTCCAGCTACAAACTCACCCATGCTCTTGACCCACCTATGGCCCTGACCCTAGCTCCAGGTGCACGTTGATTAAGGATAGTTCATTACTTGCCAGCACTAAACATTCAATACAACCCAACTCATACAAACAGTATTCACCGGACATCACAGGAGAGCGGTGGTGGAAGAATGTGGTGTATTTACCAACATTCCCAAATATACATGGCAATCATGCAGATTTCAGGGATGGTAGGTCCTTTGATAGAAAGGACAGTGAAAATGATCCGAATGTTTGTGAATATCAGTGACCTAGAGTGCGGCAGAATAGAGGGATCTGAGAATTCAGATCCGTAATACCTTGAAAGTTGGCGTCTCAGGTAGAGGCATGAGGACAGACTGAAGCACACTGGCCTTCACAAACCAAAGTACTGAGTACAGGAGTTGGGATGTTATGTTCAAGCTGTATAAGACATTGGTGGGGGCAAATTTAGAATATTGTATGCAGTTCTGGTCACCCACCTACAGGAAAGATATCAATAATATTGAAAAAGTACAGAAAAAATTTACAAGGATGTTGTCAGAATTTGAGGACCTGAGTTATAGGAAAAGATTGAATAGATTAGAACTTTAATCCCTGCAGCATAGGAGAAAGAGAGGAGATTCGATAGAGGTATACAAAATTAAGAAGGGGTACAGATTGGGTAAATTCAAGAAAGCTTTTCCCACTGAGGGTGGATGAGACCAGAACTAGAGGTCATGGATTAAGGGTGAAAGGAGAAATATTTAAGGGGAAGCTGAGAGGGATCTCCTTCACTCAGAGGGTGGTGATAGAATGGAACGAGCTGCTAGTGCACTGTAGCACTGTAACACTTCAGAGAAGTTTGGATATTTGATGGATGGGAGGGGTATGGAGGACTATGGTCCAGGTGCAGACTGATGGGACAAGGCAGAATCAGAGTTCAGCATGGACAAGATGGGCTGAAGCGCCTGTTTCTATGCTGTAGTGGTCCACAAACAATGATCCAACAGCTTCTGGGTTTGGGGCCTTGGGGGAGGGGGTCTTCGTCACCCGTTAGGGGCTTTCTGAGAATACAACTGGCTCTGTGCTCATATAGTCTCTACAGTGAGCCATATAGGCAGCAGCCTGCCAGTAAGCGATTGCGACAGGGGTTACACTTGAGTGATCCAGGTGGTACAGACAGCTGCAACTGAACAGTTGCTCATTAATCTTCAGCAGGAAGGAAGAACAGGGGCAACAGGAAACTTTCAAGTAGAGTGAGACCACGTTGACAGCAGATGACAGATAATTCAGATACAACTCATAATGTACAGTATGATCCAAACAGCAAAGAGCCATAACAGTTTCAAGAAAATGGCAGAGGATTGAACAAAATGAGGCAAGGTTGAGAAGCAACACAAAATGAAATTCAAAATACTGCATGACTGTGCACCCAATAGACCGCACTCCCGTGCTCCCAACAGACCGCACTCACCTGCACCCAACTGACCGCACTCCAGTGCACCCAACAGACCGCACTCCCGTGCACCCAACAGACCGCACTCCCGTGCTCCCAACAGACCGCACTCCCGTGCTCCCAACAGACCGCACTCCCGTGCTCCCAACAGACCGCACTCCCGTGCACCCAACAGACCGCACTCCCGTGCACCCAACAGACCGCACTCCCGTGCACCCAACAGACCGCACTTACCGTGCACCCAACAGACCGCACTTACCGTGCACCCAACAGACCGCACTTACCGTTCACCCAACAGACCGCACTTACCGTTCACCCAACAGACCGCACTTACCGTGCACCCAACAGACCGCACTTACCGTGCACCCAATAGTCCGCACTTACCGTGCACCCAATAGACCGCATTTACTGTGCATCCAATAGACCGCACTCCCCGTGCACCCAGTAGACCGCACTCCCCGTGCACCCAGTAGACCGCACTCCCGTGCACCCAACAGACCGCACTCCCGTGCACCCAACAGACCGCACTCCCGTGCACCCAACAGACCGCACTTACCGTGCACCCAACAGACCGCACTTACCGTGCACCCAACAGACCGCACTTACCGTGCACCCAACAGACCGCACTTACCGTTCACCCAACAGACCGCACTTACCGTGCACCCAACAGACCGCACTTACCGTGCACCCAACAGACCGCACTTACCGTGCACCAAATAGACCGCACTCCCGTGCACCAAATAGACCGCACTCCCGTGCACCCAGTAGACCGCACTCCCCGTGCACCCAGTAGACCGCACTCCCCGTGCACCCAGTAGACCGCACTCCCCGTGCACCCAACAGACCGCACTCCCGTGCACCCAACAGACCGCACTCCCGTGCACCCAACAGACCGCACTCCCGTGCACCCAACAGACCGCACTCCCGTACACCCAATAGACTGCATTTACTGTGCACCCAATAGACGGTATTACTGTAAAACCAGAAGACTGTATTACTGTAGACCTAATTTTGACTTTAATCATGAGAAAAATCAAAGTCACAAATCAAATTTATGTCGCACAAGTGACCTCTAGAGACCAGATTTTCTTGCATTACCTTCTCTCAGCTCTTTCCCTCTTTTTAATCATCACATCGATATTCTGCAACTGCTCTTCTAGTTTCTCGCACAGAAATTTCTGTAGATGGACGGAACAGATAAAATAAAGATTAACTTTCAATTGCAATCATATATTCACTCAATAAGACACAATTGCCCATTAATATTAAGCTTGTATCAAGAGGATCGGCTTTATGAGTGGAAAGTTGTATAAACTATCCTGTGATGACTGCCATCCGACCACATCAACATCCCAGCAAGAATTCCTCAAACATTTCTTGCATTTCTATTCCATGCTTGTATCAATCTGCAGAACAGCTACTTCACTTTTGTTTATTTTATTTAGAAGTACTGCACGGTAACAGGCCCTTCTCAATGAACCCGTGCCACCCAATTACACACCCATGTGACTAATTAACCTAGTGAACGTAGGAGGAAACTGGAGCACCCAGAGAAAACCCACATGGTCACAGAGATGAAGTAAAAGCTCCTTACAGACTGTGGTGACAATTGAACCTGGGTCACTGGGACAATAATAGTGTTCTGCTAACCACCACGCTACTCTGCCACAAAAACGACAACACCCAAACAGGGACCATCTGAAACTATTCGGGAATAGCTACTTCCCCTCCATCATCAGATTTCCAAAAAGTTTGTGCATACTGCCTCATTATTTCCTTTTTTGGCATTATTTTTAGTAATTTATAATTATTTTATATCTTTGCTGACCTACTGCCACAAAACAACAAATTTCATGTCATATCAGTGATAGTAAATCTGATTCTGATTAAAACTTCTCGCTAACTGTCTTTTAGGCACTTGAATCCTGCTAACCACAATAACAGTGCTTGACTCTCAACACAGGGAATGGCTCAAAGCCCTGGTGAGCCATTCATCCTGAATACAAGCAATTTGTTGGGGTACCTAGGGAACAAGCAATAGATACAGCATTGGCAAAACATCTACATTCAAGGAACAAGTACAATGGGGATGTAAGAGAATGGATAGTTCTTGAGCTATCACACATGGTTAGTTTTTATCCCAGATGAAATAAAACCATAAGACATAGGAGCAGAATTAGGCTATTCTGCAACTCAAGTCTGCTCTGTTATTCCATAGTCATACTTTTTTTGATGATTTATTTTCCCTCTCAACCCCATTCTCCTGCCTTCTCCCCATAACCTTTGATGCCCTTACTAATCAAGATCCTACCAACCTCTGCATTAAATACAACAGATTCACCATTCTCTGTCTAAAAAAATTCCTCATTTCTGTTCTAAAGGGACATCTTTCTATTCTGATGCTATGCTCTCTAGTCCTAGACTCTCCCACTAATGTCCACGCTATTTTGCCTTTCAATATTCGGTAAATTTCAATGAGATCCCCCGCACCACCCCCCCCCATTCTTCTAAGCTCCAGCGAGTACAGGCTCAAAGCCATCAAGTGCCCCTCAAACATTAACCCTCTCATTCCTGGGATAATCCTTGTAAATCTCCTCTGGACCCTCTCCAACGCCAGCATATCCTTTACTACATATGGGGTCCAAAACAGATGAAGAGTCTTGGCCTGAAACATTGACTGCTTATTCCATAGTTTCTGCCTGACTTGCTGAGTTCCTCAATACTCCAAATGGTCTGACCAATGCCTTATAAAGTCTAAGGATTATATGCTTGCTTTTATATTCTAGTCCTCTCTAAATGAATGCTAATATTGCATTTACGCTCTTACTACTGACTCAAATTCCAAAATAACCTTTAGGGAATGCTGCAGGTGGACTCCCAAGTCCCCTTGCACCTCTGATTTCTGAATTTTCTACACCTTTATTTCTTCAACCAAAGTGCATGTCCATGCTCTTCCCTTCACTTTATTGTATCTGCCACTTCTTTGCCCATTCTCCTAATCCATCCATGTCCTTTTGCAGACTCCCTGCTTCTTCGTTACTACTTCCAACCCCACCTATCTTTGCACCATCTAAAAATTTGGTCACAAAGCCATTAGTTTCGTCTAATGGAGGTACTCACGTGTTGGCAAGGAGGACAGAACCATTCGCCATCTGGGATCGTCATCAATGGCGGTCGTAGACATGCAGTGTGATAACCACTGTCACAGGAGTCACACAACAAAATCTTCGGAGAAAGAAAGATTTAGGCTATTAATCAGTATCAGTATGAATACTTCCGCTGGCTACTACAAGCAATTCACAATACCACAAAGCTTTATTTTACATGAAGGTTAATTTTATTTGTCACATGTACATCAAGACACACAGTGTAAACTGTTGTTTGCATCAAATCAAATCAGCGAGGACTGTGCTGGGGTAGCAAAGTGTCGTCATGCTTAGGCCATCAACATCACATGCCTATATCTTACTAGCCCCTACTAACCCATACATGTTTGGAATATGGGAGGAAACTGGAGTACCCGGAGGAAACCCCCGCAGTCGCGGAGAGAACGTACAAACTCCTTAAAGACAGCAGCAGGAATTGAAACCTGATCATATAGCTGGCGGAGTAAAGCACTGCGCTGAATAGTACGCTACTGTGGTGCTTCAAGGCAGCAAGCTCATGGTAACACCATCACCTGCAGGCTCCCCAACAAGTTTCACAATCTGCGTGCAAGTACAGACTGGAATTGGAATTGTTTTATGATTGGCCATGTACTGCGATACAGTGAAAAGTTTGTCTTGCAAACCGTTCACACAGGTCAGATCATTACACAGTGTATTGAGATAAAACAAGAGAAAACAATAACAATACAAAATAATGTGTAACAACAGAGAAACAACAATGCAACACACACAAAATACTGAAGGAACTCAGCAGGCTACGCATCATGCATGGAGATGAATAAACTGTCGACATTTTGGGCCGAGACCCTTCATCAGGACTGGAAAGGAAGGGAGAAGATACCAGAATTTTAAAAAAGTGGGTGGAGGGGAAGGAGGATTAACTAGAAGATGATAGGTTAAGCCAGACGGGTGGAAAGGGTGAAGGGTTGGAGGAGGAGGAATCTGATAGGAGAGGAGAGTGAACCATGTGAGAAAGGGAAGAAGGAAGGGCACAAGGGGTAAGTGATAGGCAGGTGAGGAGAAGAAGTAACAGACCAGACTGGGGAATAGAAGAAGAGGGAAGGAGAGGGAGAAATGGATATTCATGATATCAAGTTGGAAGCTACCTAGATAGAAGGTAGCTCTTGTGTTTACAAGATACAACAGTGCATCCGTTACCCTTGCGAGACCATGGATCTGCGCCTGGAAAGCCTTCACTCTCCAGGGCGCAGGGCTGGGCAAGGTTGTATGGAAGACCAGCAGTTGCCCATGCTGCAAGTCTCCCCTCTCCACGACACCAATGTTGTCCAAGGGAAGGGCATTAGGACCCATACAGCTTGGCACCAGTGTCATTGCAGAGCAATGTGTGATTAAGTGCCTTGCTCAAGAACACAACATGCTCCCTTGGCTAATGCTCGAACTCAAGACCTTCAGATCGCTAGTCCAATGCCTTAACCACTTGGCCACGTGCCCTACAGACAGACAATAATATGCAAGATCTTAACAAGGTAGACTGTAACACTGAGGACTTTGTCCTGCTGATGGAGGCCTCCTGCTACTCCATTGTGTTCTCTTCCTCTCTAACTTCTCTGAGTAACTTAGTAAAAGATGGAGGAGGGCATATCTTAGAGCAATCACGTCATCTGACAGCCCGCCCTTCACAACTTGCTCCATCTTCATTCAATTTCTCTCAAGACAGCTGTATATCCCCTTTGTGGCAAAAACAGTGCAGCAGCTTCTCTAACGTGAAAATGTAGGCTGACAACTTCTCTCTTTCCTCCTGAAATGTGTGCCTACGCTTCATTCTAAGATCGGCTGCATTTCCAGCAGTGCCAAAAGCATCCTCCAGACATTGCAGTAATTAGCTGACACTAGACAATGGGGTGACCCGTTGGGGCACCCTGTGAAAGAAGGGTAGTGCAGTCTGATGTGAACAGAATGAACATTAAATTTTGCTGAATGCTATTGGTATCACTTTGCTTTGGAAGTTGAAGAAGAAAACCTCAGTTTATTAAAGAAGAACAACGTATAGCAAGGCAAATATAGCTCCTCTTCGTTTAACGAAGGACACTTTTGATGGCATCATTTCTGGTTGATCTGCCACCCTTGTGCCTCTCGTTGTCATTCTGGAGACGTGCAGTCCTTTCATCCACCGTCTCTTCATCTCTGGCGGGAGGAGAAGATGGCAGCGTGACGCAGTTCACAGCGGCCACTCCGGTGGTGATGTCTGTTATCTGTCAAGTAGGGTGCCGTGCACAATCCTGATTTGACGCAGACAGACGTGAGAGCACGGAGGAACATCTGGTGAAACTTCTGAAATGCCTGCTTCGCTGCTGCTGCTACTGTGTGATCCAGAATCTCCAGAGGGGAAGGCCCCAAGTCCTCGGCTTTGCTTGTTACTCGGTGGCCGGGGCAGGGTTGAAGCACTCGGCAGAGGATGGTGCTCGGTGCTCCGTGTCGGAGGCTCAAAGTTTTCGGATGGACTCAGAGTCTGTCGCGGTCGGGTGCTTCCAATGGAGCTGCATCGGCAAGTTTGCGGCGCTTGGAGGTTCATGGCAGGGAGAGTTTCCCCCTTCTACCGTCTGCGTGAGATGATGGGGCTATCGGGACTTTGAGGCTTTTTTTTTACCGTGCCCATGTCTGCTCTTTATCAAATTACGGTATTGCTTTACACTGTTGTAACTATATGTTATAATTATGTGGTTTTGTCAGTTTTAGTCTTGGTTTGTCCTGTGCTTCTTGTGATATCATTCTGGAGGAACACTATCATTTTTTAATGCATGCGTTTCTAAATGACAATAAACGAGAACTGAGTGTCCTCATAATCTAATCTAATCTTCTGCTGTTTATTCTTTGTCTCTGATCTTGGAGACATGCATTTCTCTGCTCCTTTGTCTCTTCCTCTCTCCTCCTCCTGTGCCTGTTTTTGTCATTCTGGAGAAGTGCAGCCGTTTCATCCCCCCTCTCTTTATCTCTTCTGCTGTTTGTAATTTGTCTCTGATCCTGGAGACGTGCGTTTCTCAGCTCCTTTGTCTCTTCCCTCGTCTTTTTTGTCCTGACTCTTTGATCCTGGAGTCCTGTAGCCCTGGCCTCATCCGATTCTTATTCTCTCCCTCTCCTTGCCGTTTCCCGACGACGTTTGGCGTCATCTCTTGATCATAATGTCCCCCTTCTCCTTCCACGCAGCATAATTAAGCTGACCATTTTTTTTTACCCTAATGCTGGATAGATGATACGAAGCAGTAACACCAAAGCCTCCAGGATGCTGATTATTCTTGATGATGTGGTCAGCGCTCTCCTAAATGGACACGATATAGTCACCGCTGCCCTTTAACTGCAACAAGGAATTTGATGGGTGTCTCGAAGTACGTCGTTACAATAAGATTTAATTATCTCTTATTGATGGGTCTCAGTTTCATCTGTCCCACTCCTGCACATGCTGCTGGTGATTAGCAGAATGAGACCACTCAAAATAGAGCTGCCCTGCCCTTTTGCTCTGGTTGGTGTCGCTGCTGTGAGCATCATAAGCCGCTTCTGAGGCTGGCTGTGCGCATACGTCATGGTGTTGTGTCGCGGTTTCCATCATGGCTGACATCGGCTCTCGGGTGAAAGCAGGGCTGTTGATTTTGGCGAGTGAGCAATTTTTAACAAATATATAGCCCTGAACCTTGCCTGCATTCTGTAAGTTCGCGCATTTTAAGTTGATTTAGCCAAAAATAGTGCCGCCGTAATGTACCGTTTGCGCTAATTGGAGGTCACAAACAGACAAACAGAGCGTGAGAGTTTTAGTAGTATATAGATGGCTAACGGATTTTCTGCCTTTAGGAACCTCAGCTGCTGGGCCCTTTTTCATGTTATCTGAGCACAGCCATTCATCAGTAACCGAGATGTCTGCTCAGCCCAAGCCTCATAATCTTCTTCCCCATCAGGTGTGGGCTTGATCCCAGCCTACAATAAACTTCGGCATTTATCAACCAGTGATCTAATAACCAAAACGAGCTCAGAATTTAAATCAACCACTTAAGGACTCATTAGACTTTTCATATCAGACAACTCCTTCCCGTGACTCCGCAGAAATGAGAGTAACTTGTCTTTACAGTCTCCGCTCTCAGCTATGGGAAACTCGATTTCCAATTCAGCACAGTCGCCTACACCCACGCCTCTTCTCTAAAAGTATGAACGGCCCCTTGCTCCGCCTCTCCAGGTACTCCAAGCATAACACAGAGATCCACTCCCATCACGTCACTGTTAGTCTGAACTAAAATGACATCTTTGCCCATCATTTGTTCAAACAGCTGTTCCATGATCATAACTTTCCCAAAGACCGGCTGGTGGCGCAGTGCTATCAGCGTCGGACTTCGGACTTCGGAGTGAAAGCTCCCGAGTTCAAATCTAAGTCGGGCCACACCCCCACCTGACCCCTGAGCACGCTTTCTATCCGTGCCACGTCGAGTATCGAGCTAGCCACTCGGCCTCGTGAAAAAAAACAAGGGTCGAGTCAGGAACATTCATATCGTGACCCAGTTTATCCAAAAGGAGACCAATCCTGACACTACGCGCCAGACAAGAATGGCTGATTGGTGTGACACGCTAGGAAAGAACTTTCCCAAATACTGAAACCAAATTTAAAACTCTTATCAGCAATTTAGCTGGGTTGCAGATATCCACCCTGCTCTGAACACAAGCTTTAGTTACGAGGAATCTCTTTGAATCACACCAATGCTTAATCTCTGCGGTGTCCATAATAGAACATAGAAATTTACAGCACATTACAGGCCCTTCAGCCCTCAATGTTGTGCCGACCATGTAGCCTACTCTAGAAACTGCCCAGAATTCCCTAGTGCATAACCCTCTTTTTCTAAGCTCCATGTGCCTATCAAGAGGCTCTTAAAAGACCCTATTGTATCCGCTCCAACCACTGCCGCCAGCAGTGCATTCTATGCACCCACCACTCTCTGTGTGAAAAACTTACTCTTGACATCCCTTCGGTACATAGAAACATAGAAACATAGAAAATAGGTGCAGGAGTAGGCCATTCGGCCCTTTGAGCCTGCACCGCCATTTATTATGATCATGGCTGATCATCCAACTCAGAACCCCACCCCAGCCTTCCCTCCATACCCCCTGACCCCCGTAGCCACAAGGGCCATATCTAACTCCCTCTTAAATATAGCCAATGAACTGGCCTCAACTGTTTCCTGTGGCACAGAATTCCACAGATTCACCACTCTCTGTGTGAAGAAGTTTTTCCTAATCTCGGTCCTAAAAGGCTTCCCCTCTATCCTCAAACTGTGGCCCCTCGTTCTGGACTTCCCCAACATCGGGAACAATCTTCCTGCATCTAGCCTGTCCAATCCCTTTAGGATCTTATACGTTTCAATCAGATCCCCTCTCAATCTTCTAAATTCCAATGAGTACAAGCCCAGTTCATCCAGTCTTTCTTCATATGAAATTCCTGCCATCCCAGGAATCAATCTGGTGAACCTTCTTTGTACTCCCTCTATGGCAAGGATGTCTTTCCTCAGATTAGGGGACCAAAACTGCACACAATACTGCAGGTGTGGTCTCACCAAGGCCTTGTACAACTGCAGTAGTACCTCCCTGCTCCTGTACTCGAATCCTCTCGCTATAAATGCCTATTTCCTATTTCCAAGCACCTTAAAACTACGCCCCCTAGTGTTAGCCACTTCAGCCCTGCAAATAAACCTCCAGCTATCCACACAATCAATGCCCCTCAACATCTTATACACCTCTATCAGGTCACCTCTCATCCTCCATCACTCCAAGGAGAAAAGGCCAAGTTCACTCAACCTCTTCTCATAAGGTATGCCCTCCAATCCAGGCAACATCCTCGTAAATCTCCTCTGCACCCTTTCTATAGTATCCACATCCTTCCTGTAGTGAGGTGACCAGAACTGAACAAGTGGGGTCTGACCAAGGTCTTATCTAACTGTAACATTACTCCACGGCTCTTGAACTCAATCCCATGGTTGACGAATACCAACACACCATACACCTTCTTTACCAAACAGTCAACCTGCGCAGCAGCTTTGAGTGTCCTATGGACTCCGACCCCAAGATCTCTCAGATCCTCCACACTGGCAAGAGTCTTACCATTTAAATTATATTCTGTCTTCAAATTGGACCTATCAAAATGAACCACTTTACACTTATCTGGGTTGAAGACCATCTGCCACTTCTCAGCCCAATTCTGCATCCTAACGATGTCCCACTTAAGCCTCTGACAACCTTCCAGACTATCCAACAACACCCCCAACCTTTGTGTCATCAGCAAACTTACTAACCCACCCTTCTACTTCTTCATCCAGGTCTTTATAATCACGTATCTTAATCACTTTCCTGGACAATAGTTTAACAAAGGCTTAAATACACAATCAATTCTCAGAGCAATCACACAGTATTC